>NC_056729.1:1301089651-1301169651 GCF_019279795.1 Protopterus annectens
TTAAGAACGTTTGCACACACATAGATTCACAACAGCCATTCATGTACAGACAACCATGGCCCCACTAACACACTGTCCCAGTGCTATCATATACACAGTAACGTACATACACATATAGACAACAGGCTCAAACAACCATTTCAAGGACATAAACACATACACAAACACACACATAGATTCACAATAGTAATTCTTGTACAGACACTCGTAGTCTCAGTCATACACTGCCCCAGTGCTGTCATATTCACAGTGACACACAGACACATATAGAGATGACCGGCACTGACAGCACCTTCAACGACATATACACGCGAGCACGCTATACTCTGTCTCTTATTGCCAACTTAGAGGCGATCTCTGCTTGACCTACAAAGCCATGTCTGACCCAGAGCTGCTAGATATGCTACATCTAAAGAAATCCTAATCCCTCCATGCCACACGCTCCAGGGACCTAAACCTCATTACCACAATAAACAGAACATGCTGAAGGACCAGGTTCCTATTCCAGAGACTTCCCAAACTCTGGAACAAACTTCCCATTCACGTCAAGCAGAGGACTTCACTGGCCCTCTTTAAGAGAAATCTTGACGAGTGGATGGGCAATAGGAAGTTCACCCCGGGGATCACTTCAGTGACCTTGCTTGACAGGGGCACTGGGAACTAACTTTGGGCAGCATGATGCCAGGGAATCTTCTTGGGCTAGGCTTATATAGGCTCCAGGGCTGTTAGCCTAGTACACACCTATGAACCTATAAGAAATAGATTATGTATTGTTACTATTATGCAAGAATTCTGGAATTTCCAGGAAAGAAGACATACAAAAACACTGAGGGTGAAATGAGAGGAAGGAAAAATACTTGCACAAAAAAAAATGTCAAAAGCTTCAAATGCAGGTTGTGTTCATTAATACAACAGATTTATGAAAAACATTATATTGACCAAGAAACCTTGGGCCATTTGGAAAAAAAGTGACTGAGGAAGTGTGAAAATATAAATAACAAAATTTAGAGATTTTTGAAAGGTATGAAAAAGAAATATGGACATGGGAAAGAAAGATCTGATGTGGTGCAATAAAGGAGAAAGCCAATTAATCAATACAAAAAAGCAGCCCCAAAGAAAATGTCACAATACAAAAAATAAGATCACAAAGAGGGAATGTAGAACAGAATATTAGTAAAGCAGAAGTTAAAAACATGGACGCTGAAGTTATGCAATACATGTGAAGTAAAAGATTTAGTGTAGAAAGTCAAAAACAGGTTATATCACATCATGATGGAAAACAAGTCCCCCAAGTAAGGAAAAACAGCAGGAGCAGGAGACATCTGAAGAAGAAATATGGATATGAGAAAGAAAAACAGATTTAATTTATGTGAAGAAGAAAGCAAAACTAATCAATACAAAAAGAGCAGCACCAAAGATATTTGAAGAGAAATAAAGGCAAAGGAATCTGGATATGGAAAATTTTATAATACAAAAAATAAAAAAAAATTATAATACAAAAAAATAAGAAAACAAAGAGGAAATGAAGAAAAGAGGAGAAGTTAAAGAAATAGAAAGACAACAGAAATGAGGGTTACTTTTCCATTAACGGGACAGCAGTCTTCGCCAAACATAAATGTTGCCACAAAGTGAAATGATAAAAGCTCATCTCAATGAGTGTATTCATTACTCTGATGATGCCCTCCACTGGGTGAAAGCGCTAAGTCTGTGTCGAATTTTATTTTATTTTATTTTTGTTGAATTGCACCTGTTTTCTCCATTAAAGTTGCTGTTTCGAGGTGGATTCCGGCTTGGTTTATTTATTTTCCATTGTGTGTCTTATCTTTTGGATTTCAATAGAAATGAGGGGTACTTTTCCATTAATGGGACAGCAGTCTTCGCCAAACATAAATGTTGCCACAAAGTGAAATGATAAAAGCTCATCTCGATATAGTCAAGCCACCCTATAAAATGTTTTATAACACTGACTTGCAACCATTGTAATATGAAATACTTCATCTTCATCATTAACACATTATCACAATTCGGTAACAGAAAATAATTCCAAACGTACCTCAATAAACAAAAGCTTCATCAGACCTAAAGCCCTTTCCCTTACATTTCAAAAGTAGGTTGTCAAAAACTGTTCTGAAATATCTTTAAAAACTACATAAAACTTGTATGTGGTGGCAGAACCATTTATAGCTAAACTGCTTGCATGTGTCATTCATACCGACAACAGTTCCACCAGAATTTCAATGTGATCTCATAAGTCGTTACCCCCCAAAAAAACAGCTGTCCTGTTAAAACCTATTACTAGTGAAACATAAATGTTACTGCAAAGTCAAATGATAAAAGCTCATCTTGATATAGCCAAGCCATCCAATAGAATGTTTAGTAACACTGACTTGAAACCATTGCAATATGAAATAATTCATGTCGATCATTAAAATATTATCGCAATTTAGTAACAGAAAACAATTCCAAACGTACCTCAATAAATCAAGCTTCATCACGCCTAAACCCCTCTCCCTTACATCTCAAAAGAAGCTTCTCAAAAACTATTCTGAAGTATGTTTAAAAACTACCTAAAAGTTGTATGTGGTGGCAAAACCATTTACAGCTAAACCACTGGCATATGTGTCATTCCTACCAACAAGAACACTTCCACCAGAATTTCAATGTGCTCTCATAAGTCATTACCCCCCCCAAAAAAAAAATACCTGTCCTGTTAAAAACTATTACCAATCTCAGTCCCTTGAGAAAAATACTTGAAAAACATGATGTAGTGACAATTACTAACAAATGTCAGGCACTGGTGCCAAACATAGCAGCAGAATTTGGCGGCAACAACTTCCCCGTTAATAGAAAAGTACCAAATAATGATATGGGTTACCTGCAAAATAAAGGATTTAGTGTAGAAAATCTAATGTTGATAACACCACAGCAGAATAGAGCAACTGATCCCCAAATAAAGGAGAAACCAATGAAGTGGGAAACATCTGATCAATTGTCATATGAAGATACTTTGGAGCCTTCCATAGAAAACCTGTACAAAAGTTCAGCTGGAGTTTCACAGCAAGGGAAGGAACAGGAAATTGTGGGAACTCTGATGCAGTCAATGTTGTGGATTGATAGGCCAGTGAGTTCACATATGAAAGAACAACAGACAACACAGGATGAAACTGAAGAGAATGTGGTACAGGAAGATCCTCTGTGATCTTTTGCAGGAAATGGAGAATGAAGAATGTGCCCTTAGTTTAGAAGAAAACGATCTAAGAGAAGTTGCTTGATTTAATAGAAATGGACAGACATATTAAAATCAATGAAAGAAATAGACTACAGAAAGTCAATAAAACCCCAAAAGTTAGAAATTTGATAAAACAAATGAACACATTAATTTGGACTGTTCATAGAAATCCATGCAATATAACAGAATTAACTATGATATATTACTGTGCAGCTAAATTAGTAACAGATAAAGTCTTATCAACGAACACGGGGAAGTAAGGGAAAGGAAGGGGAAAATTCAAGTGCCATCATGGAATTATCAAACAGAGAAAACTATAAAGCAATTAAGACAGGAAATGTCATTGCTAGAAGAGTGTAGAAAGATAAATATAAATAAAAGCAATGTGCAGTATTAGAAAAGATCTGGATCTATTGTGCAGTATAGCAAATAATAAACTAAAAATATCAGTACAGGAAGATATGCAGATAAATATTAAGGAAAAGTACAAAACAAGCAAGTTATTGATGACCCAAAAACGTTTTATAGAGAATTGTGGAACAATGCAAAAGGAATTGAAACACTACCAAAAAAAAAAAAAGAAGAAATAGATACATTTTGGAGAAATATCCATGAAGATCCTGTAGAACATAACAATGATGCTTAATAGATAGAAGTAAAAGAAAGAATAAGAAGTTCAAATGTACAGGATATGAAATGGGATGAATTAATGGCCAGAGAAATTGAAACAAAGTTAAGAAAAGCTCCTAAATGGAAAACCCCAGGCCCAGATGCAGTATCTAAATTCTGGCTAAAAATGCTAATATCTTTACATGAAGATTTAGCCATGAATAAGAACTATTTATATGTGCACCTCAAACAGAAACCAACCTGGTTAATAATAGGAAAAACAATTCTCCTACTTAAGAGCGAACCTGCAAGCTATCCTAAAAGCTATAGACCAATAACTTGCCTTCTGACAGCATATAAACTCTGCACTGGAATTGATGCCACCAGAGTTTATAATCATTTAGAAGAAAACTCAGTCATGGCAATAGAACAATAGGGTAGCAAAAGAAAGTCATTTGGAGCAAAGGATCATTTGTTGTTAAATAAAGTGGAGAACTGTAAAAAGGGAAAGAAACTAAGTATGGCATATTTCTACTACAAAAAAAATCACTTGACATTATCCCAAATTCATGGAGAAAAGAGTGTTTAAAATGTATAAGATTCACCCTACACTGATTGATTGCATTATAGCGCCCATGAAACAGTGGCAAATCACTTTGGAGTTAAGCCATGATAAAGGACAAATTATTATTCCAGGGATAAAAATTCAGAGGGGATATTCCAGGGTGACTCTTTGTTCTTTGCTCTTAACCCATTAGGCTATCTACTTAACAGATTAAGTCATGGCTACAATTTGGTTCACAGAAAACAACAGTGTAAAGACTTCTCATCTTCTTTTGTGGATGATTTAAAACAGTATAGTTCATCAGATGAGGAACTGAAAGCACAACTGCAAATGGGCAAAACTTTTTTCAGATGAGATAAGAATGTCATTTGGTCTTGACAAATGTGCATAAGCAACTTTTAAAGCAGGAAAGCTGCAGCACCAAGAAAACATCAGCCTGGGACATGAATATGATATGAAAGAACAAGAGGGGATGTATAAATATTTGGGAAATGATGAAAGATCAATAAAAAAACATGAACAAAACTTAGTAAGGAATATTTTAGAAGACTAAAATGAATACTGAAAACAGGGCTGACATCTAGGAACAAAGTCCAAGCTATGAGCCAATTTGCTTTTTCTGCCCTACCCTACAGTTTTGGAGTGACTGACTGGCCCCAAAAGGTGTTGGATCAATTGGACAGGAAAATAAGGATACTTCATGCTTATCAAATGATTTATAAAAATTAGTGTACACCAAGATTATATATTCCCTCATTTTGAAGGAGGTATGGGCCTCATCGTAATTGATGACATGTATAGATCTGCAATTATAGGACTGCATATATATCTGCTGACCTCACAAGACCCAAACATAGTGAAAGTTTTAGACATGAGGAGAATAAGTCTAAGATGACTTCCTTGCTTAGTTTAGCACAATAATATCAGTGTCAAGCAGGAATGGAAATCAAACCAGAAGTAGATAAAAATCAGGCAGCAACTGAATGTGCCAAAAAACAAAATGAAATAATATAAGGTTAAGGATCACATGAGAAGGCAATAAATGAGAAAAATACATAAATATGATTGCAAGTACATAAACGTCTTGGAACAACCTCATGTTGATGAGGATTGAACACATGAATGGTTAAGGAGATGTGAATTTAAACCAAAAGACGAAAGGTTATTATTGGTGGCCCAAGACAGTGGACTACATACACGTCGGTTTACAAAGCCCATTGAACATTTGGGAGAACCAGACAAATGTAGATTTTGTAGAATTAGAAGGAGTCACACATCTTGTTACTGGCTGTGATGTACTAATGGCAGAAGGACTGTATACTGAAAGGTATAATAATGTGGCAAGACAGCTTCACTGGGGATTGCGCTACATAATACGTAAGTAGCTGAAAAACAATGGAAATATGAGCCACAAAACATTATAGAAAATAATGAAGTTTATATCACATGGGAGCACTCATTACAAACAGTTCAAAAGATGCATGAAAAGAAGACAAAAGTAACACTGATCTGTGAAATTGCTACACTCAGTGACTAGTGTCTTAAGTACAGAGAGACACAAAGTCATAAAATACCAGGATTTGCAGGCAGAAATGAGGGCAATGTGGAAGAAAGATACCCAGGCAATTCCAACAGTAGTAGGAGCAACAGATCTTATGCGGAAGAATTTACAATTGTACTTA
This sequence comes from Protopterus annectens, assembly GCF_019279795.1. Classification (NCBI taxonomy): domain Eukaryota; kingdom Metazoa; phylum Chordata; order Ceratodontiformes; family Protopteridae; genus Protopterus; species Protopterus annectens. The sequence goes on from NC_056729.1 coordinate 1,301,095,737, forward strand.
GATATGTTAGTTATACATGTAACTCCATATGAATTGCAGAATGATTCAATACTGAGCACATTGTGGGTGCTGCGAAAAGCATTTCTGGCTTAGATCAAAGACTGCAACAATACTAATTTCATGAACTTTACATACTTTGACTTAGAAATGGGGTCCGTTCCCATCATGGTATTAGAAATCCAAAAGATATGGAGAAATTAAAAAGAGTATTGTTCCCTATGGATTTCATGCCTCAGGATGCATATATTTCTTCCCTATTGTACAGGTATCCTACTGTCTACTGCACTGATATGATACCTAACCAGCACTGTCAATAATGTCTAGTATCATGCAAGTTTGTCATTTTAACCAATGCTGCATTTATATGAACATTAGGTGAGACATTATTCTCATGTGTGGCTATCCACATGGGTATGTTTGTGAGAGTAACCTGTTGAAATGCAGGACAATTCAGTAATAAACTACAAGCAATGATATCTCTGTTATCAAATACAGAGAGAATGTACTGTACTGATACATGATGGTAGCAAAGCTTTTAACATAAGGTTGCACTGGAAAACACACAAAGGTGATCATTAATGAAGAAATGTCATGGGACTTGAGGTATATCTTTTTGTGTGTTAGATAAAATTTTTTAACACTGAAAGAGAAGAGTAGAAGGCAAAGACAGAGTAGGTCTCCTTTGTTGTACACTATGCAGTTTGGTGGTGCTATCGGTTCTGACCTCCCAAAAAGGGGTTAAGATTCTTCTTCTGACAGGCAGAGACAGATAACAATAGTGACACAGCATCAGTCATAGCAGCTGAGAAAACCGAGAGAATATAGTGCCTTTTTTTAGGCATTCCCAAACTGAAAGTACTTCTGACACAGCAAATCAAAACCAAGAAAATCAAAAAAGGTTACTGCTCAGTGCTAGGAGTCTAAAGAAAAAAATTCACTCCCTAGAAGCTCTCTCCACCCTAGAAAATGCTGTCTGTGTGGTCACTGAGGCAATGTTTAAAGTCATGGAGAGCACACCAACAGTGCAAGGTTATATTGTCTTCCACAGATTTAGACCAGCTTCTACATAGACAGGGAATAAAGGTTAAGGTGTCTTGATTGACATTAAACATAAATACACCACAAGGGCTGTCAAACAGGACAATGCACTTCAGCTTCTCCATGTTCAAATCACTGTAAGCAAAATCCAACACCCCTTGCTTGCTAGCTATAGCCCCCCCCCCCTTTATGAGCCAGGAAACCCATACCATGTATTTTAAACTTATTGGAAACACTCAACATCCAATCCAATACCATATTCATGGGCGACTTTTATTATCCCAGTATTAAGTGAAAAGCCTGTATGACACCAAAAGTACAGGCACAGAGATTCTTGGATTTTGTAAACACAATCTCCCTGGACCAGACTGTCAGTCCACAAACTAGAGGTGCAACCATACAGGACCCAGTCCTCACTAATATGGGAGAGTGCTGCACATCCCCTAGTGTAGTGTCATCTCTGGTATGGTCAGACTACAAAATGGTCTCCTTTGAAGTTAAAATAAACGGTGGAGCCCCAGCTATCCCTGGAATATTCAGGAACTATGGTAAGGCTAACTTCCTATTATTAAGTGTAATCTGGCAAAATTTCAAGCCCCCATAAACCCTAAGAACACTGCTGCCTACATTTAACTGTTCACAGAAACCTTATACACGCATGCTAATAGCTGCATAGAATCAGCTGCACCCATTAGGAAGATATACCAGTCCAAAATTGACCCTGGTGGAATCATAGCATCACCAGGCTGTATAACAGAAAGAAGAAAATCATAGCAAATATTAGGAGGTGCAGCACTCAGAAGCACACTCATCAAACTAAACAAACAACTCAGAGGACAAATAATGCATACAAAAGCCAAATCTGAGACACATTTGTCCCTCTCAGGCCAAGGACAGTCACAAGGCATTATTTATCTATATCTGCAGCCTCAAAGGCAATATATAGTTGTGTGCAGAGCTCATTGTTAATGCAGCTACATATATACAGACAGAATATATAGCAAACCTACTGGCTGACAAATTCAGCTCCAACTTTACCCCTCTCACCCCGTCAACCTTCCCTCATGAAAAACACTGCATCAGAGTGCCCAAATAATAATTCCAGGATGCTTTCTAAATAGCATGAAACATGACCTATCAGGCCGTCTGGAATTGCTATTTAACTGTAGCCTTCAAACAAGCTTTGTGACCCATGTATGGAGAAAAGCAACAGTTATCCCGCTGCACAAAGTTGGACCATCTACAGGCCTTGGAAACTACAGACCAATAAGTCTCACTAATCTCATATGCAAAGCCATGGAAAGAATTATCATAGAAATTACTGATAATGATGTAGGAAATTGCCAGATACTGGACCCAACCCAGTATGGTTTCGTCAAGGGCAGGTCATGCCTACCCAACTTGGAGGACTTCTTTGAGAAGGTCACCAAATGCAATGGATGATGGCAAAAGTGTTCACACTGCCTACTGTAATCTGGTAAAGGCATTTGACACAAAACCCCACTCAGGCATTGTTTACAAACTCAAGAGGTTAGGTACAAATCCTTATGTTACCTGGTAGATGGCCAGGTGGCTCATAGACAGGACCCAGGAAATTAGAATTGGGGAGTCCACCACTACAAAGAGGTCAATCACAAGCAGAGACCCTCAGGGATCAGCCCTGGGACTACCCCTTTTGGCATCAATGCTAATGTTCTCTGGATGACTAAATTTGCAGATGGTTGCAAATTAGGAGCTGACATTGAATCCCCCACTCACACAAATGTTCTCCAGGAAGGGCTGACACAGACAAAAAACTGGTATTAGAGCCATGAACTAAAACTAAATACCAAGAAAAGCATAATAGTATCCTTAAGGAAGTCATCCACCACTGGTAACTATCATATTGACAACACACCCCTAAGAGTTGACCCAGTAGTCAGGCACCTGGGGACACACACATAGACAGTAATGTAGCCTTTGACCATCTCATGTCTACAGTAGTGAGGAAGTAATTCTATGTTGTGCAACTCATAAACAAAGGTATGGCATCTAGGTCCAAGGAAGTCATTGTTCCATTGTATTTGGCATTCATCAGACCTATCACTGTATACAATGACCCCTTTGGTATGTACCTAATCAAGCACATCCAACTACTGGAACATCCACAGAGGTTCCTTACTAAAAGAAGAATGGGCATAAATGATATGTCCTATGTAGACCAGCTCAAGGCCCTATACCTGTATTCTGTCTCCCACAGGCTGTAGAGGGGAAATCAATGCCTGTCATATAAAGCATTATCAGACCCAACTCCATATCTGTAAAACAAACAGCACCAGAATTACTCATTCTAAAGACTTAATTCTTGCCTGTGATATAAACAGGACCTGCTGGAGAGACAGGTATATATGCTAGAGACTACCCTGTCTATGGAACAGGCTCTCCATCCATGTTGTAAAGCAGAGTTCTTCCGTAACCCAATTCAAGTGTTACTTGAACAACTGGATGGGGAACAGGGAATTAATCTCTGGTTTGGCATCTATGTCTCTAGTCTCTAGTGACACAAGCAGTCTGTAAATGGTTCATTTCCCATGCCCCTGCTTGTCAATGTTTCATCTCCTCAAGCCCTTGCTTTTACTTATCAAAGGTGCCAGAACTTGTCAGAGATTTGGGATGCATGGCTAGGCTTAAAAAGGCCCTTGTAGTCATTTTCAAGTAAACACCTATAAACCTATGAATATGGCTACACCACCACAAGCACCACCAAACTCTACAGTGTAACCTACAGCATAGGAGTCCCACAGATAGCTATGGTGACATGGCACCAGTCAAAGTAGCTGGGGAGACTGTTGGAATGTGGATTCACCACCTCATCAGGCTCACCTCCAACTATATATGGGAGACAAAATGAGAAGAAGAAGAAGATGATGGCACACAGGAGACATGAACAGTCTTGTAGCTGAGCACTGGAAGGCTGTGCAAACCCTGCTGCCTTTAAAATGCTCTTATCTTCTCCATAACCCAACCATATTTAAATAACATTCCTCAGCACCTGTAAAACAAAGAAAGCACACACACACACACACACACACACACACACACACACACACACATACAAATCTATATATCTATAGCTATATCTAATTATATCTATATATATATATATATATATCTATATATATATATATATATATATATATATATATAAAATAACTGCACCAGTCTTCAGCACCATTGTTTAGCCAAATAGGCTAAAATAACTAAAAATAAATACACAACACTAAGGAAATTGCCATAGCTTTATTTTAATGGCAGACATGCATATGCAAGTACATCCAAGGGCTCACTTTATATATATATAGAACTTGATAAAGTGGTAGGGTCTGATTTGACAATAGCACATAAACACAAGATTCTTACTAAGAAAGAAAGAATGTGGATAGCTAACTTTGGAGCATTGTTTAAACCAGGTTTGAAAGAACATTGGTAAAGTAAAATGTACTAATTACATAGGTTTTCATTAAGACTGTGTACCTTAACTAGGATTATTTTTAATGTTAAAGATATTTAACCTCGGGCTCACCCAACCTTGGATTGGGTGAACTTAAAGTGAACAAGTAATATGTGTACATGGCAAGACAAACAGCTTTTTAACTGTATTTTCATATGATTTACACTGGATGGTACTAGTGTACTATTTCATTGCAATATTGCTTTAAGAATAAGTGTATAAATGACAAGCTTCCTCTTTCAGGAAGGAAAATCACTGATGATGCCATGAGGCGAAACCTTGGTTTGTTGGGTGTGGGGGAACATGTCTGCCATTAAAAGAAAGCTATGTCAATTTCCTTAGTGTTGTGTATTTATTTTCAGTTATTTTAGCCTATTTGGCTAAGCAATGGTGCTGGAGATTGGCGCAGTTTTGTATTTATTTTCCGTGCACGGTTTTGAGGAGTGTGTATATATATATATATATATATATATGTATAGGATCACTACTAAATCCCGAATACTTGCATTACCGAAGACCGGAATCCCAAGACCAGATAACTGAAAGACGAGAAGACCGGAAGACCAGAAGCACGAAATTTGAAATACCGAACACTACATAAAACATACACCACCCATATACACATACACACAACATCACCCAAAACACAAACACACAAACCTACACTACAAAAAAGCAGGGAGGAAGCCCCCCCGGCACCCCCCATGTGGGCCACACACCCCCTACTTAAATATTCTAACTCCAAGTTTGCACTATACAGACAAACACATGAAAACACCACCACACACCTACATTCCACACACACACACACACACACACACACACACACACACACACACACATCACAGTCACAACACACACTTATACACACACTAAAGCCCCTTACCAACACAACCAAACACAGATACTTACCTAGCCTCCTGACATCTCCGTACTTCGCAGATTTAAATTAACTATATATCTATATATACATAGCTAAAAAAAATATATATGTATATCTATATACGTACATAAATATATATACATATATATATATATATATATATATATATATATATATATATATATATATATATACAAAATGGATATAGTGGTCCAAGAAAAGAAGGCTGATCATTGAAATTGCCACACCTAGTGACTACAGTATCTTGCGTACAGAGAGACACAAAGTCATAAAATATCAGGATCTGCAGGCAGATATGAGGCCAATGTGGGAGAAAGATACTGGGCCAGATTCAGGAAGCCTCCGTGTAAGAGTTATAACTCTTACACGGAGGCTGCAGTTAAACGGTGTGATGTCAGCATGTCATGCATATGCATGAGGTGCATGAGGCATGCTGAATCACACTAGTAACTCTTACACGGTCCATGTAAGAGAGTAGGGGGCGTGTCTGTAGGCTAAGCCCTGCAAGCGGACACGCCCCCGGAAGACAAGAATGGCTGAAAGTAAACAGCCACGAGAGAGGCCATGGAAATGTGAATAAACACACTACACAACACATGCCCCGACAGACCATCAGTGTATAAAGTGAAGAGATGTTATAAAATTAAATTAAACCCTTTTTTTTTTTAAACCCCGTAAATGTTTGCTACTGTGTGCGCTCATGTGCGCAGGTGTGCTACTAGCGCAATTGCAGTTAGCAGTCAGTGGAAAAGGATATAAAAACTAAATATGCAAAGTAAGCCACGAAGTAATAGCTTAGCGGTAGAGTTGCTGGCCTAAGAGTAAGCAGGCAGGGTTCGAGCCCCCACAACAACCTTTTTTTTTTTTTGTAAATAAGCACTAAAACGCCCCCTGACAGTATTGTACAAATGTAAAAGTATTCCCTTTTGTAAAATGCAATGAAATGGAGCATATACTTTGAAGTAACACAAGAATAAAAATAGTCAGAAATGTACTCTTAGCTAAGCTGCTGTGAGACAGACTGCCCGTAGCTGAGTAGTGTTTAAAAAGCTGCAAACTGCGTGCCCGTTGCTAAGCACTGGTTTGACAGGCTGAAACTGTTTGCAACTAGCTGTGCTAAGCTGAACATGTGTGTCACTAGCCAATTAAGGGTTACCCTAGCGCACACCGTTTGCGCGCCGCTCCCACAAGCTAACTGCCAGTGCGCATGCGTTACCTCCGTGCAAACGAGCGCAGACCTGCTTTTAAGTGCTTAAAAGTGCTTTTGGCATGTTTGATTGACAGGTCTCAACTTATATCTGTCAGGAAAATCAATTGTCAGATTCGAACCCAGAATACCATGCACTAGAGTCAGGGTACTAAACCACTAAGCCATGACAGCAATACCTAGAAATGCAGAAATAGCATATATATGGGATAAAATCCAGAATGGAGCATGATAAAGCATTTTCAGTGAAGTAGATACAATTCCAAAATGGCCAATCAGAGAAATGTGCAGGAAAAGCGGCATATATAAGCCCCATAAGCAGGAATACACAGCAGAAACGATTGTAGAACAGACCTGCAGTCAGAATGAGTGGAGTAGGTGAGGGACGTTGCTTTCGAGCACAGCGTTGGGGCGTTGAGGAGTCCAGATACATGGTTTGGCTCCTTGTCCATCATCACGAGGCCCAACTCATGCAGGGCCAGGTCTCATGGGGAGCGTATAGGGCAGAGGCATGGGACCAGTTGGCTCGTGATCTGACCAGTGCTACTGGCATTCCACGCACTGGTGAGCAGGTCCGTCACCACCATGCGGACCTGAAGCAACGCAAGGAAGACCAGTTGACCGAATGGATCCAGGAGGCCCGGGATATGCCCAACGCCCCACTACTGAGTAAGTTACATTTTGCTTATGTATGTAAGGATTTCAACTGGCCGATACCATGGAGATGTGTAGTCCAATATTACTTCTTTCGTATTACAGCTGCAGGTGTCCGCTCTGCGAATCGCGAGATGTATGGCCGTAGGCTGGTGCGGCTGCGCCACCATGCAGGTTAGTAACCCCACCCATTACTTGTAAATAAATATTGTACTGTAGCATGTATCAGAACACTGCAGTGTATTGATTAAAAGTAATATAATGTGCAAGCAGGAATTGTAAGTCTGCAGGTATGGCTGCAACAAGTTCATCAGTATGCAAGTGTAACTGGAAATATAATTGATAGAATTAAACAGTGCTGTAATACAGATGTCCCACCATGAATTAAATATAGTGTAACCTGCAGTAGTCCCAAGAGTACAGCTTTAGAATCTGAGGTAGTCATATGTGAGATATATCCCCTGTTGAAATGCTGAATCATGACAGAAGTGAGGCTGTTGGAAAGTGTTTGAATCACCACCAGTCTAACATGTGAACAAAGCCTAGAAGTACCAACCTGAACTGTGAAGTTGCAGGATGTGTGAGAGTGACAGAAAGGGTCATGTATGAATAAATAAAGTAGTAATAACCCCTGAATATAGTAGTGTGTTTCTACAGAACTAAATGCATGTGGGAAGTACATCTTAATATCCCAAACTGATTTCAGTGTGTCAGAATCTGGAATGTGTAGGCCAAAGTCTGTATGGTGATCACAGTATACAATTTGCAGATAGAATGAATGATTATCTGACAGACTAAACAGCCATAGTTGTCCCCTGTCCTGTCATCAAAGTGTAGCAGGATGATGTATCTGATCAGATTAAACATAAGTAGGATAGTGATGTATTCGTAACAGGTGTAGCATGACAGTTAAATAAAGATAATTTGAAACATCAGCCTCAACTTAATTGTGTACCTATTACAAATGTAAATCAGTGTAACATATGAATGTGTCATCTCTGTCTATCTCCACCCAACCCTATAATTCCATATAACAACACCCACTAAATAATGGTATGTGAACATTTCATTAATCATGGACATTTGTCCGTTTCCAAAATATATGCATGCCTGTTTGTGCATGTGCCCTGTTCATACCTGCAAATTTGATGGCCTGTTGCCATTAATCAACCCTGCAATGTTGTTTGACTGTGTATTTCTGTTCAAATAATGCATGTGATATTGATATGCCCCATGTTCAATGGTGTTAATATCTGGGTGTTTGTTTGATGGGAATACCAATGCATGCTGTTACAACTAATCTGAATGGAATAAAATGACACTAACCCAAACTAACATAACTACTCACAAACCTAGAACGCTTGGGAAGGCAGGTCCCAGCGGACCCACCTCTCCCACCTCAGCTGGCGACTGCACCTGGCACTAGTGCCCAGGCGGACCCTCCGGTGGCCCTGTGCCACCTTCGGGTGGAAGCGCTGCAGGGGATGGGGCCCGTCCCCCCTCTGCAAGTGTGACCGGAGGGGTTCGTCCACTCACCCTCCAAGGTGTCCGGTCTGTGGTGCGAAGGGAGATCCGAGACTCTGTTCTTGGGCCCCTACGCCAGCTCGAGGCTCGTGTGGCACAGCTAACGGCCCCGGCCATTGCCCCGCCTACACAGCCCCAGCACAGCCCCGTCCTGGGCTGTAAAGGAACAGTGACAACTGCCTATGGGTGGGGATATCAGTTCCACTGTTGCCATCTGTGGGCTCATGCATCTCGGATATCCCAACCTCCGTCCCTGTCAATTGTGTAACCCCCCCACGTGTGTCATACACCGCCCCTGTATGCGTCTTGTCTGTCTTGTCTGTTAACCTACCCAACCTACCTCCCCAGCTATACCGACTTCCCTCACCTGACATACCACTCTCACCTGAAAAAAAAAAAAAGGGCACTCTGTACCCATAAAAAAATTACGCCCCATACATAGCTGTCCATGTCGCACACATGTCTGCTTGACATTGAAACAGTTAATTACAATTGGCTCTACAACAAATATTAATGTTGTCCTGATACCTCTCTCAGGGGTGAAAGGTTTCCAGTGTCTCACCAAAATACATGGAAATGCACAGCTGTTGCTGCCAAAGACATGGGCATCTATGGGCCTTACCTACATCCCTCCTGCAAATCCCATGCTTGTTTCCCTACTGTCTTACCCTCTTTGTGACCCCTTTTCACCACTTTCCTGTCACCCCTTTTTCTTTTCTTTCAAAGAAATTAGCGCGGGTGTGCACTTGTGTTAGCGGAGCTCACCGCCAGTGTGCATGCGTGAGCTCCGCACAAACGAGCGCAGACCTGGTTTAAAGTGCTTAAAAGTGCCTTTATGGCACTTTGATTGACAGGTCCTGTACTCAGTTTGAAAGTTTGCAAAGAAAAATAAATTCCCACTGTCAGTCTCGAACCCAGGACCTTGGTAACATTAGCCTATATGACCTACCACTAAGCCATGCTTGCCTTACAAAAACACAGTGCTAAAATAAATATAACATGTAATAGTAAAAATCAGTATAAAAGCAATATAGGAGATGTACTATCTGAAGCATGTCAGGCAGAGTTTTAATGGCCAAATTACTGGATTCCCATACTAGGTCAGTGTTAACAGAAACAGCCCTGCTACTTGTTAGCTTGTACATAATAAAGTAAGGTAATGTACATATATGAAGGTACGTATATCTACACATACAGATATATAAATATATCTAAATACATATGAAATATAGTTGTAGGTGTCAGTATCCATACACACTCACTACAGGAAACAGTGAACATAAATGCAGCAACCTGAATCTGCAACACAGCCTGACCCCTGTGTGACCTACTTACCCTTCTAACTGCTTAAAGGTGGCCTCAGCACTTTGATTGACAGGCCCTGTACTCAGTTTGAAAGCTTGCAAATAAAAAAAATTCCCACTGTCAGTCTCAAACCCAGGACCTTGGTAACATTAGTCTCTATGACCCACCACTAAGCCATGCCAGCCTTACAAGAGCACAGTGCTAAAATAAATATAACATGTAATAGTAGGAATCAGTATAAAGGCAATATAGGAGGTGTACTATCCAAAGCATGTCAGGTAGAGTTTCAATGGCCAAATTACTGGATTCCCATACTAGTTCAGTGTTAACAGAAACAGCCCTGCTACTTGTTAGCTTGTACATAATAAAGTAAGGTAATGTACATATATGAAGGTATGTATAGCTACACATACATATATATAAATATATATTAATACATATGAAAGATAGTTGTAGGTGTCAGTATCCATACACACTCACTACAGGAAACAGTGAACATAAATGCAGCAACCAGAATCTGCAACACAGCCTGGCTCCTGTGAGACCTACTAACCCCTTTAACTGCTTAAAGGTGCCTCTAGCACTTTGATTGATAGGCCCTATACTCAAGTCAAAAGCAGAATATAAGCATATTAGTAGGCCCTACCACAAGACCATTGTAACACTAGTCTGTATGACCTACCACTAAGCCATGACTCTCATACAGGAATACAGTGCTAAATAAGTGGAACATGTAATAGTAGGAATGAAGATAAAGGCAATATAGTATGTCTACAACCCAAAGCATGTCAGGCAGACATTTATAGTCCCTATTACTGGATTCCCATACTAGTGTAGTGTTAATAGAAACAGCCCTGCTAAATGTTAGCTTGTACCCAATAATGTCAGCTAATGTACATATATGAAAGTATGTATATGTACACAGATATATATATATTTATATAGCAATACATATGACATATAGTTGTAAGTGTCAGTATGCAGACACACTCACTACAGGGAACAGGCAAGAGAAATGCAGCAACCTGAATCTACAACACAGCATGAAGCATGGGAGATGTACTAACCTTCACACTCACAGAACACTGTCAACAGCATACCAGCATGGTCCACGCCCTACAATCTGAAAGGGCAACGCCTATCTCACATACCCTTTTATAGCAGTGTCCTGAAATCACAGTGAGACATGCAATCAGTACACACCTGGCTGCATGTAATTAGCAAATGCTGTCTTACAATTGGTGCAGAGGCCATCACATGGACCTATGCAGATACCTACAAAAGCATTGAGTACCCACACTACACTCATGCAATACATTCATTGCACAAAACCTACAGAGAAAGAGTGAGAGAGACAGAGAGAGAAACAAACAAATATAACGACAGCCAGCAGCAAAAGCAGCAGCAAGCAGCAAACAGAAAGCAGCAAGCAGCAAGCAGCAAGGAGCAAGCAGCAACAAGCACCACTGGCACAGCAACAGCTGCCACAAACACAGGTAATGCAAAGTAGCAGGTTAATCCTGTGTATACTGTGACACCTCCAAATGTATCATAGTTCACTATCTATAGGTATGTCCATGAGATAGGTTGTGTGTACATAGTCCTGAAATATAAACATATGTAATATTGCTGTACATGTTGCCCATACTTAACACTTCCATAGCTTAGAACACAAGGCCAGTTGTGCATATGATGCAGTAGTTCCCAGGGTCAGTAGAGGTTCCTCCTCATTGGTGTGGGACCACTGTGTATGTATGGCACTGTTCAGGTACATATCCTGTAGTATGGCCAGGGATTAATATCAGTCTGTCATGTGGTGCTATGTCCTCCAGGGGTGAATGTAGCACACATCCAGAGATACCATTTCGTAACAGTGATGCTATGTGTTCCGCAATGATGAAGGTGGCTCTCACCTGGACATGTGAGAGGATAGGGAGGTGACAGTCATCTGGGATAACTAATACCACATGTGTAGGAGAATGGGGGGGTACCTGCACCTAAACTGTCTGCAACAATGTAGCCAATATCTGTGCATTTGGTGAATGTGAAGCATCTTAACACTGCTGACCACAGATGCCTTGCTGTCATGTGAATCTGCCCTGTGCTGCAGTAGCCTCCTACTATTGTTATACAATATGCCTGTATCTGTACTCCACTGGACAGGATTAATAAGTGGTGTGCAGTTGTTCTGGGTTAGATGTGTGTGCACAGTACATGCAGTATGTGGGATGTCTGTGGTAAGCATATGCAAAGGTGCTGGTGGTGTGTGTTGTGGCTTCCACTGGCCCAATGGGCTGCATGGATAGCATCACTGTCATAACTACTGAATAACTGTGTAATTAAATGCATACATAGCAAGATAGTGTACTGTGCTTGTGGTGTTGTTCGGATTTGTAAATCCAGGCTGAGTAATGTGTGCACATCACAGGGTTGGGTTGGATGGCAACACACATCCAGTATGTAGGGATGAACACCCAGAATGTGTCAGACGTGTCGCCTGTGCAGTAGTATCCGGCCATTACCTGTGCATCCCCCACAACACACACACATGCAACATATGGCAGAAGTACTATAGCAGTACACACATGTTCATAGGTTCATACTAGACTATTTGCCCTAGGGCATTGGTAAGCCTAGTAGAATGTGTTTGTCTTTCGCCACCCAATTACAAGTTATGCTGCTATGCCCTTGTCCGATGTTAGTATACTGTGCCTCCATCTAACAGTGACATAGAAGTGATACCTGGGGTACAACTATGATCTACATCCAGTCATCCAGATTCCTATGGAAGAGAGTCAATGAGGGACTCTGCCTAACCTGTAGTGTGAGCTCATTACAGAGTGAAGGGAGCCTCTCGGTTAGGAATATGCCCCTCCAGCATGTCCATGTATGTCAGTGCTGAGGTCCAGCTCTCCTGAGCATGTGGCTGTATGGGACTCTGATTGCCTGAGGTGCAGCATGTTCATTACTGCTGGGTAGGACATGGCTGTATATGGCATGCACAAATTGCCTCTGAACAGGCAATAAGCCACTGAGTCCAGCTGGATTTACTTTACCTGGGCAGCATATGACATCTGTGTGAGCCATTGCATCCCCTTGATGAGGTACTGTTGTCCTGTACCAGTTGCTGTGGGTGTCTGGTTAGGTACATCCCAAAAGGTGCATTGTACGCAATTATAGGCTTGATGATGGATGAGTAAAGAGGCACAATGACCTCCACTGCCATACATGTGAATCCCTCATGATTAGCTGGGCTATATAACATGTCTCTCAATCCACATTGGCCATGTGGTTGACAAATGACAGACCACTACCGTGTTTCTTCCCCAGGTCCCCAACTACATCTTCTGTACTCAATGGCCTAACACTTATGTTGTACTGTGCCACCAATGTGGAGGCGTGGGAATCTGCATTGAATACTGATACTCCCCCTCCTTTGTTCAAGTGTTGGGGCTGACAAGAATGGTAACAGCTATAACCTGGTAGTACTGGTGTGCTCCTGTGAAACCTGAAACAGGTACATGTTAATGCACAGATATCGATGTCCAGAATGTCAAGTAGGGTTTTGAGTGCGTGCATCCTTAGGTCTAGACTTCTGGTGTTGAGTAGCATCACTCTTACTTCCTCATCCTTTGTGATACAAATGGATGTGGGTTTGCCTTATGAGCCTTGCCTAATACAGGCACTATGGGTGTAGCAAGAGGCTCTGCCAAATTCCAATAGGACAGGGGCGACAGGTGCAAGCTGTCCCTAGCAAAGCATACCACCCCAAGATGGCAGGCATTGGCACACCTGTGAATGACACCAGTATGTCAGTCAATTGTTGGAAGGGATCATCGTGCCTTGATATTGTGGCATGGTTCTAGGTGAGGGTAGGATGCTACTCAAGGTCAGGGTCAAACTGTCTTGGGCTACGTGCTCAGAGAGCTCTGTACTGTCTCATGTCATGTAGTCCAGGGAGGAATGTGTCAGGCCATTCACACCAGCATGGACATTGACTGAGTCAGACCTGTACTTGCCTTGGGGTTACCTGAGTGTTTGTGTTATGTGGCAGGTCATAGTGGCCGACAGGCTGCACACCGTGACCCTCACCTCGTTAAGCCTGGTGAACGTGATGTTAGTGTGCCTGATGATAGAGGCACCTAGTACAGGTGTATGAGGTGTGTTGTTTACTGTTAATGGCTGTGAGTGTTCAGCACATTGGCTTTGTGTGATATGTGTTGCACATGTTCGTTTCTGTGGTAGTGGTTGCATGGATGTCTGCTTAGGAGGTCTCTGCTGCATAGGCATAGCTGTGGTCCGAGCCTACAAGTATGTTCATGTGTGATCATGTGTTAGGTCCGCTGTTGTGGTAGGTCTATGTGAGACTGGAAGTGTAGTGTGTGGTCTCCTTGGCCACCTGACAGGTTATGGCAGTATTGAGTAGACAGAGCCTAGCCTCCAGTTTGGTATATGGTTGCATCACTCACATGAGATTGAATTTGTTGTTAGGAGGAGAGGGTTGTCTGTGTACATGCATCTGTTCCAACATTGTCTCTGGAGTACCACACTCACCAGCTGGACTGGGGAGGGAACTGACAACTGACCTCTGGACATGCTAGAATACTATTCTGAATTCTGTAATAATTAATGATTGAAAACAAGGTCCAGTGGGGAGTGAGGGTGTACTGACATTACCTACAACTGCTGACTGATATAAAAGCGTCAATGAGCAAGTGCCAGGTAACCTAAGTGCAATGTGTCACAATTAAGTAAATGCAACAATGAGAAGCAGTCACTTGCTGTCATGTGTAACATGGAAATACGTACAGTAAGCAATGCAGATATCAGTAGTGAGTCACAGACGTGATGACAAGCTGTGTACTATGTGGAAGTAGCATACCAGTGAAATAACAAGCTAACAAATAACAAGCATATAAACAAAGGTAGATCCAGGAGGCCTGTATGTAGTGGTTGCTACAGCAAACAAGGTGTAGCAATATCAGTAAGATACAGCTCAGATATGCAGGCACTATAAACCTGAAACCAGATGTCCCCAGCTATGAAAGACAGAGTACAGCCTATTGTCACACACGAGTGCAGACCACAAACCTTGTTAATGTTAAATAACTGGCCTGAAGGCCAACTGCCCACACCAGAACTAATACACTTGTACACTGGGCCCTCAATCAGCAGTTCCCAACTTCAATGGATGAAAGATATGTGTCCTGCCACCACAGTGCTTGCCACCAACCTCCCTAATGTAAAACAACTGGTCTGAAGGCCAAGTGCTTAGTACAAATGACATAGAATGATAGCTACACTGTAATCAAGTTTTAACCAAGCAGTAATAAGTAGAAGTTAATACTCCCTGTATAGAATGTGTACCATGTATTGTTGAGATACTATGCTGATAACCTGTTTGTGTACCTTTCCAGCTTGACATGGCTCCAAAAAGGAACCCATCATATTCTGCTGCAGAGGATGACGTGATTCACCAGAGCCAGGTGCGTGACTATGCCATCCTGTTCTCACGCACCACCCAGAATCAGCAGGAGAGGTCTGCACTGTGGCAAAACCTCGTTAGCAGGATAAATGATGTTGGCATGCATGATAGGACATATGAGCAGGTGAGACATCACTGCAGTGATTTGATAAGAAATGTCCGCCAGGGTGCTGCAGATATCCGCAGGCAACAGGTTGCCACAGGTGGGGGGGTGGCCACACATCCCCCCCTCACCAGACAGGAGGGGCTACTGCTAAGTGTTGTGGATCCAGCCCCAGAACAACAACAGCAACACCCATGCATCATGATGGAGGTTGGATCCACACAGCAGCAACACACTGAGCGTGCAGGTAAGATGCCATATTCATTTATTGTTATTACTTTTACATTTGTTGACCCAGATAGTCTAGATGGATATATGTCCATTTTCAGTAGAGGCCTGTGGAGAAAAGCTCCACACATAACGTAATAAAGGCAAACAGACAAGTTGTTAATACAGACAGCCAACATGATAGAATTGTACACCAGCCTGTTAACTAAATCAACATACATGTAAGGAACTCAAACAGTTTAGAGTCATACACAATATACCGTTGGTTTAAAAGCAATCCTACCTAAAGCATAACGGTTATGCAATAAGGCAAAAGCCAGATACATAATAGTTAGGGCTCAGAAGGGTAGAGAAGTAGAAGGAGTATGAAAGATACAATGATATGGAAGAGGCAGGAGTCAAGAAGGAAGTGAGGAAAAGAAGGAAGACAGTCAAGAGGATGTGGGAGGGATGGGAGAAGTAGGTCAGAGCATAGAAGGACATCAAGGTGAAAGAAACAAGGTAGAAGCTAGTTTCTATGCACAATGAGGGGTTAAAGGTAAAGAGAGGGTAGGGAGAGGGACGTTAGCCTGTACTCCAAGAAGAACAAAGCCAGTGGTTTGGGAAGTACAGTTTGAGGTGTCGTTTGAAGAGAGGTAAGGGTGAGATTAGAGTTAACCCCTGGTATGTACATATGACTGTTCTGTACACTGTTACTTCATGCACGCATAAGGTGTGCATGTGGTATGTATCTGTCATCATGATATATATACAGACATTATGTGCAGCTGATGTGTATAAGGGAACTAGTGTACTACTGTACTGTATCATGTGCAAAACAAATGGCACACATGTGCCCACTGACATTACTCTCTTCACACTTCCAGGTCCCTCCCATCTAGCAACGAGGCAGGCCATACATGCTGGTGAGTCGTTTTAACATTATCTGTAAAGCAATTTAGAAAACTAGGAAGAGTAGTGTAACTCTGTAGTAGACTTGCTGGTGACTGTGTTCACAATACCCGTAATACAGTTGTAGTAGATTGAGTAGTGTAACACGGTACTGATGTTTGTGTTTACTGTGGGGTGTGCATGTGTGCAAGTGTGCCTGTGCCCAAGTGTGCATGTGTGTTAGTGTCCATGAGTGCATGTGTCCATTTCTGAATGTGTGCATTAGTATTGAAATGCATCTCTGTCAAATATGTATGGAGACTGTAATCTGTGTTCCATGTTTTCCTCCTGTAGGTTCTGGTGCTGCTCTGGTGACCTGCAGCAGGGAACCTGAATCTTGTGCCCCAGGTACTGATGATGATGAAATGTCTGTAATGGTGCAGGAAGGTGTGTCTGGGTCCACCATTGGTCAGCCAATTGACAGTACACAGCTTTCAAGCAACAGCACCAGCTGGCAGTGGCCGTGGACGACAACAGGCCCACTCGCGCACCTCAAGTGCCAGCACCAGCCCCAGCAATGCTGGGTCTGTGCTGTCATCAAGACGCCCCAGGAGACCACGTGCACGTGGCTCTGGACAGTCCCAACAGGGAACTGTGTCCAGTCAACACACCCCTGCTTCCGATGACAGTACCCAGTCTGGGTTAGTACCGGATACGGCCCGTAGCACCCCTGCCAGGCACAGGTACCGTGTCCGTGCCCACAGACACTGATCTGGATGACCTAACAGGTGCAGTCTGTGGCTGTCCACAAAACCCTGTACATGACAGCCATTATGTGGGACTGTGTGCATGCTTACACACATGCAGAAACCTAACACCTAGGGAAAACACATACACACTCACACTGCACCAACACCGGTCCACCCTGTACTGCTGCCCCTCACAAACACACATACACACACATGTCAATTGGTGTTACCAGTGGCTGGCTTGGGCATACCTAACCCACACCCTGTGCATATGATGACACTGTGCCACCTCCTGCATATCGGTGCAGGTAAAGGTAAACACGTTGCTGATGCACAGGGTGACTACATAGATGTGTATAAGTAGTAACATGTTGGTAACTGTTCACTGTTCCAGTATAATTGTGTGTACATCCCAGCAGTCCTGCTGCAGTAACTGTATGACTGTCCTCAATTGTTATATGCACCCATACTACTTACCAAAGTGTACCAGCTGCACACCATCACATGCTAACATTGACTATGGCAATGCGCATCTTGTGCTGTTACGTAGATTCAGCTATATGTAACTGTTCTGTCACACATGCATTTATACACACCCTGCTACCCACACACATGCACACGCTCACCTGCCATTCCCATTATTTATCACCCTACATGAGTAGCTGTTGATACATGACAGGTACACATTTGAGAAGTGCACTATGTTGTTTACTACTGGCGTCCCCTTCTCTACCTGTACTCACAGGGTGCAGGCAATCTCATTGGTTGAAAGATGTAATGTGCATCAGGTACTGTAGTACCCTGATTGCCACATCAAACATGTTTCCCATATGGAAATGCACACACAGACACATCCCACATCCACACACTTGCCACATTCAGGCTTCAGAGCACTATCTAGGTATATTTGGGTACATGTGCGTGTTACAGTAGCATGTAACACTATACTGAGTACTGGCAGTTGTCTGTTGTCATGTTGTCTGTATAGAATAAAAGAATTGTTTGATTATCCTACTCCGTTTTGTGGACATTACTTGAAGAAGTGTTACCTTACATGTGTTATTGGTACCACCACCTTCTCTTTTGTAGTTTTGTTTGTATAGGATGCTATCAACATCACTGCTTGTGAAGGGTAATGACCACCCTACAGTGCATAGCCCCATGTGGCAAAAGCCACATCCCACCCCATCATTGTGCACACACACTAACCCCACCAACAGTAAAACACATACTTTCCATTTGCAAGATTCAAACCCATACCTAACTGTGTTATGACAGTAGAAACAGACACATTAGCAGAGTGTGCTATTTGCAGTAGTTGCAGAAATCCCTACTAATGCTGTACTTAGAGGGTGCTGACATCATCTGTGTGTAGGAGGATGGATGTGCACCCTGTAGTGTGTTCTCCCAGTTGTCAAAAGGCAGTTAACCCTCCCAGCATAGTGCACACACATAAACCCCACTCATACTAACACACATATTCCTTTTGCAGGATTCAAACCCCTACCTAACTACGTTATGACACTGGAGAAAGACGCATTAGCAGAGTGCGCTATGCGAATTACTGGAGGACTTTACTACAGGTAATATAGTTATACAGTCCTGACATCATCAGTGTTTCAAAAAGGAATCTGCATCCTGTACTGTACTGTCACAGTTGCTAATAGGGACATTTCCAACACACACATCGATGTGTTTGAGGTTTGCATATGTGGGGGATCCAGTACTCCAGTGTGATGAGTATATGGTTTGATTGCAACAATGAGGGATATACTCCGAGTGGTGAGCTGTTTGTACTCATGGTTGTGATGATCAGGTCTAGTATATCTTCCCCTCTTGTGGGAAGGTTGGTTACCTGTTCCATAGCCAAAGAATGTATGATCTATGTGAACCCTAGAGCTTGGGTATTGTGGCTTGTGTAATGTTCACAGTCTATGTTTGGGTAGCTAACATCACCCAGTATGATGGTGTTTGCAGAGTAATCTAAACTGTCCTGTGTCAGCATGAAGGCTGTGTGGGAGTCCTGAGTTTGAGAGGGTGCTGTAAGAGCTCCTCTGTGTCTCTTGCCATGTGGTCCAGGGAGGTACGTCTCAGGTTGTTTGCACCAGCATGGACAATGTCTGCCTCATAGCTGTACTTGCTGTGGAGTGACCTGTGTGCCTGTGTTATGTGGCACATGCTATCAACCGACAAGTAGCTAACTGTGACCCTCACCGTGCTCTGTCTGGAGGGCGGCACATCTGTCAACAGCTCATGTCAAGCAAGTTCACACCCCTCATAAATGATGTGGAAACCTTCAAAGGCCCAAGGCCTGTTGACAATATGGACCAGACTGCAGATACCTCTATAAAGGCATTCTATGGACACATTCAGGAATGCATGGATCATGAAGCCATATATGAAAGCATGACCCAATTCTCCAAAGGCAGATGTCCTGGGTGCCGGACACCAGCCATAAACACACTATGCAATAGAAGGATGACGCCACTACATGATACAACAACCTCCCAAAATGTGAAGGCACCACTGATGAGTATTGGAAGACAACTACAGGCACCCATATGATTGTCTAAGGCCATCCTTGAGAGAGGTTTCCACAAGCCACTGAGGATAATGACAAGGCTGCCTGTAGTTATGTTAGTAACCTGGGTGGTACTACCCAGATATGCTCAGAGGTAATCCAAGATGTCACACAAAATACAAAACATGCAGACATTGCCATCATCCTAGTGGGCAGGTTCAATGCTGCCTTCTCCCCCCACCACACCAAAAGGGCACATATGTCTCGTGGCACAGTGCTTCCCCCCCTGACATCACAGATGCTCAGGTAAGAGATGCCCTTCCCAAAGCAATAAACACTGCATCAATGGGACCAGACAGTGTCCCAGGCTGTGTCCTACATGAACCATGAGAAGAGCTACACCCAGACATAACACCACTGTTCAATCCCAGCCTTAATACACGGTATGTGGCCAGAGAGTGGCATACAGCAACAGTAGTCCCTCAACATTCAGGTGGTGCCTTCACGGATCCTGGACACTACTCGACCCATATGTCTGACTAGCTTTGTCTGCAAAGCTATGGCAAGGATCATCATGAACCTCACATATCTAGATATTGTGGACCTACAGACATGTCACCATACACAGTTTGGCTTTGTCAATGGCAAATCCTGCCTCTCCAACCAGTTTGATTTCTTTGAAACAGTCACCAAGGCCACTGTCAAGGGAAGGAGGTGTACACAGCCTACCTCAACCTTCCATAAGCCTTGCATACAATACCCCAGTTGTGCATTCTAGGAAGCTCACCAGTGTACATATTAACCCCTATGTCACTATGGGTATTGCACAGTGGCTCAAGGGCAGAACACACATGGTAGAATTGCTGGAGCCATGTCAGCCTCCAACCTGGTACAAGTGGTGTCCCACAAGGCACAGCCCTGGGAGCTGTGATCTTCATTATATATTTATCATAGGTACAGGCCAACATGGAAGTACTGTGGCACAGCAAGTCGCAGGTGACTGCAAACCGGACGCCATAATCAACTCACCAGCTAACACACGCACCCTCCAAAAGGGACTCTTGGAAACACACGACTTGTGCCACAGCCATGGCCTCAACGTGAATGACAGAAAGCGTATAGTCATCCCCTTTGTCAAACACAGAGTGACCACACGTACCACATATGTGCTAATCCATTAAGTGCAGACGAAGGAATTATGGACCTTGGGGTACACAGGTTGATAGCATTCTACCATTTGACAACATGGACAAAGTGGTTAGGTAAGCATGTTATATGGGCCACATCATCATGGGAGCCACATGTAGATCAGGGGTGGACATTGTGCCCCTTTACTCATCCCTCATCATGCCCATAATTGACTATGATGAACCTCTCGGCATGCACCTTACCAGACACCTGCAGCAACTGGAGATACCACATATGTACCTCGACAAGGGGATCAAAGGGCTCAAACAGATGCCACATACTGACTTGTTAAAGTAACAGCAGCTCTACTCAGTGACATACTGCCTCTTCCTAGGCAATCTGTGCCTGACATAGAAGGCCAGGTCATACCCTCAGTTAATGGCCATGCTGCATCTCAGAATATCCAGATCCCACCAGGATGCACACTGGAAATACTTGAACCTCAGGAGTGATATACACAGGACATGCTGGAGGGGCACATTCACAACTCAGAGGCTCCCTTCATTCCGGAATATTATCCCAATAGAGGTTAGGCAGACTGACTCAGTGACTATCTTCAAGAGTGATATTAATGACAGGATGTGACATTGTAGGGTTACCCTGGGTATCACTTATGTGTCACTGTGAGACAGAGGCACAGTATACTAACCTTGGAAAAGGGCATAACAAGACAGATTCACAATGCATGTTGAAAGGCACACACATTCTGGCTAGGTGGATACATGCCCTGGGCAGACATCCCTGTACGAGCCTATGGACCTATGTATCTTTATCACCATTGTCCCTATGTGCTGTTAATCACCAATGTAATCTCAATACTATGGTAGCATGTGCAAAGGTCAGTTGTCAGTCACCTCTATGGTACAGTTGTGGAATATGTGTGTCATGTAGTAATGTCACAGCTGCCACATGTACACAGTCAACCCTATCCCCTACCCATGGATGTACATCACATGTATGAGATGGAAACACATGGCCAAACTGTGGACTAAGCACTCTGAACCCAGTACTGGCATAACCTGTCTGGTGGCATGAAATACTACAGTGACAGCAATACCAATCTGATGTGGACCTACACGGACAGCAATACAAGCATGGAAACACAACAGGTCAGTTGTGACGCCTAAGGATAGCATCCTGCATGACTGGCAGACATCTCTGCAGCTGGCACACAGGCATACATTAGGCCTGCACACAGCACGCAACACATAGCACACAAATCCTGTGTGTCAAACAAGCACAGTCTGTACAGCTATACAACACTACTGCCGCAGTTGTGTTAGGTACTTTTATTGTCCAGTACAGTGAGACAATGCTCACCAGGCTGGAAAAGGTGTAGGTCACAGTGATATGCTCATGGGGCACTATGGTTCACCACATAACACAAACATACAAGTCAGTCATATGCATGGACACATATGACTCAGTCATTGTCCATGCCACCACAGCTGATGTGGGATGTCCCTCACTGGGATACATGATAGGGAACATGGAAGGGATCACTGAGCAAGTGACACAGGCTGGTAGACCCCTGACCTTGGTTGGCATCAGACCCTCACCAGGGATTCTGACAAATTACTGAATGCTAATGACTTAGTGTAGCTACAAAACCCTAGCTGAATGGTTCTTAGCATGCAGTCACTGCATTGCTATGGAATACTGTCTTACCACTCCCACAACAGGTGAAAACATGCAGCTCCTGTACATCAACAACATGTAGACTATATGCCCCAGACCAGGTGTGCATCCCTCACTACTAGGCTGATAGCATCTACATCTCACACTGTATGTACACATCCCACATGCTGCACCTGCACAGAAGACCACGGTCATAATGTTACTCTGTGCAAATACCATGTATTCACATGTGGCAGGCATCACACATGGTAACTATTGAAGGTCACAGGTACATATGTGTATTTGGTACACACATACATCATGTGTGCATTGCCATAACTGGTTTAATCAATGTCTTGCATTATTGTGAGTGACAAACCACACATGGGCATTCTGTGTGTGCAAAACACACGTGGCATGTCTGTAATCAAAAGCCATACATAATTGTGATATCGTTTAGAAAGGGGTATGTGCATCCTGTGGTGTGTTTTCCCAGTTGCCAAAAGGGATGTTTTTTTCATACACACTTACCCCCCTTCACACACACTTGCCACCTGCTGGATTCAAACCCCTACCTAACTATGTTATGACACTAGAGACGGATGCATTAGCACAGCGCGCTATTCGGATTACTGGAAGGTTTCCTTTCCCCTGATATACTTATAGGGTGCTGACATCATCAGAGTTTAGAAAGTGGAATGATCATCCTGTGGTGTGTTTTCCCAGTTGCCAAAAGGGATGTTTCTTTCATACACACTTACCCCCCTTCATACACACTTGCCACCTGCTGGATTCAAACCCCTACCTATGTTATGACACTAGAAATGGATGCATTAGCGGAGTGCGCTATTCCAATTACTGGGAGGTTTCCTTTCCCCTGATATACTTATAGGGTGCTGACATCATCAGAGTTTAGAAAGTGGAATGATCATCCTGTGGTGTATTTTCCCAGTTGCCAAAAGGGATGTTTTTTTCATACGCACTTACCCCCCTTCACACACACTTGCCACCTGCTGGATTCAAACCCCTACCTAACTATGTTATGACACTAGAGACTGACGCATTAGCAGAGCGCGCTATTCGGATTACTGGGAGGTTTCCTTTCCCCTGATATACTTATAGGGTGCTGACATCATCAGAGTTTAGAAAGTGGAATGATCATCCTGTGGTGTATTTTCCCAGTTGCCAAAAGGGATGTTTCTTTCATACACATTTACCCCCCTTCACACACACTTGCCACCTGCTGGATTCAAACCCCTACCTAACTATGTTATGACACTAGAGACGGACACATTAGCAGAGCTCACTATTTGCATTAGTGGGAGGTTTCCTTTCCCCCGATATACTTATAGGGTGCTGACATCATCAGAGTTTAGAAAGTGGATTGATCACCCTGTGGTGTATTTTCCCAGTTGCCAAAAGGGATGTTTCTTTCATACACACTTACACACCTTCACACACACTTGCCACCTGCTGGATTCAAACCCCTACCTAATCATGTTATGACACTACAGACGGACGCATTAGCAGAGCGCGCTATTCGGATTACGGAGCGATTCCTTTTCTCCGATATACTTATAGGGTGCTTACATGATCAGTGTCTAGAAAGGGGAATGAGCATCCTCTGGTGTGTTTTCACAGTTGCTAGGAGTAACATTTGGACCAAGTGTGTGAGCATGCCCAGTTCAGCCTTCCCATGGCATGTTGTGTGAAAGATGTCTCATTTATCTAAGTGTGTGAGCATGCCCAGTGTGGGCTTTACATATGTTGAACTCTGCAGCCCATCACATTTGTGGATGAGTGTGAAATTCAACAAATACCTCCAGTTTATGGTTGTGTGTTCTGTGCCATGTTGTGTAGTTACTGTCCGAATGCTTTTTGTGTGAACAAAACAGGGAGTATACTGTGCCTGCAGGTTTTGCATGGGATACTTTGCACACAATTGTCAACATCCGTTCATACTGCCCTAACACTGTAGCACTGTATAGTGTAGTGTTTCAGTACTTTCACTGTGGTGGTCAGTATCCTGGGCTTTAGTCCTATCACAGCTTTACATTTCAATAGTGTGCACAACAGCCTGGTTAGGGTCCAGTTGTGCACATCTGCACAAAGGCAGTGCCTCTACAGACCCTGGTAATTACTGCCCCATAAGCTTAACAAGTGTAGTCTGCAAATCTATGGAGAGGATCATAATTGAGCTCATAAACAAAGATATAGGGGACATGCAGACATTGTACCCATCCCATTTTGGCTTGGTCAGGGGCAGATCATGCCTTTTGTACTGGGTTGACATCTTCAAATTGGTCACTTAGGCCATTGTTGGGGAAAGGAAGTCCATACAGCCTACCTTGGCCATGCAAACACTTTCAACACAATACCCCACTCAGGTATTGTGGAAAACCCTAACAACTGAAATGTAAACCCATATGTCACAAGATGGGTTGCAAACTGGCTTAAGGACGGGACCCACAGGGTTAGAGTTGCTGGCACTATGTTAGACTCCAGGCTGGTCACAGGTGGTGTCACGCAGGGCTCAGTCCTTGGCCCCCATTGTTTGTCATGTACTTCCCAGAAGTACAGGCCAACATGGGAGGACTTTGGCTGACAATGTTTGCAGATGACTGCACACTGGGCACCATGGTGGACAGTGCATCACACACGGATATCCTTCAGAAGGGACTCACAGTAACTGATAGCTGGTGCCAGGGCCATGGCCTGAAGTCAAAGTGCACAACATGTGTAGACATACCCTTCAGGAAAAGCAAGGTGACCCCAAGCTACCATATAGGTGGCAATCCTCTAAGCACAGAGGAGGTTATCATGGACCTGGGGACCCAGGTTGACAGTCGCCGTTCTTCTGAGACTCACATTGCTAAAGTGGCTAGAAAGACCTTCTACATTGCCCACCTGCTCAGGATGGGATTCACATCCAGATCTAGTGGGTCATTGTTCCCCTGTACTCTTCACTTATCAGACCGGTGATAGAGTCAAATGCCCTATTCTGGCTGTATGTCACCCAACATCTGCAGCAATTGCAGACACCCTGAATGTACCCCACCTAAAGGATCAAGGAACCCCAACAGCTGTCATATGCTGCCAGATTGAAGACACTCCCACTCTATTCACTCACATACCGTCTGCTTAGAGGTGACATGTGCCTGACATGCGAGGCCATGTCCAAACAGGGATTAATGGACATGCTCCACCTCAGAATCGGCAGATCCACCTGAACCACTAGTGCAGGTGACTTACACCTTAGCAGGGTTGTATGTTGGACATGTTGGAGGGATGAAGTTATCACCCAGAGACTCCCTATGCTGTGTAATACAATCCCGGTCCATGTGAGGCAGAGCACCTTGCTGGCTGTGTTCAAGAGGTATCTTGACCTGTGGATGGAAGGTCATACGTTTAACCCGGGGATCGTCACGGTGTCACTGCTGGAGAGAGGCATGACACAATAATGGGCACAGTACTGTTTCCATATAAGGGGTGGTGTATGCCAATGAACTCTGTGCTAGGCTTATACCTGCCTTAGGGAAGATAGCCTAGTATAAACCTATGCACCTATGAACCTATCTGACCATGTTGCATTATGTTCAGATGTGAACTACTTACAACAGCCTCATCCAACATCGGTAGTGTATTCCACAACATGGGTGTACATTGGCGAACACTACCGATGTGCCCTAGGCCATTTCTAATGCTAGTCGGAGAGTGTGTTTGTCCATCAACACATTGTAAGTGATGTTTGCCATGACATATGTCTTGTTTAGTATACTGTGCCTCTGTCTACCTGTGACATAACATTGATACCCAGGGTAAACCTCCCATCTCCCATGCACTCATTAGGATTCCTGTTGAGAGGACTCAACGAGTGTCTCTACGGACAACCTGTACTGGTAGTTTACTCATGTGTGGGGGTGGCTTCTGTGTTTTGGATAATGCAGTACAGCCTGTCCTATATATGTCAGTGCTGGGGTTCAGGTCCCTCATGTGCATAGCTCCCTGCCATTCAGATTGTACAAGGTGCAGCATGTGCATTGATTCCAGCTTGGACATGGCTTTCTACATCAGGCACAGCTTGCATCTGGGTGGACAGCATGGCAGTGTGTGGAGCTGCACTCTGTGTAATCAGACTACACATTACATGTGTTCCAGCTCTGTCATACTCCTGGTGAGGTACTGTTGTGGACTTTACAGGTGCTGGATGTGTCTGCATGAGGTACACCCCACAGGGGCTGTTGTGGTCATTTCTAATGCTGATGAAAGATAACTGCAGAACCACAATGACCTCCCCTTAGCTAGATGTCAGACAGCATGGACCATGCAATCACATATAAAAACAGGACCGTCTCCGCAAAGAAGTGTCCTGTCTGGTGGACCCCAGCCATAAACAGACTGTATGACAGATGACGGTTACTAATGCAAGACAGAGCTACATCTCCAAAAGGGAAGACAGCTGTGATCAGCACTAGTAGAAAGCTACATTATCTCATAAAGACATGCAAGGTCAACTTGGGGACATAAATCACCAAAGACAATGAAGGTAACCACACTGATTTCTCCAGTTTTGTCAGACACCTGGTTGTGAACCCTCGGATATGCTCAGAGTTGGTACACAACAACATATATTCCAGTGACCTGACAGATATTGGCAACATTCCGGACAGCTTCAGTGCGATTTACCCCTCCCTCACCCCCAAAAGAAGATAGTTATCACTGCTGTATGTAACCTCACTGTCATCTTGGATGTCCATGTGAGAGCCACACTCAGCAAAGATAAGTACACAGCATCCATGGGACCTGCTGGTATCTCCAGTTGCATGCTATGTGAACTCCAGAAGGGGCTGGACCCGTTGATACAACTGCTATTTAACCTTAGTCTTGCTACAGGATATGTACCTGAACAGTGGCGCACGGCAACAGTGGTCCCACTCCACAGAGGAGATGCCTCCACAGACCATGGCAACTACCACCACACAAGCTTAACCAGCCTTGTCTGCAAAGATATGGGGAGAGTCATTATGGAGCTCTTACACAGACAAATTACTGACCTACGGACCCTTGTTCCCACCTAGTTCAGCTTTGTACAGGGCAGATCCTGCCTTTTGCACCTAGTTGACTACTATGAAACTGTCAGTAGGGCCATCGATGAGGGCTACGCAGTCCACACAGCCTACCTGCACTTGGCTAAGGCCTGTGACACAATACCACACTCAGGCATCATAGCCAAGCTCAACAGCTGACATATAACGGCATATGTCGCAGGATAGGTTGCAAAATGGCTAAGAAACAGAACCCATAAAGTCAACATTGCAGGTGCCTTGTCAGATTCGAAGCCAGTCACAGGTGGTGTCCCACAAGGATGTGTCCTGGGACCCTCTTAATTGGTATTTACTTTTCAGATGTGAAAGCAAACATAGGGGGGTTGTGGCTGACAAAGTTTGCAGATGACTGCAACCTAGGCACCATAGTGAATACATCAGCCGGCACACAAATACTACAGAATGCCGTCACAAAGGCGGATAGCTGGTGCCAGACACATGGCCTGAAACTGAATGCAACTGATGTGTATTCATCCCCTTTGGGAGGAACAAAGTACCCACAGATCAATACATAGACAGCAACCCACTGAGCACAGACAACAAATCAGACACCTGGGGACACATGTAGATAGTGACATCTCTTTTGACACCCCTGTTGCCAAAGTGGTTAGGAAGACTTTCTATCTTGCCCACCTTATCATGGAGGGTTTTCCATCAAGATCATAGGAGGTCATTGTTCCACTATCCTTCTCCCTTATCAAGCCCATGATTGAATACAAAGCCCCATATGGTATGTACCTCACTCAGCAATTGCAACAGCTGGAGACACCCCAAAGGTACCTACCATGAAGATCAGGGTTCTTCAACACATGTCAGATGCTTCCAGAATAGAGGAAATCCAGCTTTGTTCAGTGTCATACCGCATACGTACAGGTGTCCTATGCCTGACATACAAGACCATGTCCAATCAGGATTTGGTGGACATGCTCCACTGCAAGCAATCCAAATCCACCAGAGCCATGAGAGCTGAGGATTTGAACCTCAGCACATACATGTATAGGACATGCTGGAGGGACAGAGTCATAACTCAGAGGCATCTCACACTCTAGCAGAGTACCCAGTCCATGTTTGACAGAGTCCCTCACTGACTCTCTTCAGGAGACATCTGGACAACTGCATTTGAGATGGAGGCACAGACTAGACAGAGGCACAGTCATGTTATTCAATTATGTAAGGGGGTCATACTGTGTCACTACTAAGTCAGAGGCACAATCATCAGAATCTATTCTGTACACTTATTACCAGTATAAGGGGTGGCAATAGCCACATCACTATGGCTAGGCTTATACATGCACTAGGGCAGATAGGCTAGTAGTAGACTATGACACTATGAAACACCGGTGTATGTGTAGCTATGATAGGCTAGTAGTGGACTATGACACTATGAAATACCGGTGTATGTGTAGCTATTGTCAATCAAACAGTATGATGAGGTTTGGGGGGCTTGATATCTCCCTGTATTCCAACATTGTTTTGTCTATTCCTTCTAGCATGTCTAGAGATCAGTTGCTAGTGTCCTCTCCTGCTCAGCTGGTGAACCTGGGAATATTGAGGCAATGTTACACTTGCCTCATGTACACTGACAACCCTCTCCTTCTGCCATAAAACACACATACATGTGAGAGATGCAACTATATAGCCAAAGTGGAGGCTGAGCTCTCTCAACATAGGACTAGCAAGACCAGAGAGAAGGTGAAGGTAACCACACACACATCACAAATCCAGTCTCACATGGCACTATCACAACTTAAGATCATACACATAGACACACAGAGACACTCTCGGAGGCTCTGATCAGGATTCTACCGGAATGGCAGTGGCCACCACAGCAGACACTCACACAACTGCCTCCACAGGGCACAGCACATGCAACACATTGACCACAGAGTTGGTGTGCCAAACAGTCACAGCCCTTAAGGCCAAAAACAATGCCAGACACACTTGTCTATGGTTACTCCATAGTCAGACACACTGACGTCCCTCTCACCAGATCGGGTACGGAGGAGGTCACAGTAAGCTGCCTATCGGGCACTGTAATCCACCACATAATGCAAGTACTCAGGTCACTCAACTGCAAGTACAGGTCTGACCCAGTCATTATCCATGCTGGTGTGAACGACCTGAGATGTACCTCCCTGGACTACATGGAAAGAGACATAGAGGATCCCTCTGATTATGTAGGCCAGGCAGGTATGACCCTGACCTTCAGCAGCATCCTACCTTCACCAAGTATGATGCCACATAAACAGAGACAAGATGATCAGCTGTATTATTTTGCTTAGACTATGGTGTCATTCAAAGGGGGTCCAATGTCTGTCTGCCTGGGACGACATGCTGGACAGGCCACGGTGATTTGCAAGGGACGGCTTGCACCTGTCACCCCTGGGCTTCCGGATTTCAGATGATGCTCTTGCCTGCCCCATTGTGCCTTTTTTATGCAAGATTCAGATACTACACCTACCACCCTAGAACACAGTAAAGGAAGGACACTAAGGGTACTGCTGCTCAATGCCAGAGGTCTCAACCTCAAGCTGCACACACTCTATGCCCTTCTCAGTATGTAGCACATTGATGTCTGTGCTGTGCCTGAAACCTGGTTCACAGCTTCTGACAGCACCCCAGCACTATCGGGTGTTACCTCATATCATGCATTCCGGCACCAGCATCCGGACAACACCAAGAAGGATGGTGGGTGTCCATATTCATCAAGGACACCCTCACCTCATTGTTGGTGGCAACACGATGCATCAGAGACCATCCAGGTGCCAGTGACCGTAGGCAACACTGCTCTGCAGTTTGTAGCATGTTACATGCCACCCTCTCAAACTCAGGTACCTCACACAGCTATCCTGCAAACACTGAAGGGGATAAATGTATCTCCAAACACCACCCTACTGGGTGATTCCAACTATCCACATATAGACTGGGATCACTTATCATGCCACAACACTCTAACACAAAGGTTCCATGAGTTCATACACTGAAATGCCATGGAACAACTGGTCCCAATCCCCTCAAGTGGAGGCAACATACTAGAACTCATCATTACGAACATGGGGTCACACTGTTCAACACCAGCAGTATACCCATCATTGGTGAGATCAGATCATGGACTACTCTCAGTGGGAGTCCACATCCCACCCACACCCCAGATGGAAAAACAAACAGTGAAGACCTTCTCAAATGCCGACTTCACATTTCTAAGGACTGGTGTGGTCTCTTTCAAGGCCCCCAAGCCAGCGGACACCATTA
Source organism: Protopterus annectens (assembly GCF_019279795.1). Classification (NCBI taxonomy): domain Eukaryota; kingdom Metazoa; phylum Chordata; order Ceratodontiformes; family Protopteridae; genus Protopterus; species Protopterus annectens. Next base: position 1,301,126,977 of record NC_056729.1, read on the forward strand.
CCCAAGCCACTGTATCACTTACAAATGCCTTCTACCAGCACCTCCAGGACTGCATGGATCAGGCAATCCCAAACAAAACAAAGACTCTTTGTACCACAGGCAAGCATCCAGTCTGGTGGACCCTAGCCATAAACAAGCTCTACAACACAAGGAAGGAGCTACTACAAGATAGAGCATAATCTGTAGGTGGGAAGACACCCCTGCTCATTGTGAGTAAAACACTGGGTTCCCCCATACAATCATCCGAGGCAAGTTTTGAGAGTAAACCCACTCAGGACTCAAGGGACAATCATGAGGCCTTTTTTGCCTATGTTTGAAACCTGGGAGGGAACTCCCAGATATGCTCAGAATTAGTTCGGAATGATGTAGATATCACTGCACCTACAGACATTGCCAACATACTGGCTGACAGGTTCATTACAGATTCCTCCCCCCCCTCCCCCCAACTGTAGGGGTATCTACACCAGAGGATTGTAGCCCCCCAAACATCTCCAATGCTGGGGTGGGAACTGCTCTATCCAAGGCAGTGTCCCCAGTTGTGTGCTCCATGAACTCAATGAGTAATTACACCCGCAGTTATGGCAGCTGTTTAATCTTAGCCTCACCTCAGGATATGTGCCCAAGGAGTGGCATACGGCAATGGTGGACCCACTTCACAAAGGAGGTGCCTCCACCAACCCCGGAAACTACCATCCCATCAGCTTGACAAGCCTGTTCTGCTAAGCTATGGAGAGGATCATAATGGGAATTATAAATGAAGACATAGGGGACTTGCAGACATTGGATACAATCCAGTTTGGCTTTGTCAAGGGCAGATCATGCCTTTTAAACTTGGTTGACTTTTTCAAAACAGTCACCCAGGCCATTGACGTGGGCAAGGCAGTCCACACAGCCTACCTTGACCTGGCAAAGGCTTTCGACACAATACCCCACTCAGGTATCATTGAAAACATCACCAGCTTAATTGTGAACCCATACATCACAGCATGGGTTGCAAACTAGCTAAGTGACGGAACACACAGGGTCAAAGTTGCTGGTGCCATGTCACACTCCAGAGCTGTCACAGGTGGTGTCCCACAGGGCTCAGTCCTGGGCCCACATTTGTTCAGCATCTACTTTTCAGAAGTACGAGCAAACACAGGAGGATTATGGCTGACAAAGTTTGACGATGACTGCAAACTGGGAAGCATAGTTGGAAACCCATCTGACACAGACATCTTTCAGAAGGGTCTCATAGACACGGATAACTCGGATAACTGGTGCCACAGCCATGACCGTACATTAAACACTAAACAATGCATAGCCATACCCTTCAGGAAGAACAAGGTTACCACTACTTCCCATCTAGGTGGCAATCCTCTAAGCACAGAGTAGGTTATCAGGGACCTGGGCACCCAGGTTGACAGTAACCTTTTGTTTGACACTCACATTGCCAGGGTAGTTTGGAAGGCCTTCTACATTGGCCACCTCATCATGCAGGGATTCACATCTAGATCAAGGGAGGTCATTGTTCCCCTGTACTCATCACTCATCAGACCAATGATTGCATACAATGCCCCATTCAGAATGTATCTGACCCAACACCTGCGGCAATTGGATGGGCCCACAAATTCCTCAACAGGAGGTGAAAGGGTCTCAAACATATTTCTTATGCTGCCCGACTGAAGGGATTCCAGCTGTATTCAGTCACTTACCGTCTGCTCAGAGGTGACCTGTGCCTGACATACAAGGCTATGTCCAACCCAGAATTATTGAACATGCTTCACCTCAAGACCTCTACATCCATCAGAACTACAAGGGCAGGAGACCTAAACCTCAACACAGATATTAATAGGATGTGCTGGAGGGACAGATTCATCACCCAGAGAGTCCCTATGCTGTGGAACAACATCCTGGTACATGTGAGGCTGAGCACCTCACTGGCTTCGTTCAAGTGAGATCTTGACCAATGGATGGGAGATTGCAGGTATACCCCAGGGATAACCTCAGTATCACTGCTTGACAGAGGCACAGCAAAATAATGGGCATATTATCCATCAACTTGAAGGGGTGGCAGAAGCCACAAAACTCTGGGCTAGGCTTATTAATGCCCTAGGGCAGATAGCCTAGGATGAACCTATGAACCTATGCACATAGGCCTGGGGCAGTTCCTTCTATTAGGACAGTGGTCTGCAGCAAGCTATATAGTAGTAGTGAGTTTTAGCCACTGGTTTTTGACCATGGCTATTCCATGTTGCTTCTTGTTGTGGTACAAACATGGGTGTGTGGTTATCCATGCTATTTATTGCTAGTCACCCTCATTTTGTATCTTGTTCCATGTTTTTGCACATGTACATCACTGTATGACGTGTGACCTGGTAGTGTCAGGGTGCTGATGTGGGCTTTGACCCTGTTTTCTATTACAGCACTGATATCTACATTCTCTATACTGTGTGTGTTTACACTGCACACATCTTGATGTTTATACTTCTGGCATTGGGTAGCATTACATCTAGGTTCCTATCCCTTGTGGTACCCATGAGGTGGGTTTGTGTTTTTGTGGTTTATGATTCTTGAGGGTGGATGTTAGTTGGGGTCCTCAGGTGTGCATGTGGTACATGATATTACATTACTTAACACATGGCATTCATGCCTCAGGTGGTGCTGCAGGGCCACCTCTGTCGGATACACATACTACACTCCCTGTACATGTTTGGCAGCAGGTTGTGTCATGTTAGGCATCCCTGTTACTGTATGAGTGAGTCAGAGCGGGTATCAGTCCCAGTGTTCCTACTGACCAAGCGTATGTGCTATCGTTGCCTCTTTGCCAAGGCCAGGGCATACTGGGCACGCCTCCTTCTGCCTACTGGGACAAGGTCAGGTTGTTCCTCCTCCGAGTCACCCCCTGCCTGTGGTGGCCTTGGCAATGGTGGGGGGATGTTTGGCCCAGCCCTGTGCTGGTCCTGCTGCAGCTGTTTCCGCAGGATCATATTATGTAGCATAGCACATATCATGATCATTTGGGTACATGTAGTTGGTGTGCACTGCAAGGCTCCACCAGATGTGTCCAGACACCGGAACCGTGACTTGAGCAGCCCAAACACATGCTCTATGATATTACGTGTTTGTGCGTGTGCCTCATTATGGCGTTCCTGTTCAGGTGTGTGTGCATTTCTGATGGGTGTCATCAGCCATGGCTCAAGTGCATAACCTGCATCCCCCACTAGGTGTCCGTGTGGGAAGTCCCCATTGGCAAATGATTGGTACAGCTGCATCAGATGCCAGATATGGGAATCGTGGTAGCTCCCAGGGAAGCCAGCACACACATTCATTATTATGCCCTGGGCATCACACACGACCTGGCAGTTGATGGAGGGGTATCCTTTGCGGTTAATGTAGGCTCTACCCCGCTCTCCTGCTGGTGCTTTGATGCATATGTGCGTGCAGTCTATAGCACCCAGTACCTCAGGGTATTCCGCTATTTGCTGGAAGAGACGCATATTGCTGGCCAATATCTCACGGGCATTGGGGAAATATACATGATCACCGACATGTGCTGACATGGCATCCAGGAACTGGTGTAGTACCCTGGAGGCTGATGCCTGTGATATCCCCATCATATCGCCAGTTGGTCTCTGGAAGGTACCTGTTGCTAGTATTCTTAGGCCAACACATACCTTGGTTTCCACTGGGATGGGTTCCCCTCTGTTGGTTCTGTGTGTGAGGCGTGGCCTGCACAGCTCAACAATGTGCTGCAGGAGCTCTCTGTCCACTCTATAGCGCTCTACTATCTCCAGCTCATGTAAGCCATGGTAGGTGACCCTGGGCCTGTATACTCTTCTCCTTCTCCTCACTCTGGGTTGTCTGTCAGCATCTGCATTGTCACAACCCTCAGCAATTCGCCTATGCCTGATTATAATAGCTATGGCAGCCCCTAGCATTTCTGCTCTGAGTTCAGCTTTTTTCAGTTTTCAATTCTGATAGCTTAGTTTCTGGCAGTATCTGTTGTGAGAAACAGCCTGCACTGCTCTTTGCAGTGTTTTAAGTGCTGGGTTGGGCTTCTAGTCTGCCTGTGTAATTGCCTGCTTCTAATTGTTTCCACCAATTAACTCCAGTAGTATCTTCTGGCAGTTTCCCTGGATTTTAGTTGTTTCCTGTTTCCTTTCCGTTTCCTGAGGGGGAGCAATGTGCACACCAGCTTAAACACGCTCACAGTCACTTAAACACGCGCACACATCCCTACACGGTGTTACACGCGCGCACACATCCTTACACGGTGTGACCTAGGCTGATTCATGCTAAAACGCGCGCACACTGCCTTCCACACGTGCACGCCCGCGCAAACCGTTGTAAACGGTTTGCAACACGCTCCCACATGTTGAACCTGCCTTACATGCGCGCACACGTGTGCATGCACGTATTTCAAGAAACTTTGAGTGTAGGGATAGCGTATACCCTCAATTTCTTGACTTTTCTAGTGTTCTGTTGGAACACACCTCCCTCCCTGATGTCTGTCTGTCATCTGTTACCTTACATTGCCCTCCAATCTGGTACATTTATTGCTATCACCCCCATGATGTCACCTACCTCTTACTCTGTTCCTCCCCCGTCTCTAACTCTTACACTACTCAGACAGTGCTCATTACCTATGTGACAGTGCGATTCAGTATTGTAACCCTCATTTACATAGGATTGCCTAGTAATGACTAGTTACATGTCTTACACGGAGCTTCCCCCCCTTGACAACCACTAAACGGAGGCCATATTGTTTTTGGTCTGCAAGTCCCTCCATTGACATTCAATGTAATACATAAATCCCACAATTGTGGGCTTATAAGCTTCGGTTTTCAGTTTTAGGTAGCGCACCCGTTTGCTGGTGTGCGCTGCAGTTAAACAAAAATCCCGTGGAAAAAAAAAAGTTATATAACTTATTTTTGCAACAGTTTTTCATGCCAATGGCCACATATTTGGCCATTGGCATGCTTAATGCAACATATGCACCCTTTATTTGGAGCTGACATAGCTCCGTTTTTAATTTTGCAGAAATGTACTCAGTTGTCAGCTGAGTACATTTCTGCAGCTAACACGTCCATTACACGGACTGGTTTCTGCTTCGTGGATCGCTCAGATACCTCATTTGCATATCTTTGAGCTGCAAATGAGGTATTGAGCATTTCCACGCCCAGTCCGTGTAAGAGACGTGTTAGCTGTCTCTTACACAGAGATTTGGGCTGTTCCTGAATCAGGAGGCTTACACGGAGGCTTACACTACTCTTGAACTCCGTGTAAGCCTTCCTGAATCTGGCCCACTCAGACAGTTCCAATAGTAACAGGAGCAGCGGGGCTTCTAAAAAAGAGTCTATAGTCATATATAGATATGCTACCAATCCATGTAACCCCATACAAATTGCAAAATGAGTCATTACTGGGCACATTACGGGTGCTGAGTAGAGCACTTTTGGCTAACATCAAAGACTAAAACAATACTAATTTCATGAACTTTAATTGTACTTTGACTTATGAATGGGGTCCATTCCCATCATAGCATTAGAAACCCAAAAGATTTGGAGAAATTAAAAAAAAAGTTATAAGTGCCATGTTAGTACTATACGTAAGACAGAATCCCTGTTGTGTGGGGGTTAGGAATTCTTCCTGCAGAAAATAGTTCAACAATGGTTTTTGAATGCATTTTTCAAGTATTTTGGAGAGGCAGATAAGATTGCTATGCATCTGAAGTTAGTGACGTCTGTTGAATTTCCTCCTTTGATTAGTGGGATAATGGTTGTTTTTTTTCAAGAGAGAGAGAGAACATGAGATTCCTAGATTGACCTATTTATAAGGAATGTGACAAGATAAATAATGCTATTGGCTGATTTTTTAAGGTACTTGCTGGGAAGGTCATCAGCTGAAGTAGAGCATAATTGGAGTTTTTTAAGAGTAGTTATACTGCATATAGGATATGGTATCAGGTTTGACGATAAAAGTGGATATGGTGATATGTGGCTATTGGGCAAGGTTGGGATTAGATGCAGGGGGATCCTTGGTTAGAGAAAGAAAAAAGAATATTTTTGGATTAAATGTAGACAGGTTGCTTGTTATTTTATAAACATCCTGTTTAAGTGGATGTGTGAGATAATGGTCAATGAGACAGTCTGACATCATACCTGTGGTGGTGAATTTACTAGGGTCTGATACTAGGATCTAGCCTAATAAGGAGTTTGACATCTTGCTATAATGTGCAGGTATTAATTAGTTGTGTGAAACAGTATAAGTTCTTGCTGGACATTGGGAAATTAGAGGTTAAGTCCAGCCAATTGATATTGACATCATCTAGTAGTATTTTTTCTTGTGAAATTGTTAGGGATAGCCAATGTAGGATATCTTCCAGGATAGCGGTATTGTCTCCAGGAGTGATGCAAAGGACAGTAATACATGTTTGTTTATATTTATTTTCAGAAAAGCAATAAGAAGCTCTGTTGAACTGAATTTTAGCATTGGTTTATTGTGGTGGGAAATATGGTAGTTGTTGGGAAACATTAAGGCAATAGTACCACCGTTCCTCTTTATATTGTCATTATGGATGATATTATAGCCAGAGGATGTAATTTTGGAGATGTTTACACTAGATTTAAGCCTAGCTTTAGTTATAATGAGAATATCAGGCATTTGTTAGGTAATCCAGGCAAGTAGTTCAGTGCTTTTATTTCTTATGTTTCTTTTTCATGGTGGCAAAAATTAGATTACCGGAGTGGTTAGATAACCTATCCCCAGGTGAATAATTAAAGAGAGCAATCAGTTTGTAGCAAGTACAGAGCAATTAACAAGGAATCACAAAGTTGAAGATGTTTTCTTTCATTTGCTGAATGCAGAAACCAGAAGCTAGGGAGACTAACTTACTGCCATATGCAGTGTAATCTGTTGGTCAGTAGAAAGGACAATGGACAGCTTAACAATAGTTCTTAGAGTGCAAGCACTACTGCTTTGGTGGGGGGGGGGGATGTCACACTCACTTTACAGCACAAGGCAGGCATGTGTTTGACTAGTTAAATTTAATAAACATCAGGACTCTTCATCTTAATCTTACTTGCATTACACAATGACAATATTCTCAGTGAAAACATTTGCAGAGGTGGGCCTTGGGGCAGAACTCCTGGATTGCTGGGGTCAGGGATGCATGTAGTCACCAGAGGCTCTGAATGAAAAGAAAAGAGAAAACTTCTACTAAATTATAATACTATATAGAGACAATAAAGTTAATACTCATTCCAAGAGGTGGAGGAAGGACCACAGTGAGTCAGAGCAAGAGAATATGGGGTATTGCAAGAGCTGAGAAATGGTAAATATGTTTATGACTATAAGGTCATAAATGGTTTAGCAGGAGATATACTGATAGACAACCACAGTAATATAGTGTATTTACAGAGCAAATTATCAGAACATAGCGCTACACTGATAAGCACAAAAAAAACATTGCTTAGTAAACATTCATTGACTTAACCAGTATGTGAAAACAATGTTTTCTTTGCAAATGTACAGGTGCATAGATGGTCATCAAGGGAAAGAAATGCCTATGGAAGTTCACAAGCCAGGAGAATGATTTGCTACTCTTGACCTCTGCATGCACAGAATGTGCCTAATGGCAAAGGTGACAGAGACCAGTATGTTACAGATCATATCTGGCAGATACACAAGTAGTTATGTTAAGAAAGTCTTGTGGTTTTGCACCTATAGAATTGTGTTGCAGAATGTTTTTAGATTCTTGGTTTGTGGCTCACTGCTTTGTGATTATTTCCGGATTCTGTTATGGTAAGACATATAAATATGCATGAAGTCCAATAAATATTTTTAGAAAAAACGAAACAAATATCCCTGCCAAAACACCAGATAAATGCTCAAAATCCAAAGTAAATAATAAAATAGAACAGTCACAAAGTTGATGGATTCAAAGCGAAGCAGGTATCTTTTCAAAACTGAATTTATTGTCAAAGACAGACAATATGTATTTCTCGGTCAGATTAGCGCTTTCACTCATAGAGCTTCTTCAGATCATGAATATACAGACCAAATACATTACAAAATATATATGCTACCCTATTCAACTTGTAAGCCTATCACATTCATTTACTAATCAAGCCTTAAAGTAAAAGGTATGTATAGGTACATATATTACATTAAAAACTAACTAAAAAGCTCTCCTCCAAAAATCTACTATCTACATAAATATCTAATTCTCTCATATACATAAAAAGTACATATAAAAAAGTACATATAAAAACATATAAAATACTACTAAATGTATTCTAAATGCTCATAGAAAACCATGAATATGTGGACATCTAAAATAGCTGAAAAATGTATGTATATGTGTGTAGTTATAATGAAGAAATAATAACAGAATAATAATGATGTGACCCCTATTTAAATGTTCATCATATCAGTTTTACATGCCCTATATTTCATTCATTTGATATTTCTACGTTTCCTAAGGGCAGGTTTTATTGAGGCTCTTTCGTTAAGTCCTGAGCCTCTGTCTGCCCTCAGCCTAATTATCCAATTACTCTCTTTGCTCTCTGTATGATTCCTGATGTCACCACCCCGTATATTGGGTCTAATGACCTCTAAGACTTTAAATAAAAATGTATGTTGGTCCCCTTGTTGGATAACATGTTTCGCTAAAGCATTATGCAGAGATTTCTTTCTCATGTGATATACATGTTCTCTAATTCTCTCCTTCATTATTATTCTGTTATTATTTCTTCATTATAACTACACACATATACATACATTTTTCAGCTATTTTAGATGTCCACATAATCATGGTTTTCTATGAGCATTTAGAATACATTTAGTAGCATTTTATATGTTTTTATATGTACTTTTTTATATGTACTTTTTATGTATATGAGAGAATTAGATATTTATGTAGATAGTAGATTTTTGAAGGAGAGCTTTTTAGTTAGTTTTTAATGTAATATATGTACCTATACATACCTTTTACTTTAAGGCTTGATTAGTAAATGAATGGGATAGGCTTACAAGTTGAATAGGGTAGCATATATATTTTGTAATGTATTTGGTCTGTTTATTCATGATCTGAAGAAGCTCTACGAGTGAAAGTGCTAATCTGACTGAGAAATACATATTGTCTGTCTTTGACAATAAATTCAATTTTGAAAAGATACCTGCTTCGCTTTGAATCCATCAACTTTGTGACTGTTCAATAAATATTTTTGTTGGAAAACTGTAGCTCTGTTCTGTAGGAACTTCTAATCTGTAAGAACATTGTCCTGTGTAGCAAAGTATGTGTAACAGAGCATATGCCATACAAGATATTACAATGATGTCTGTCGGCTCGCACACTGTTATATATTTCATACATTCAAAGACTCCACATGTGGAGAAACATGTACAAAATATCGACAGAAGACTGATGTCAGCAAGACTGCTGTAGTCAATGATAACTGTAAGATGTTGGCGGCATAGGCTGGTGACACACTGGCACTGTCTCTAACACTGCAGGCAGAGGGAACAGCTACATCATGGGTACAAAGCCTGCCGTAGAGGTTGCTGCTGCATGATCAGCCTCATAGGAGCCTGATGTCCCACCTGGTGTTAATAGTCCCACATGGGGTCTTTTTGTGCCTGCACCAAATGAGGTGTCTTATTTTCACATTGTCTCAAACATCAACATGAACACCATAAGTGAGAGACACACACAGAGGAATCCAAAACCATGGGAGCTCCCACAGTGTCTCTGATATGCATGCAGTACTCAGACTCAAACTGAAGATGTACACCATCATGTTCCAGGTACACACAGCTGCTATGCACAGTACTATGGGGCTGGAAAATGCACTGTACTGTACATGGTATGTAGGAACTGCACTGTACTCTGGGATACTGGCACAACAGGATACTGCAGTAACTAGGGTCATTAGTGGTAAATGTTGACTCTATAACTGCTTCCTTGTGAGATATTGTGACTACCCACCAGTTTGCCTCTGTTGTCAGTAGGGTCCATGAATGTGAGAGAATCTAGACATGTGGGGGATATGAAGAGGGTGTTCCACATCATAAGACATAGAGCACTGTAGATGAATCATCAATGTCACATGATGACATGCATCCTGGCACCCCTGGTCATGCTCATAGAAGTGTCTTTAGCTCTAGGAGGAAATCCCAGGAGGAAAATCCCAGGATGCAAAAAACTCCCTTACCAGCCTCAGTAAGAAACTGAGATCCCTCATAAAATACTCCAAAGCTAGTTACGAAAATAAAATTGCCAACGATTCCAAAGACAACCACAAGGCATTCTATAACTATGTCAAGAATCTAAATGGCAATTCTCAGATCTGCTCAGAGCTAAAACAGAATGGCATTAAATATACTGATCCCAAGGATATTGCCAATATCCTGGCAGACTGATTCAGTGTCAACTTCACCCCCCTCTCACCCCCTAAATGGCCCATCTCAATACCAGAAGATTGCCAAATTCCAGTAATAACGGCCACACAGGTAAAAAATGCACTCTCCAAAGCTAAGAATACAGCATCCATGGGACCAGATGACATCCCAGGCTGTGTACTACATGAACTACAATACGAACTGGCACCTCACGTAAGTATCATGTTTAATCATAGTCTCACCTCAGGGTTTGTGCCCACTGAGTGGCACAGAGCTACAGTTATCCCACTCCACAAGGGGGGATCCACCTTGGATCCTGGAAACTACCATCCCATCAGTCTGACGAGCCTTATCTGCATGGCCATGGAGTGTATTATCATGGAACTTACAAAACAAAGACATTGGCAACCTTAAAACATTGAACCCCGCCCAGTTTGGGTTCGTGACGGGCTTATCTTGTCTCCTGAACCTGATTGACTTCTTCGATTCAGTCTCCAGCACCATGGACAAGGGTAAGGTGGTCCACACAGCCTATCTAGACCTTGCCAAGGCCTTTGACACCACCCCCCACTCTGAAATCATAGATAAACTTACTAAGCTGGGCATTAATCCCTACATCACCCAATGGGTTGCTAACTGGCTTACTGATAGAACCCACACTGTAAAAGTAGCCAACTCCAAATCCAGCTCCAGACAAGTGACAAGTGGAGTACCTCAGGGTTCAGTCTTGGGACCGCTCTTGTTTGGCATCTACTTCTCTGAAGTACAGGTCAACACTAAGGGACTCTGGCTAACAAAGTTCACAGATGACTGCAAACTGGGAGCCATTATTGAATCCCCAAATGATGTGGATACTCTACAAAAGGGCCTTACAGAAACAGATGCTTGGTGCCAGAGCCATGGACTCAAGTTCAATGCCAAGAAATGTCTAGTTATCCCCTTTGGGAAAAAACATGTACCCATGAATTACCATACAGGTGGCAATACACTAAACACCGAAAGTGTGATAACAGAATTGGGGACACAGGTGGACAGTGGTCTCACCTTCAATAACCACATTGCCACAACAGTTAGGAAATCCTTCTATGTGGTGCACCTCATCACTAAGGGCTTTTCATCCAGAAAAAAGGAGGTCATTGTCCCACTGTACTCATTCCTCATTAGACACATTATAGAATACAACACCCCATTTGGTATGTACCTCTCAAGACATCTGCAACAACTGGAAAGGCCACAGAAATACCTCACTAAAAGAATCACAGGCCTAAAGCAAATGCCCTATGCTGACTGCCTTAAAAAACTCCAGCTATACTCTGTTGCATATCATCTACTCAGAGGCGATCTCTGCTTAACATACAAGGCCATGTCAAACCCAGAGCTATTGGACATGCTACACTTAAAGAAATCCCAATCCCTCAGAGCCACACGCTCCAGGGATCTAAATCTTGTCATCACAATAAACAAAACATGCTGGGGGGATAGGTTCCAGACCCAGAGACTCCCCAGACTCTGGAATAGATTGCCCATACATGTCAAGCAGAGTGCCTCTTTGACCCTATTCTAAAGGAACCTTGACGATTGGATGGGAGAAAGGAAATTCACCCCGGGGATCACGTCAGTTGCCCTTCTAGACAGGGGTCCAGGGAAGTAAATAGTGTGGGAAGAAACAGCCAGGGAATTGTTATGGCTAGGCTTGTATCGACCCTAGGGCTGATAGCCTAGTACCAACCTATGAACCTATGAACCTAGCAAGAGGTTGCCTTCTCAAGATGGACCACAAGGTGTTATAGTTCAACACCATTACTTCCACTGGATGGATCCTGCTTCAAAACAAGTTCCACCACAGTGCTTGTTGCCAATTTTTCCATACTAGCACCCCAACCCTGTCAACAGAGGATATGGCCCTGGAAACCCAACAATTTCCCACAGTATGCAAGTACCGCATTCACCTCCTATGATTCTGTCTTACATAAAAGTGTTGTACTCAGCTACCACTGTCCCCCCACTCACCACCACCACCTGTGGAGTTGATGATAACCTTGCCTTGCCTACCCTTTATCCTGTATGCCTTTGTAGATTTTTAATGCACAGTGTGTTCAGACCACAAACTGCATATGTCCTGAGTATTACATGGCATGTCATATTATTCTGTTTTGTCTATGTCATGGTCCTTATCTGTAGTAGAGAAGCTACTGCTTTGCCAGTGCTTTAATGTATTGCACCAATTGCTGGCTCAACCATGTCTCTGGTCCTCCATTGCATTCCTCAGTATCTTCTACCTGCCCTGCCATTACTTACAGCATGATGCTCCTCTCTTGCCATGGCAGGAAAAGCCACTAAATGGTGTAAAATATGGCTCTAGGTGATTTGGTTGTGTTGACTAATGGCATCAGATGGGTATGGGTATTTGTTAGTGATAAATGGTTTGAGGACCTGGCCTACTCAAAGCTGTGCCAGGGACCCTTGCTGATGGTGGGTGGTTGAAAGGGTGTACGTGCCCCTATTGGCCACTTTATGCCCACCATAAAGCCCAGCATCTTTGGTTCAATAAGCTACTGGCCATCTGTTGTCCAGATGCCCAACTTTGGGTTACTTGAAATAGCTCTGTTGAGTGAAAGCTTGGCATAAAACCAATCAACCTGCTAAACATTAAGTAAGAATTGCTACCCTCAATGTAGGTTCACTGACAAGACTCAGGTTAGAAGAGGATGGCATGATGATAAGGAGGAGACAGGACAACCTATGTATCCAGGATTCAAGATGGAACAGCAGTGCAGCAAAGCCACTTGGTTTGGGATCCAGAGTTTACTACTCAGGAGGAGGACAGGTTAGAAATGGTGTGGGAATTGTGGTGAGGGACAGGTTTCAAAAGGCAGTGAGGGATGTCATCTGAATTAGTGACAGACTGATGGCAGTCACACTCCTTCCTAATTATAGGGCAGTATTCATAATCTTAGCCTATGCCCCACAGTGGGGTTGTGACAGTGAGAAGAAGAGTGCATTCATGCAGCAGTTGCACAACCTAACAGATAAAGCATGACAACAGGAATTGGAGTTGATAACGGGCAACTTGAATGCACATATTTGGGATAGACAGAACAGGATATAAGGACTGCCTGGGTCCACATGGGTGGGGCAACAGTAAAGAAGGAGTGGCCATTCAAGACTTCTGTCTGGCAGATGGCTTGACAGTAGCCAGCACATGGTTCAGGAAGACAGATCACATTCAAGAGTTACCAACATGCAACTCAGGTAGACTTCCTTCTAGTAAGAAAGGGCACTGGGGAAGAATTAGTGATTGTAAAGTCAACTCAAATGAAACAGTCAGCCCACAGCATAAACCATTGGTTGCCACAATCAGCTGCAAGCAGTGTTCAGAAAAGGCTGTAAGATCAGCAGAGACCATGCTGAAGACCAGAAAGCTGACTGGAGAGAAAGCACAACAGTTCAAGGAATTACTCAGGGCTCTAGCACCTCAAGAAGTAGAGGAAATAGTTGGAGTTGAAGAAGAATGGCAATGCCTGAAAACAGAATGTGTGAGGACTACAGAACAGATATTTGGCAGAGTGAGGTATGGAAATAAGGTTTATGAGGAAAGATAATGGTACAGAAGTCCAGGAAGTCATCAAAAGAAACAAGGAGAGCAGGAAAACTGGAAGATAGAAAAGACAGACCAGGCTAAGAAAGAATACTGGTTGGCTAGCAAAGAAGCTAAAAAAGAGTTGCATTCGCAAAGAACAAGGCATCAGAGGCTCTCTACCAGCTTATTGAAATTTACTCAGTAGATGGCACAAAGAAACTATATTAGGTTGCAAGGCAAAGACAGAAAGATAAAAAAGATAGTCAGACACCCAACGACTTCCTCACCAGCCTACAGAACATCAAAGAGAGCAGCTTCTGAATGAAGAAAACCCCAAAGAAGCTGCACTGCCCCAGTCACAGCCTACAGTGAGAGAAGAGGAGGAGCCCACCATAGAAAAAATAAGATCAGCACTAAGGAAAATGAAGTCAAGGAAAGCAGCAGGCTCAGATGAGGTCACAGCAGATATGATAAAGATGATGGGTGAGTTGGGCAAAATGGTTATTGAGGGTGCTCATACCAGTATATAGAGAGACAGACTTATCCCAGATTGCTAGACAATAAGCATACTACTGTCAATGTTAAAGAAGAAAGAGGACATTCACAACTGAGGGCAGTACAGAGGTATCAAATTCTTGTCACATTGCACAATAGGTAAGAGGTTGGCATAATGGTTAAGGTGCTTACCATACAGACACAAGGTACAAGGTCTGATTCTCACATAGGGTAACTGACTATGCTTAAAATGGTCCACAAGGGCAGTTAGCCTAGTGCTAACCTATGAACTATTAATGAGTGGATGGGAAATAGAAAGCTCACCCCAGGGATCACTTCAGTGGCTCTACTTGATAGAGGCACTGGGAACTAATGATGGGTGGCACAATGCCAGGCCACTTCTATGGACTAGGCTTGTAAATGCCCCTGGGTGATTAGCCTTGTACACACCTACGAACTTATGAACCTATGAAAAGTTGTGGAGAGGGTGATTGATAAATGAATACACAGAGAAGTATAAAGTAAAATGGGAGATGAGCAGTTTCGATTCAGATCAGGATGCAGCACAAATGACCCAATGTTTGCAGTGAGAGAGAAAGCTGAAAAGAAGTTAGAGATGAGAAAACAGTCCAACTAAACATTCCTAGACTTGGAGAAAGCATATTACAAGGTACCGGTAAGCTAATTTGAGCAGTCATATGGTGGCTTGAAGTCCCAGAAACATTGGAAGAATTAGTGCAAGCTATGCAACTGGGACCCAATGACTCAAGTGCAAACAATGCACAGAAGGGTTTGCAATGGGAGTGGATGTGCACCAGGATTCAGCTCTGAGACCACTGCTGTTCATACTGGGGATGGACATTACTAAACAGGTTGGGGGGGGGTCAACAAAGCTGCTTTATGCAGATGATGTGGCATTACAAGTTAACAGCTTCATGTATCTGGGATGGGTGGTTGAGGAGATGGGAAGTCTGAATGAGGAGTTAAAGCTGGAATCCAAGGGGCTGCAGCCTGGCACCGAGTGTCAGGTGCAGTATATGAAAGAAGAATGCCAAAGAAGCTGAAAAGTAAGGTGTACAAAAAAGTGGTGCAACTAGTACTACTGTATGGTACAGAAACCTGGCCAGTAAAGGCAGAACAGTTCATGAAGCTGGAGATGATGGAGATAAAGTGCCTGAGATGGGCAGTAGAATGCAGAATGTGAAATAGGCAAAGAAAAGAGTATATAAGTGCAGAAACCAAAGTACCTCCAATAGTAGAAAAGGTCAAAGAACAGATTACCGTCTTTTGTGCACATGTGGAGAAAAGCAGAAGACAATCTGGTGAAGATGATTTGGGACAAACAGGAAGAAGGCAAGAGGAAATGAGTGCATCCAGCAAAGATAGATTGTGTGAGAGAAGACCTGTGACAGTCAGGCACGACTGTCGAACAAGGCAGGAGAGTGGCATTGGACAGAGAGAGATGGTGACAGATGACACGACACTCCAACCCCATGTAGAAAATGGGGGTTGTTGATGATGACGATGATGATGATGTCTCTCTATACAACCTGTTTACACAAGATCAATATTTTGCTAACCATTTCTGGGTTATATAGTAGTATTATACCGGTGGTGTCAAATAGTGGAATCTACCCTACAGCAATTCAAATACTCTTTTTATAATATTCCTTGTTTTGGTGTGAACTATGTTGTATGACCTTTATGTCATTGTCTATGGTTTGCAAAAGGTGGTCAGCATCTATGCCTCCTGGACATATCAGGCAACATGCAAGATACAACATTATATGTGACATATTACCAGGTTGCATGTCACATGTGTAGGCCATTCTGTCTACTATGCATGTGTACCTATCAGGCAGATGATCCTGTGGGAAGTTCCTTTGTAGGAACTGTTTATACAAGCTAGGCATGTGCCATATCTGTGAATCACCCAAGCATCTAGTTGGCACATGGCACACTGTATATAGTTCACTGAGCAATTTACCTCTTGACTGTCCAGATTTTGAAAGATACCCCTAATTTGCTCTCAGAGGTTTGCTCCATCGTTGTAAAATTGGAAATCATATTGAATAGTTATAAGTTAAACATACCCGCACTTAATAAATTATCCTAATTTGAGACCTTTTCCCCAAGGCACGTCAGATGATCTGGCATATCAGGAAGTTGTAGCCATTTTTATTTATATATCACTATCTATCTGGACCAGGTTGAACCTTAATAGCAGGGTAAGTGAAATCTACATTGCCCATGATCTCAGAGAAATGTGCAAAGCCACCAAATGTCCATATGGTGTTGTTTCTCTCACCGGCTGTCTTTTGGAATCAGATGCACTCATAGCTCATATATCTCAACTTTCCCTGTTTTAGAGAGACAAATTCCCTTTGCTACATCTCTCCTAAATATGGACATTGTGAAGTTTTAAGTTAATAGTGCCAGCATTTACAAAAATGTCCATAATTTGGTTAATTTCCCTTTATGACTTTTTTGCTTTGTCCATAAATTTTGAGGTAAAGATTAAGAGTAATGACTCCTATATATGCTGCTACCTAATGCTGAGGAATTGATTAAGCAATCTTGAGAGACAGAAAACCAAGATATACCTAAAGTGTCCACTGTAGATTGTTGGAATATTCCTTGAGACAGGATGGTCAATGCTACAAATACCTTTGTGTCTGTAGAAATAGACATGCCATACATACCCCTCAACTCTGCTGATGGGCATGACACTACAGTTAGTTCCCATATTGTATCTCTATCAGCTTTAAAGTGATTGATTATCTCTTGTTTCCCAGTCGCTGCCAGTACTACTTCTGCTGGCATAAGCAGCCATAATGCATAATACTGCAGCTCTGGCTCTGATGGAGGTTTCCTGCACATTCTACTGTTCGATTGCTTTTGCTGTGACTAACATGGGTTCAGTACAACACCCCATAAGTCACAGCATTCAAAGTAGTGAAGCATGGCTGTGCAGCACTTCTGTTTTTTACACTTTTGAATCACTCTGTAATTTTGTTATCCTTTATTTACATATTCCGTGTTAGCCATTTACATAGGAGTTATCATGTACATGTTGCTATGCACTCAGTTGTATTTCTTGCCTATACTGTAATTCTTAACATTGTACTTTATCACAAATTGTGCCCTTAGATTGTCCACAGCCTGATATGTTGGCTGACAGTATTATTTTGTGCTGTACATTGTGAAAAATGTGTATGAATTTCAGTTTGGACCAGACTGATATCTTTATATCACAGAGTCCACACAATCTTTTCAAGAGATAGCTGTGTGTAATATAAGCAGTAGTTTATGTGTTTTAGACATTATCTTTGCTCTAATCTCTTCAGTACATTCAGTACTACGCCATTGTGTTCATGACAGTAACTGAGTAGCGGCTTGACATCTACCAGAATATATAAAACCTGAGAGGCTGCCTGGGCAATTCATCATGTTGCTGTATATGCAAATGGTGCTGAAAGCCATAGTTTGAAAATGTGTTGTGTATGCTATAAAGCCTTGAAGAATGTAGTCCTATGCAGTCTTCTGGGCATCCAAAAACTGGGATGTCTTGACTTCCATATATCTGTACAGCTGGGTTATCTAGGAGACTAATAAATGGTACAGTTGCATTATTGAGTATTATAGAGCATGCCATAAAACTAATGCTTCCTTCTGAGCTATAGTAAAAACAGTTCAGGATGTATCCATATAATGGAGTTTAGCCACCATTTGCACCAAGAACACTTTGACTTACAGAGCTTGTGTTGCATTTTCCTTTATTAATTCCTCCTTCCTTTCCTTCTGCACTTATAAGATTTGTGTAATCATCACCAGTTCCAGACACTATCCAGCATAGCCTATGTTCTGGAAGGTTCTGAGAGCTGAAATCTATAAGTGTGTTTGTAATACATGCACTCCACAATATCTCTCTCTGAATCTGTTTATTATGTCTGCACCAATAAGTAATAGACTACATCAATGCTGTTGATCTGTGTTCTGAATCACTTTATTTACCCTTCTGTCCTTACAGTGTCTGCCCCTTCAGTGACCCTTCTCTTTCTATCCTCACCTCTGCATTCTTCATCTGTATCCACACTGCCACTCTCACAGTCTACATCATACAGTTTCTATATTCTAGTTGTTGAAATGATGAGGTGATGAGTTGAAAATGTAGCCATTATCCTTGAAATGGAAGATGTACTGGTAGCCAACATGAAAGTCCCTGATTGTTAATTGCTCAAAAAATAAGGAACAGAGTAATGCCATTTTGATTGCTGTTTTTATAGTAAGTCACTGCTGGTGTGATTTATAAATGCACACCCACAGTAACATTCTTTTGTTTTGGATGATTTCTCCCTTCTTCAAGTTGCTGTGACCCCTGCATCTCCTCACAACTCCGTAGTTGATTTATATTTGGGCGCTATGGGAGGCTTGCTCCCCATATTGTGTGTGTGGGGGGATGCAGGGGGCTTGATTCCTGCAAGCACAGTTGTAGATTAATTTCTCACAAGTCTGCATGTTGGGTATTAGTTTATGGTCTTTGGATTCCTCACTATTCTGATATTCAAGGTTGCATAGTAGACCACCCTGCAAAACTCTAACATCCTTAAAATGACTTCAGGTGATTCTCCAGGCTGTTTTAACATTCTGACAAGATAAGCTTGTTTGAAATTTAAGCCAGTACTACAGTTCTTCAGGCTGGGACAATCAATACAAACATAAAAGAAGGCCTTCCATGGACCAGAACACATTGGTTATTTGATCATAGTAGCTAAATATGTTTTTTTAAGACATTTTTTATCAAAAGAAGGAAAAATATCATCACAATGAGCTTAAAAATTAGAGATTCCCCATTAGAAGGCAACTTTGCCAGTAATCAGAAGTTGATATACCTCCTCCATGAGTAGACAATTATGTATCCTGTAATTTTTAGGTTGATTGTACTTGTAAGTTTTGTTTACAACCATATGAAGGAAAACTGTTTTTACAGTAAATCATGTGCATTAATAAATAATACATATTCAAGTGTCATCTTCAGCAATTTGATGTCCCAGGCTGTCCTCTGTTCAGATATGAGCTTGTCAGAATTTTGTAACTGAGCGTTAACTGAAGGAGAGCTTTGCCAAGAAATATTTTTGTGTGTCTATTAAAAGTAGATTGAGAAACAAAAAATAAATTCTAAACAATTCAATATGGTCACAAAAAAAAAAAGAAAGAAAGGGAAAACTTGATTCATAAATTCATAGACTGTTAGACCCAAGGGTCCTTTCTAAGCCTAGCCATGTTTTCCCAGAAGAATAATGAAGTTCCGCATCCAAATAGGACACTGAGGGCCAGACATTTATAACCCACCTATGTACATAAGGGACATGAGTACCAGACCTAGTGTAAATTTCCTATTCCCCATCAACTGGCCTAGGTTGTGTAATAGATGAACTCAGCTTCCCATGGATGGGAAGGCTGTTCTGCAGAAGAGGCAGTTTCTGTGACACCTATCTGACTCTCCAGTATGTTCTGTTTATGTCACAGACAAAATTCGGGTCCTTAGACCTTGTATTTTTGGTACTCTTTGATTTATAAATATGTAGGAGATTCATAAGTTTGTGGGAGGTTGCAAATGCCTTGTAAGCCAGGCATAGGTCACCACTCAGCAATCTATAGAAGACTGAGTAGAGGGAAATTGCTTTAATGCACTCTGCATAAAGCAGGTTTGTTGCTCCTTGTATTCTTTTTGTAAGGAGCTTTTGAGATCACTCTAGTTGCTGCATATGCCTGGTAAGGTACATAGCAAAGGCAGCATTGTACTCTTTTGATTGGTCTAATAACGGTGGAGTACAGTAGGGTAATGACCTCTTTGAACCTAGATACCATGCCCTTACTTATAAGCAAAAAAATAAAAGTTAACAGTCTTACCATCCTCAGAAAATATACCCTATATTATTATATATATATATATATATATATATATATATATATATATATATATATATATATATATATATATATATATATGTATATATATATACTTCTACTGTTTACACTTTGTACTGTGGAGCTTTTCTCCCCGGGCCTCCTCTGAAAATGGGTTTCTGACCCAGTTGGACTTTGCTGGTCATTAAATGTTGTGTCTTTTGACTTATCCCAGTTAGGGGTTGCCGCAGCTAATGTTTGATAGTGGATTTTTATGTGCCGGGTTACCAGCCCTGACGCACAACCTTCAACGAAGGCACGCTCATTCATGCATGCCTCCACACAGAAGACACTCTAGCTGAGAATCGAACGCAACAATGTCTTGCTGTGAGGTGACAATGCTACCGCAGATTAAATAAATAACTTATTGAAGCTATGCAAAATACAGCAGTAATTTCAAATAGAGTAACCTTTCAGATAACCAAACATCTCCATAATGAACAGTAACAATTTCATTTACTTAATTCGGAAGTCAACAAAACCTAAGTATCTACATAATAAACACCTAAGTTAAAAATGTCATGCACAATATTACGAAAATAAATAAACAAATAAATAAAATGCCACTATGTGCTACACACGCTAAGAGAATCAGCTTCAAAAGTGGAAATACATTCTGTACCATCACAACAGATGAATAAGCATCAATAACAAACATGAAAAAAGGTATTGAAAGTGAAGCAACAAACAACAGACATGCTACAAAACGTTCAAAATCTTTAAAAGAGAATAAATTAAGCAACCCTTAAAAAAAATCAATAAAATTGATGGTCATTCCCAAAATGGTTGAAGTAGTATTGAGAGTGACCGCAAACAACAGACAAGAGATGAAACAAAGGTGGTGCCTCAACGGATCCTGGAAACTATCGACCCATAATCCTGACTAGCTTGGTCTGCAAAGCTATGGAAAGGATCATCATGGACCTCATAAAAAAAGATATTGGGGACCTATAGACACTGGATCCTACCCAGTTCGGCTTTGTTAAGGGCAGATCCTGCCTCTTAAACCTGGTCAATTTCTTTGAAACAGTCACCAAGGCCATTGACAAGGGGAAGGTGGTCCACACAGCCTACCTGGGCCTCGCAAAAGCCTTCGATACAATACCCCACTCAGGCATTATAGATAAGCTCACCAGCTTAAATATAAACCCCTATGTCACTAGATGGGTTGCAAACTGGCTCAAGGACAGAACCCACATGGTTAGAATTGCTGGAGCCATGTCAGACTCCAAACCAGTTACAAGTGGCGTCCCACAAGGCTCAGTCCTGGGACCTCTCTTGTTCGGTATATAGTTCTCGGAGGTACAGGCCAACACGGAAGGACTGTGACTGACCAAGTTTGCAGATGACTGCAAACTGGGCGCCATAATCGACTCTCCAGCCGACACAAGCATCCTCCAAAAGGGCCTCATGGAAACAGACAACTGGTGCCAGAGCCATGGCCTCAAGCTAAACGCCAAAAAGTGTATAGTCATCCACTTTGACAAAAACAAAGTGCCCACAAATTACCACATAGGTGGTAATCCATTAAGTACAGAAGAAGTAATTAGGGACCTGGGTACCCAAGTTGATAGCAATCTCTCATTTGACAACCACATGGCCAAAGTGGTTAGAAAAACATTTTATATAGCCCACCTAATTATGAAGGGATTCACATCTAGATCAGGGGAGGTCATTGTGCCTCTTTACTCATCCCTCATCAGGCCCATAATTGAGTACAATGCCCCTTTTGGGATGTACCTTACCAGACACCTGCAGCAACTGGAAAGACCCCAAAAGTACCTCACCAAGAGGATCAAAGGGCTCAAACAGATGCCATATGCTGCCCGGTTAAAGAAACTCCAGCTCTACTTAGTGGCATACCACCTGCTCAGACCCGATCTGTGCCTGACATATAAAGCCATGTCCAACCCGGAATTAATGGACATGCTGCACCTCAGAAAATCCAAATCCCATCGAGCTACTCGCTCGAGAGACTTGAACCTCAGCACTGAAATAAATAGGACATGCTGGAGGGACAGATTCATAACCCAGAGGCTCCCTTCACGCTGGAATAAAATCCCAGTCCAGGTTAGGCAGAGTCCCTCATTGACTCTCTTCAAGAGGAATCTAGATGAGTGGATGGGAGATCATAGGTTTACCCCGGGTATCACTTCTGTGTCACTGTTAGACAGAGGCACAGTATACTAACCTCGAAAAAGGGCATAGCAAAATTAATTTAAAATGGGTGGCGAAAGCCAAACACACTCTGGCTAGGCTTATAAATGCCCTAGGGCAGATAGCCTAGTATGAACCTATGAACCTATAAATAAAGAAGAAAGCAAAAAAGACAAATGCAAATGATAGCAAACAACACAGTGAAGGTAAAGAGCATAGTGTCCTGCAATAAGAAAAGGAGGCTCCATTAAAGATGGCTAAATAAGCAACCACTCTTCAAGCTGTTATTCAAAACAAGAGCAACAACAAAGAAAAGAAAACATTTCATAATGTTGGTTACTTTTGCTTGAAGTGTGTCTTTATAGTAAGCATCAGAACTGTATTTTGTATAACAAGTTTCATAAGGTTTCCATTGTGAACTTTAACAGATGTAGTGACACAAAAATGTAAAAAAAAACTGAATATGGTGAAACACCACCTGCATGCATAGAATATATAGCTTATAGTAAAAAAAATCCAGTTTAACTCCATGAAGTCATGTAACCTTAAATATGGCTTCTAATGTCTGTTATAATACACAGCAACATGAGTGTCACTACATTTCAAGCTTGCATGGCATTTTAATTCACAAGATTAATTACAATGAAATTCCAGCTGCATTTAGACAAATAATCAATGCTAATGTCTTTGCTGTATGCCACTAAATAAAACTGCTGATTCTATTGTAAGAAGGGCCATTGTATTTTTGAAATATGTCCATGACAAAAAAGGAAACTTTATCACTGATGAATATGTTGAGATAATAAATTCTCAAAACACAGATAGCATATCCTTCCATTTTCAAATTCATCTAAGTTTAGGTCTTATATAAAAGTACTTGCAAACAGAAGCCTAGCTATTGTCTTTCTACAAACAGATAATATAATGTCAGAGGCTAACCAATTAAGTAAGTAACTAACTAAGCAAAAAATTGGCAGCAGCCAAGATGAAGGGTTCATAATTTTTTTTTTATAATACTTTGGTTACAAAAAAGTTGCCATTTATTTAAGTGAATGAAAAGTTTCATCACTAAACAAACTCTCCGTAATTAGTAACACCTATTCTACCTATATAGTTTCCTTGCAGGTGAAATGCGTTACCTGCCCTGGGATTTATAAAGGACAACTGCTAGTGGTAAGGCCTAACACCAATCAAAAACTACTAGTGGACATCCTTTCTGATTCAGAGACAGGCCTACCACCATGATTCCACATGTTATGGGCCATCTCCATGGCAATACTAAATTTAATGCTAATGAGGCACTCTGGAGAAGCCACCAACATTAATTAGCTAAGCAATATCCACCAGAAAAGTATGTACATTTGTGAGTGAATGTGCATTTTATATATGTTTTGAACTGTACTCTTGAGAATATGAAAAATTAAGATGGGAACTTGTACAGAACAGTTATATAATTATTTGGTACCGTTGTTATTTTTTCTTTATTTTTCTCTACAAATTACTGAATTTTAAAGACTATAGAAAGTTATATCTATGAACCTATGAGAAAGAGGACTAAAAGCAGCATGGAAAGTATTATTCATAACTCTTACATCTGAATAGTAGATTAATGTAAAGATCGTATGAAAAAAGATTGAATGCAGCACAGCAGGGCAAGCGTAGCAAGCATGAGCAACGGAGGGTATTGCACAAGAGTATGTATTTAGATGATGTGAAAGCAGGTGTTGGATTTCAAGATAAAAAATTAGAAAGGAAACAGCAAACGGAAGCAAATTGCTGAGAGAGCAGTAGATGGAGAGGTTCAATAGACAGATAGTAACAGTAGCAAAAGTACACAAGTAGTGGGGGAAAATGTATGAGTGTTTGTGTCACAGTACATAGGTTCATAGGCTCATAGGTTCATAGGTTGTTACTAGTTTAATGACCACTAGGCCATTACAAGCCCAGCAGCACACCAGAAACCATCTGGGTCCTTACTATCATCAGCATCTATATGGGGGGGTGCATGTTACTAGAAAGGTAACTAAGAATTTGTAGGTGGTGGGGATGTTAGGATAACACTTTTCTTATTGACAGCTTCTGTCCATAAGATACATGGGAGCCAGACCAGGGGTAAAGTTATGAGTTCCCATCCAATTGTTAAGGTTTCTTTTGAATAGGATCAGTGAACTCTTATTTCTATGGATGGAGGGTATTCCATAGTATGGGGATCCTCTGGGACACATATCTGCCCCCCCAGCACATTCTGTCTATGTGACAGGTGACGTTCAGATCCCTATATCTAGGGTTTCTAGTGCTGTTTGTTTTGCACATGTGAAGCAGATCCATTAGAACTGTGTCTGAGGAAGCCCTGTAAGCTAGACAAACCCCCCCTCTCAGCAGCCTGTAGGAGACTGAATACAGAGACAGAGCCTTTATGTGATCAGTGTAGGACAGGGTGTTCATGCCCTGAATATTCCTGGTGAGAGACTTTTGTGTGTATTTCAACTGTTGCATGTGTCTAGTTAGATATATACCAACTTGGACATTGTATTCAATGATAGGTCTGATAAGGGCCGACTATAGTGGTACTATAACTTCCTTGGACCTGGATGACATACCCTTACCTATAAGTTGGATGACATAGAATGATTTTCTTACCATCTTAGCTACATGTTGTTTAAAGCCCCAATTGCTGTCTACATATTTCCCGGATTCCTTATTACTGGTTTGAGTCTTAGGGGTATTTTATCAATGGAATAATTAATTTGTTTGACAGTTTCCCAAAGGGCATTATGATACATTATGTGGCATAGGATTTTAGGCCATGACTTAGGCACCAGTCATTCGTCTGTCATAAATCCACTCGCAAGATATCGGTGTCTTGGGGGAATCTGTAATAGCTCCTAATTTACAGTCATCTGTGGACTTGCTGAGCCAGAGACCTTGCACATTAGCCATGACTTCTGAGAAGTGGATGGCAAACAGGAACGGACCCAGCAGAGGGCCATGGGGTATTCCACTGGTGACCAGTCTCTTGGTGGAGGTGGTCTCCTCAGTCCTGACTTCTTGGGTCCTGTCTGTTAGCCAGCTGGCAATATAGCAAATTATGGAAGGATTTATGCCTGGGTCATAGAGCTTGTCAGCAATGCCTGAGTTGGGTATTGTATTGAATGCCTTTGCCAGGTCAGGATACACAGTATGCAGTGTTTTACCCTTGTCTGTTGCCTTGGTGTACCTCTTAAAGAAGTCTACCAGATTAATTAGGTATGACCTTCCCTTAACAAAGCCAAACTGGGATGGATCTGGTATCTCTAGGTTGTCAATCTCCTTGTTTATCATTTCCATGCTAATTCATTCCTTGGCTTTGCATATTAGGCATGTCAGACTGATGGGGCTGTAGTTCCATGGGTCAGCTGATGGTCCACCTTTGAGGAAGGGAATAACTGTTGCAGTCTTCCATTCACTGGGAACATAACCTGTTTCAAGGCTGTAGGTGAAGAGTTCCTCAAGTGGTCCTTATAGTCCATGTTCTAGAATATTCAGGAGGCAACTGGGGATTTTGTCACGACCCATGGATGTGGTGTTCTTGGCTTTAGCAAGTGCTGACAGGACCTGGTCCCTGCTGATAGGTGCGGGAAGTATGTTTTTAGGGGATTTCCCTTGGTGGAGCTGGGGGGAGTGGGGGCTGAAGTTTCAGCTGAATTTATCAGTCAGTGGATATGCTATGTCACCCTCATTGGTGAAGGTGGTATCTTTCACTACCAGTTCAGCACACTGCTATGTGTGTGTTACCTCTTACATACCGAGTACAGTCACATAGATAGATCTAGCAGGAAGCCACCACAAATCAGAAAGGAGAAACAACCAAAAATATATTGTAAACATAAAGAGCTTGCTGAATAGCAGTGGAGACAAATAAAATTAGAAACTTCCCGAACATGCTAATCTAAGCCTAAGAACAGTCAGTGGAAGAGTGGACAGAAGACCATTGACCTATGAAAGGAACACATAATTAGGTGGGTAGGTAGTGTAGGCAAGGAAAGTCAAATGATGAAAATAAAAAAGAAAAGGGGAACCTCAAAAATCAAAATGCAGACCAAACAGTGAAGACAGAATATCTGTCAGAATAAGAACGGATGGGGCAGACAGAAGAGGAGCAAAAGAGTCAGGGAGAAATGAGCAAATGGCAAGGAAGACAACAAAAAGGAAAAATAACAAATGAGACTAAAGGGGAAGTGGGAAGGAAAAGTCCAGAAAAGAGGACTGGCATTGTAGAAAAGAAGGAAAGAGGAAGACTGAGAGTTCAAAAGGAAGCAGGAAGAAGGCAATAGAATGAAAGAGATGAAGAGATTTTAGGCTAGAAATCCGCAATGTGAGTATGAAGGAGCAGCAGGAAAAGGGGTGATTTAAACAAAAAACAATAGAACTAGATACATGCCAAAAAAGGTGGACCAGGTGGGAGCTAGACTATCTAGTCCAAGTGGCAGGAGAAAGAGGGGTTGAAGCCTATGAAATGTAATGCAGAAAAGCACAATCCCCACAAAAAGAAGTAGAATGCTAACAGATGTTTGAATGGGCAGAATACTAAGTAACAGATGTTTGAATGGGCAGTATACTAAGTAACAGATGTTTGAATGGGCAGAATACTAAGTAACAGATGTTTGAATGGGCAGAATACTAAGTAACAGATGTTTGAATGGGCAGAATACTAAGTAACAGATGTTTGAATGGGTAGAATACTAAGTAACAGATGTTTGAATGGGCAGAATACTAAGTAACAGATGTTTGAATGGGCAGAATGCTAAGTAACAGATGTTTGAATGGGTAGAATACTAAGTAACAGATGTTTGAATTGGCAGAATACCAAGTAACAGATGTTTGAATGGGCAGAATACTAAGCAACACATGTTTGAATGGGCAGAATACTAAGCAACAGATGTTTGAATGGGCAGAATACTAAGTAACACATGTTTGAATGGGCAGAATACTAAGTAACACATGTTTGAATGGGCAGAATACTAAGTAACAAATGTCTGAATGGGCAGAATACTAAGTAACATGTTTGAATGGGCAGAATACTAAGTAACAGATGTTTCAATGGGCAGAATACTAAGTAAGAGATGTTT
Organism: Protopterus annectens; assembly: GCF_019279795.1. Classification (NCBI taxonomy): domain Eukaryota; kingdom Metazoa; phylum Chordata; order Ceratodontiformes; family Protopteridae; genus Protopterus; species Protopterus annectens. The sequence continues at coordinate 1,301,154,670 of NC_056729.1, forward strand.
GAATGGGCAGAATACTAAGTAAGAGATGTTTGAAAGGGCAGAATACTAAGTAACAGATGTTTGAATGGGCAGATTATTAAGTAACAGATGTTTGAATGGGCAGAATACTAAGTAACAGATGTTTGAATGGGCAGAATACTAAGTAACAGATGTTTGAATGGCAAGAGACCAAACTGAAGGTGAGGGAGGATAAGAAAAATTATGGAATACCTGAAATTGTTGATGTACCTATGCAGGGGGAGAGGGACAGAGAGGGGGGGGGGTATAGCATACTATTCAAGAAAGGGCTAAGCTCACAAGAGGAAAATGTAGTCACTAGTGGAGAAAGGGATTGTATAATGGTGAACACAAGGAAAGAGGGAGTTTAATGGAGTATTGAGCCTGTGAAATCTTTTTTGTGGATTATTCAGGGAATTGGAGGGAAAAGTAAGTGGAAACAAGAAGTGTATAAATATGAAATACAGTCACGCTAAATCTAGCATATAACAGAATGGAAGAAAGAAAGGAGAAAAAACAATAAGAAAAGGTAAAAGGAATTCAAAACAGAAATTATGGGCAAATGGAAAATGTAGTGGGTATATGTCAGGGTTGCATAAGGCAGAGAAACAGTATACATTTCTGAGGAAGAAGCATGATCAAGGTTGCAGATTGTATAGGCTTATGGTAAGGTAAAATGGTAGCATAGTGCATGGAGTCAAGCTTACAAGAACTGGCAGTATCAGACCATGTTCTGCTGGTACTGAAATTATGTGAACAATTTGGAAGTGTAATATAATGAAATGAAAAAAAAATAGTAGCTAATAAAAGATGAGATAGCATTATTAAAAGAATAATGAGGCAAAATAAAGAGGATAAGGATAACTGAAAAGCTAGTTGTAGGATAAAATAATATATGAGACCAGGGGATGGATAATGCAAAAGGTAGAGAGTTTTAAAAGAAGTGCAGAGGAAGTAACCAAAGTAGTAAAAGTGAGTTGAGGATAATCTAGACATACATTGAACATTGCTGGAGGTGCAAGGACTTGTAGCTGAAGGAGAAGACAAAAGGGAACCTAGAGTGGCCCTAGGTTAGAAGAAAAGAGAAGACAATAGGAGAAAGGAATTTTGGCTTGACAAGAGGGAAAAAGCAGGAAAAGTACATGCATGGAGAAAATAGAAGACACATGCATGATGGACTTATGAAAGAAGAACTAAAGTATCTGTCTGCCTGAGATGACATGGGAGACAGACCACAATGCTTTGCCAGAGATGGCCTGAACCTGTCACCCCTGGTATTCCGGATACTGGCTAAGGCTCTTTCCACCCCTATAGTGCCTTTTTTTAGGCAAGGTTCAAATGAAAAAAATCACCACTGTAACAGGAACAGGCAAGTGAAAACTGAGGGTAATGCTACTTAATGCTAGAAGTCTAAATCTCAAAATGCACTCCCTCGAGGCACTCCTTAAAATGGAGAACATCGATATCTGTGCAGTGACTGAGACCTGGTTCAAGGCTCCAGAGTGCACCCCTGCATTACCAGACTATAACTCATACCACACTTTTCAGCCATCTAACCTGGACCAGAAGACCAAAGGCAGAGGTGTGTCCATATTCATTAAGGATATCCACACCTCCAGGCTAGTTGCTCAGCATAATGCATCCGAGGTTATCCAAGTGCAACTAACTCTGAGCAAAATTGCAATCCAAATTGTAGCTTGTTACAGTCCCCCCACCATGCCCTATGTTTCCCACTCCTCTTTTCTTGATATACTGGAAAATATTTGGGTTCAACCAAACACCCTAATAATAGGCAGTTTCAACTACCCCACCATTAACTGGGAAAACTACTCATGTACCAACTCCTTCACTCAACGCTTTCTGGAATTCATAATTTCCAATGCCCTGGATCAACTTATCCACACCCCCACCAGGGGCAACAATATCCTAGACCTAGTCATTACCAGCATGAGTGACCGATGTTCCACAATTGAAGTCAACTCCTCGTTGGTCAGATCCGACAATAAGCTAATCACCCTAGATATCCACAGCCCACCCCCACCCCTCTTTAAGGAAACCATGGTAAAAAATTTCTCCAAAGCAAACTTCATGCTTCTTAAGACAGAAGTGGTGAACCTCATGACACCCATGCAGATAGACAATACAGTTACAACTGCCGAATCCTATACCAATGCACTCTATAAGCACTTACATGAGTGCATGGATTGGACTATCCCGAACAGAACCAAGATGGTATCCTCCAAAAAAGGGAAGCCAATCTGGTGGTCCCCTTCCATAAACAAACGCTACAACAGAAGGAAGAAACTGTTGCAAAAGAGAGCAAAATCCCATGAGTGGAGGAGCTCCATGGTCAGCCTCAGTAAGAAGCTAAGATCCCTTATAAGATCCTCCAAAGCTAGCTATAAAAACAAAATTGCCACTGGGTCTAAGGACAACCACAAAGCATTCTTTAGCTATATCAGGAATCTCAATGGCAACACCAAGATCTGCTCTGAGTTGCAGCACAATGGCATGAAAATTACAGAACCAACTGATATTGCCAACATCCTGGCAGATAGGATCAGTGCTAACTTTACCCCCACCCTCTCACCCCCTAAAGGACCCATAGCTATACAGGAAGAATGCAGAGTCCCTGTAATCACAATTACACAGGAAAAAGCTGCACTCTCTAAAGCCACAAACACAGCATCCATGGGACCGGACAACATCCCAGGCTGCGTTTTATACGAACTTTAGAACAAATTGGCTCCCCACCTAAGCACCATGTTCAATCATAGCCTCACATCAGGCTTTGTGCCCACTAAATGGCACACAGAAACAGTTGTCCCACTCCACAAAGGGGAAGCCACCACTGATCCCGGGAACTATCACCCAATTAGCCTGATGAGCCTGGTCTGTAAGGCCATGGAACGTATCATCATGGAACTCATAAACAAAGACATTGGTAACCTCCAAACTCTGGACCCCACCCAGTTCAGGTTTGTGAAAGGCAGATCATGCCTTCTGAACCCTATCAACTTCTTTGAGGCAGTCACCAAAGCTTTAGACGAGTATAAGGTGGTTCACAATGCCTATCTTGACCTCGCCAAGGCTTTCAACACCATCCCCCATTCTGGAATTATAGATAAACTCACTAAACTAGGTATAAATCCTTACATCACAATATGGGTTGCCAACTGGCTCACTGACAGAACCCACACTGTAAAAGTTGCAGACTCCAAATATGACTTCAAACCAGTGACAAGTGGAGTACCACAGGATTCAATCCTGGGACCTCTCCTGTTTGGTATCTACTTCTCTGAAGTACAGGCTAACATAGAAGACCTTTGGCTAACAAGGTTCACAGATGACTGCAAACTAGGAGCCATAGCCGATTCCTCAAATGATGTCGCCTCACTGAGAGAGATGCCTGGTGTCAGAACCATGGCCTCAAGCTCAATGCCAAAAAGGGCATTGTCATCCCCTTTGGTAAAAAGTCTGTACCCGTGAATTACTACACAGGCGGCAGTCTACTTAATGCTGAATGTGTGATAGGAGACCTTGGGACAAGGTGGTCAGTAGTCTTTCCTTTGATGATCACATTGTCACAGTAGTCAGGAAATTCTTCTACATGACACACCTCATCACAAAAGGGTTCTCATCCAGAAAAAAAAAGAGGTCATTGTTCCCCTCTACTCAACACTCATTAGATCCACCATAGAGTACAATGCCCCTTTTGGAGCGTACCTCACAAGACATCTGCAGCAGCTGGAAAGGCCACAGAAGTACCTCACAAAGAGGATTACTGGCCTCAAAAATATGCCCTACACTGATCGTCTCAAAAAACTTCAGCTTTACTCCATAGCAAATCACCTACTCCAAGGTGATATCTGCCCAGCATATAATGTTATGTCAAACCCAGAGCTGTTGGACATGCTGCACCTAAAGAAATCCCAATCCCTCTGAGCTACATGCTCTAGGGACCATAACCTCATCACCACAAGAAACAGGACATGCTGGAGGGATAGATTCCTGTCCCAGAGACTTCCCATACTCTGGAACAAGCTACCCATCTATGTCAAGCAAAGTTCCTCATTAGCACTCTTCAAGAAAAAATCTTGATGAGTGGATGGGAAATAGGAAATACACCCTGGGGATCACTTCTGTGGCTCTGCTCGACATGGGCACAGGAAAATAACTTTTTGGGTGGTGTAAGACAGGAAAGCTTGTTGGCTAGGCTTACTTAGGCCCTTGGACCAATAGCCTAGTACCTACCTATGAACCTATAAAGACTTACAAAATACTAAAAGAGCATACAGACTACACAGCCAATCTACCAACCAAAGAGCGCAAAACACAGATTTAGCAAGTGAATCGCCAAAATGTATACATTTTAAAATACAAAAGCCAGGTTTCACAACTGCTTAGCTTCAATTTTTGCTTTCATTATTCAGACTATCAAGTTAATGTAGTCTGCATATACTTGTTTGGCTCATTTTTTGATATTTGTATTGCAAGATTTAAGGCCTAAAATTACAATGGGAATGCAAGGCTAGGTTTCACAAGGTCATCTCCCACCAGTAGGGATAAATTTGATAGTAGAGAAGAATCATTAGACCCCCAGTCACTAAGAGACTAAAAGAGGGAATGCAGGGGAAGAAAAGATGGTTTATATAAATAAGTCACAGAGACATAAATTAAGAGTCCTTAACATAGAAATGGAAGAGTAGCAAATGTCAAATCCTATTCAGGAAGCAATGATAATTAAAAATCCAAAGGAAAGTAAGATGTATTAGTTAGGCAAGCACTCATACCCATCTCACTGATTTACAGCAAAGGAAATATTGTACTAAAGATACTAGATAAAAAAAGAAATTCATACCAACGTTTATTCAGCAAGGAATGGCTAAGCTTTATAAAATGAAAACATAAACTGCCTCAAACTTGCAGAAAACAATTCCTAGACTTTATTAATTAACAGAAATACCCTTGACTAGATGGTATACATCCCAACCAGAGGTTCAAAGATACTGGACCTAATACTCTCCAATATATTGGAGAGTACAGAACCCATTGCTGCATTGTCTAGTGACACCCATATCTACCAAGCTGGTTACAGAGACATTTGGAAATTGTGCATCCATGTTGTCTGAACCTGTATTCAGTAGGTTAATATAAGCTGAGGACTGGGTAATACAGAGGGTTCCTAATGCGTTCTCTAGGGTTTGGCACTAGACAGGGTTAGTTACTGCTGCAGTATAGTAATATTGCTGTTCAATGCACATGCTGTGTACACAAAGCTAGTCCCCATGCAATTACTTTGTTTTAGCTTCACTAAGCTATAGGTTTCAGTTTTAATGGTAGTTTTATAGACTAACTGGGTGGTGTAGTGGTGCAGCAGTTAATGCTGTCACCTCACAGCAAGAGGTTCTCCAGTTCAATGCTCGGCTGGGGTGCCTTCTGTGCAGAGTCAGCATATCCTCCCTGCATTTGCGTGGATTTTCTCTGGGTACTCCAGTTTCCTCTCACATTCCAAAGACATATGTGTGGAGCTTTTCTCCCTGGGCCTCGGCTGAAAAAGGCTCTGTCTTGATCAAATTTTACTGGTCAACAAATGTTAAATGAGTAAATAAATAAATAGTTTTACTGTCTCGGTATTTGCATCTATACATGACACTGCCAAATGCCACTGCATGAGGAGCAGCTCTGTGCAAAAGACCCACATTTATACCAACAAAGAAAAAAAACTGAAAACAACTACTGAGCCTTCTGGCCAATAAACAACTGCATTTTGAACCCTTTAAGAGTGATTCCCGACTCAGACAGAGTAGGCAAACACCTTCTGCCACTGGATGAATGATTCTCGAGCTCTTAGTATAAAAACACAGCAAAAAAGAAACCCCAAGTTCAACATTACAAATAAAATAACTCATTCAGTAGATAGATCACTCTTCTGCAAGGTAATTACAATGCAAACAGTTAAAAACAACAGTCAGAGAAAAAGAGACTTTTTGCAACAAAATGCTTTAAATGCTTTGAAAATTGCCAGAGAATAACAGTGATCATTCAAAGACTTTCAAGTGCAATCAGGGCTGGTGTTAGCATTTAGGGTCCCCCCAGCATGTTTCAAGTTAGAGGCCTTACCCAAGAGAATCTGAAGTGTGATCACATTGCTTTCACACCCCCATACCCGTCAAGCTCATTCAGCACTATTTGATCACTGTAGTGTTACTGCATTCAGACCATTATGAATTGAAGTGCCAGGGCACACACTGACTGTCATTTAGTACCAATGTCACATTATGACAAGCTTTTTTGAGTGACTACCTTGCTGTCGTACAGGAGTGCACACACACACACACACACACACACACACACACACACACACACACACACACACACACACGGACTGTATACTTCTCAAATGTCCAGATTTGTCTCATTTATGGTCTGTTCTCAAAATGTGTAGTTTTCTGGATTTTTGTGGCAAATCAGTGAGGATTGAATTCACTACATCATGATAAGCATTTAAGTTTGCCTTCATATCTTTCAGAAAATGTATGGTAACACAAGACCTTTTGCTATAGCAATTTTAAGAATATAAGAACAATATTTAAAATGTGTCCCTATTTTTGGGGCTTTGTCCTCCCATTATCTTTGGCTTTGTCCAGATTTTTTTGTGCCAAGAGGTTGAGAGCTATGACCAACTGTCATTTAGTAGTGAGGCTGTTGTATTATGAACAGTTGCTGTACCTCATCAAGGTAGCCAGTCCCACAGAGGGGACTTCCAGCCCCCTGTTGCCTATTGTCTGTATCCCTAATTGCAGTCATCCCTATTAGATGAATCTCTTCTCCATTCCCATGCTGGCTTAGTTCTTAAAATACTTTATGATACTTTATGAATATAACATTCCGTATGATTATTTTCCTTCTCCTTAGGTGTCTGCATCCAAAATCCCAGTCTCTCCATGTTTCTGGAACTTCGCCATTGTATCATCATAATCCCTTTCACTCTGAATTATAGTTTTCTTCTTGTGCTATGTATAACAGCCTTAACTGTGTTGCTCTAAAATCCTCCTTCAAATCATGTAATCCTAGTCCGCCTTGTTCTGTTGGAAGAATCAGCTTATCCCACTTGACCCTTGCTGTCTTCCCTTCCCAGATAATATCCTTCATCTCTTTTTTAATTGCTATCCACAACTTCTCCTCTGGTTGATAAAAATATGCCTAACCTGTGTATAAAACAAAAGGATTAAAAATGTTAACCACTTGTATCTTACTATCCATATCCATATAACAAAGCTTCCAGTTTCTCTGTTTTTGAATTATCTTCTGTTTAGTCTCCTCCCACATATCCTTAGCTGCCACAATGGCATTTTTTTTAATCCATCCTCCTAAATACTTCATTTTATCCTGTTCTCATAAGTATGGCTATTGCTGGACGAATTCAAGTGTGGGCACATAACATATTGCTATTACCTTTGTTTTAGCTTCATCAATTTTGTATCCCTAGAAGATTTGAAGCTGTCTTAAAATGTTCCACAACACTGTAATGTTCCTTTCTGGTTTTGTCAGGTATAAAGTAATATCATCTGCAAACAGAGACAGCTTTTCTTGATTACCATACCAATTATATCCCTGAATTTCGGAGTCCCTTATTTTCTTTCCTAATGGTTCTAAATATAATGCAAACAAAGAGGAAAGAGGACTCCCTTGCCTGGTTCCTCTCCGCAAACAGAAATTATCAGAGAGGACCCCACCCACTTTAAATTTCACCTCTGATCCCTCATATATACTCCTACTCAGCCATATAATTTTATCAGGGAAAGCAACTACTTCCATTGCCCTGCTCATGAAGTCCTAGCCTACCCTGTCAAATGCTTTCTCTGCATCAAGTCCCACCAATAACAGTGGTATTTTCTTACATTCTGCTTCCCTCTGGTGAGTCATTGTTCTGGTAATGTTATCAAATGTTTGCTTCTCCTTCACAAAAGCACATCGATCCATATCTATCAATTTTGGCATCACTTTTGCTATTATTTTAGCCATTATAGACATAAACACTTTATAATCATGGTATAGTATTGAAATGGGGTCTTTATGAAGCTGGATCCAATGGATCTTAACCCTCTTTAGGTATTACAGGTACCACTGCTGTCTTTCAGGGTGTTGGTACTTCTCCTCCACTTAAAACACTGTTAAACAAAACCTTCCAGATCTTTATCAGTTGTTTTCCCTCCAAGCTTCCAAACTTCCACAGGAGTATCATTTATTCCTGGGGACTTTCCTGCAGATTGGTTATACATCACTATTTTTCCCTCATCTCCTCCTATCCTAACCGTTAGTAATTGAGCCTCATCTGCTTCTAACCTTAACATATTTAATTCTTCCATAAACGTTTCCTTTTGCACCTTTTTTTGATTTCCATATTTCTCTGCTTTATAAAGACTTTCATAAAACTTCTGAAATATTTCTAGTACTTCCAAAGAATATCTTGTTATCTTTCTTGTTATAGACTACCTAAGCTTGGTAACAGCCCTTTCTACTTTCTGTTTTCTGAGTTGCTGTGCTATAAGTGTTTGTGCTATAGAGTTATTCTTAAAAAACAATTGCTTGAAAGCAATCTGTCTAAACTCATGCATATTACAGAGGTAATTCCTTATTTTTGGTTTAGCATTCTGCAGTTGCTCCTGTTCTTGTTCTATGGGATTCCCCCTGTTTGCAGTACTTTAATATTTGTCAGTCCCTCTAAATAATTCTTGTTACTTCTTAACCATAACTCCCTTTCCTTGGCTTATTATCTTGTTGAATAGCTCCTCCATCTTGGATTAGCTGATTAGCATACAGTTCACATGATTATGCTATAATTAGCATACCACAGTGGTTGCCTTGTGTGTGTTGCATTACACTGTGTAGAAATGCTTACTGAATCCAAAACAGTGTGCTATCATGTGCACGCTGCAGCACGATGCACACATGGTGTAAACAGACTGTGTAGGGTTTACTGAATCTGGCCAGTCGTCTTTCTAACTTTATTAATTTTAAGTATGCAAAATTACAGCATATTTTAGAAAGCCACTGTATTCTGTAAAGCTTTTTTGTAATTAAAATGAGGTAGAATTAGTACACTGGAAGCCTGATTTCTTTTTTTCTTTAGACAAACATAATTAAAATGTTCTTTTTTAAAAACAAGAAAACGTGATTTTCATAAATCTCATATTAAATATGCCAAGTGATACAAATAATTAATCTGGTATGGTATTCCTATTTTCTCTTCCTATTTTTTGTCTTATTAGGTTATTCCTAATTTAGTCATACTTGAATTCAAGTATGAACCAAAACTGTTACAGTTTCAGAAGAGTGTGCTAAAATGCATATAACTCATACATTTATCAGTTACAATTTCAGAACTTAGACTGAAAACCTACTAGGTTTCTACGATGCAGTATAGTATAAAACTATGTGAAGGTAGCAACAGTCATTTTATATAAATTTGTTTTGTTATAGGAGTTGTAGGAAATGCTGCATGAACATTATTGATTGGGGGGGGTCAGTCAAAGACTGTACCCCGATAAAATCTTTATATTACCAAGGCTGGCCCTTTTGTGAGGGCATTCTAGTTATTGTGCAGCCAGCTATTGCCTAAATTAAATATTCTTGAGCATTAAACTGTTACTAAAAAAACTGATTGGTTAAATGTGCCACTGAATAAGAATATTTATTTCACCCATGTTCTGAGTTTGCAGTTATTAGTTTGAGAAGTACCTTTGCAAAAAATTATTTTGGCAGGAATATTCATTTCATACAATAATGACTGGATAAAATGTGCATAACCTTGATATAATCTAGGGGTATGGTTAAAGAAATGTGGATCTGCTTCTCTAACATTTTTTAATTGTGTCACTGTTATGAACTTGCCTTTGCTACTGCTCTCTATTTCCTCCGGTCCTTATTCTTTCTTCATGTTTGATCTAGTCTGCTGTATGTGTAATACATACATGTACAGAATATATCTGTCTGAATACACACACATCTATCAAAATATATTGGTTTCTGCATGTCTTTTTTATTGTTATAGTTTTGCACTGGTTTGACAGTGAATCTTTGAAAATTAATGCTTTCCATCATCATTTGGAACTGACTGAGGAGTTTATACCCATAACAACACATATGGTTCTTTATTGTAATTCTGAGACCTTTAATTGAAAGTCTCTGAATTACAAAAAAAGTAATACTAATCAAGACCATTAAAAGGTGACCATTTGATGTTCTCCTTTACAGACATTTACTGGCAGTTTTGCAGTGAGACAAGTCCCTCAGCATCCCCATACCCTCACTACTTATATATACCAAGTCCTCCAGTATCCACATACCCTCACCACCTATATGTACCAGGTCCCCCATCCCCATACCATCACTTTTTATACCAAGTCCAAGTTTGCAAAACCTCAGAGAAAAGGGAAATCCCTGAGAAACAAAATTACGGAAAAAACGGTAACTTACTTCCTGGTTGCTGCAGTCAGTCAGGTCCCTTGTTTCACTGAAGCGGTCCAGACTGAGTGCAGCTTACCAGCTTACAGACACGTTAACAAAAAAAAAAATAAATGTTTGCGATTGCGCAGAGTGACTTTACCACAGACAGCCATACGAACATCCAAGCGGTACTGTGCCAAGAAACCAAAAAGGATACAGAGAAATCTGCATCTGTTGCATGGGGTCCGTCATTCGTGGGGATATAATTGGGGGCTCCCAGAAGGGGGGTGCCTAACAATGGCTATGAGTGCAATTTATCATGTACAATAAGTTACCATTGCTTGGAAGGCATTGAATGCAGTCAAAACACTTCTAAGTCACAGACTATGATGCCATGCCTTGCTAAACTCTCTGGAAATGTATATTTTAACTAGCAGACACAAATTAGCAATGAGACTGAAATCTTTAAGACTTTAAGATGAGATGCAGAAGGTTTTTGAGGAAGGGTGCTACTACTGCAGATTTAAGTGAATCAGGGACAATTGTCATCAATAGAGACAGGTTATAAATGAATACTAGTGGTTGGACTGTTTCTCTGGTGAATATGTGTAGAAATGAAGGAAGAAGTTTACTAAAGTTATTGCCAGTTATTTATCTATTTCTTTAATAAGTTTTCTTATATGTTTAACAATGATTTCCTTGAAGGAGAAAATTGCAGAAAAGCTAGCCATCAGTTTTCTAGGTGTAAAAGTGGGTAAAACTGCCTTCCAGTTTATAGCCTGCTACAGACCACCCTCCCAAACCCAGGAACCCCACTCGGCCTTCCTGAGAACACTGGAAAATATGAAGGTCTCTCCAAACACCATTATATTGGGCAACTTCAACTACCCAAACATAGACTGGGAGCATTACTCTAGCTCCAACACCCTAGCCCAAAGGTTCCTAGAATTTATAAACTCACATGCTATGGAACAACTTGTTACCACTCCCACAAGAGGGGAAAACATACTGGACCTGATCATCACCAACATGGGGACTCTATGCTCCAGACCAGAAGTGTATCTCTCACTGGTAAGATCAGAGCATAAACTAATCTCACTGGATATTCACATCCCAACCCCACCTCCTGCCCAGAAAACTACAGTGAAAAACTTCTCTAAAGCAAATTTCACACTCCTCAAAACCGAGGTGGAATCCTTCAAAGCCCCCGGGCCTGTGGAAAATACAGCCCAGACCGCAGAATCCTTTATAAATGCATTCTATGAACACCTTCAGGAATGCATGGATCATGTAATCCCAAATAAAACCAAGACCCAATCCTCCAAAGGCAGACGTCCTGTCTGGTGGACCCCAGCCATAAACAAACTATACAACAGAAGGAGGAAGCTACTAAATGATACAGCAAAATCCCAAAAAGGGACGGCATCTCTGATCAGTATTAGCAAAAAACTACGGGCACTCATAAAATCGTCTAAGGCCAGCTTCGAGAGAAAAATTGCACAGGACACTAAGGATAATCACAAGGCTTTCTTTAGTTATGTTAGGAACCTGGGTGGGAATTTCACAGATATGCTCAGAATTAGTCCAAAATGACAAAAAATACACCGAACCCACATACATTGCCAACATCCTAGCTGACAGGTTCAGCGCAAACTTCTCTCCCACCTCCCCACCAAAAGGGCAAATATCTATCCCAGCAGAGTGCTAACTCCCTGACATCTCAGATGCTCAGGTAAGAGCCGCCCTCTCCAAAGCAAAAAAACATAGCATCAATGGGACCAGACAGTGTCCCGGGCTGCATCCTACATGAACTCCAAGAAGAGCTAAACCCAAACATAAAACTACTGTTTAATCTCAGCCTTACTACAGGATATGTACCCAAAGAGTAGCGTACAGCGACAATGGTCCCACTCCACAAAGGTGGTGCCTCAACGGATCCTGGAAACTATCGCCCCATAAGCCTGACTAGCTTGGTCTGCAAAGCTATGGGAAGGATCATCATGGACCTCATAAATAAAGATATTGGGGACCTACAGACACTGGATCCTACCCAGTTCGGCTTTGTTAAGGGCAGACCCTGCCTCTTAAACCTGGTTGATTTCTTTGAAACAGTCACCAAGGCCATTGATGAGGGGAAGGTGGTCCACACAGCCTACCTGGACCTCGCAAAAGCCTTCGATACAATACCCCACTCAGGCATTATAGATAAGCTCACCAGCTTAAATATAAACCCCTATGTCACTAGATGGGTTGCAAACTGGCTCAAGGACAGAACCCACATGGTTAGAATTGCTGGAGCCATGTCAGACTCCAAACCAGTTACAAGTGGCATCCCACAAGGCTCAGTCCTGGGACCTCTCTTGTTCAGTATATATTTCTTGGAGGTACAGGCCAACAAGGAAGGACTGTGGCTGGCCAAGTTCGCAGATGACTGCAAACTGGGCGCCATAATCGACTCTCCAGCCGACGCAAGCATCCTCCAAAAGGGCCTCATAGAAACAGACAACTGGTGCCAGAGCCATGGCCTCAAGCTAAACGCCAAAAAGTGTATAGTCATCCCCTTTGGCAAAAACAAAGTGCCCACAAATTACCACATAGGTGGTAGTCCATTAAGTACAGAAGAAGTAATTAGGGACCTGGAGACCCAAGTTGATAGCAGTCTCTCATTTGACAACCACGTGGCCAAAGTGGTTAGAAAAACATTTTATATAGCCCACCTAATCATGAAGGGATTCACATCTAGATCAGGGGAGGTCATTGTGCCTCTTTACTCATCCCTCATCAGGCCCATAATTGAGTACAATGCCCCTTTTGGGATGTACCTTACCAGACACCTGCAGTAACTGGAAAGACCCCAAAAGTACCTCACCAAGAGGATCAAAGGGCTCAAACAGATGCCATATGCTGCCCGGTTAAAGAAACTCCAGCTCTACTCAGTGGCATACCGCCTGTTCAGGGGCGATCTCTGCCTGACGTATAAAGCCATGTCCAACCCGGAATTAATGGACATGCTGCACCTCAGAAAATCCAAATCCCATCGAGCTACGCGCTCGAGAGACTTGAACCTCAGCACTGAAATAAATAGGACATGCTGGAGGGACAGATTCATAACCCAGAGGCTCCCTTCACTCTGGAATAAAATCCCAGTCCAGGTTAGGCAGAGTCCCTCATTGACTCTCTTCAAGAGGAATCTTGATGAGTGAATGGGAGATCATAGGTTTAACCTAGGTATCACTTCTGTGTCACTGTTAGACAGAGCCACAGTATACTAACCTCGAAAAGGGCATAGGAAAATTAATTTAAAATGGGTGGCGAAAGCCAAACACATTCTGGCTAGGATTATAAATGCCCTAGGGCAGATAGCCTAGTATGAACCTATGAACCTATGAACCTATGAGAAGTTAGAGGTCCAAAGCAAGCTTGATTAGGTAATTATTTCAGAAAAAAGTGTAGAAATAATTTAAAAATCAGTAGCAAAAGAAAGTTTTAGAGAAGAAAGGTTACTGAAAGAATTGTCTGAGGCTTGATTCAACAGTCCTTTGTTATTTTATAGAAGAATTGTTAAAGAAAAAAGATATATGTGTGTGTGTGTATATATATATATATATATATATATATATATATACCCACCCCAGGACCTCCTCATCCGCTGGTCCTGCACCATCTTCGGGTAGAAGCGCCTCAGGGGATGGGGCTCAACCCCCCGGGAGTGGGTGCGGAAAGGATACTGTCACCCATCGTCAGGTCTGGGGTCTGGTGCATAGCGAGCTCTGCAGGGAGTTTGGAGATCTGATATGCCAGCTTGAGGGCCATGTGGCACAACTAGAGGGTCAGCCTGCCACTCCTACTCAGCCCCCAGCACAGCCACCTTCAGGGCTGTGAAGGTGCAGTTTTGACTGCCCATGGGTGGGGACCACAGTCCCACGGTTTCCACTAGGGGGCTCATGGGCTTCCTACTTTCAAACAACCCTCCCCATCCAAGGTGTTTACCCCCCACATGTGTCATATACTGCCACTTTATGCTGTTTTGTCTGTTATTCTACCCAACCTACCTCCCCAAATATACCTACTATCCCTCCCCAACATCCCACTCTCACCTTAAAAAAAAGGGCAATCTGTTCCCAAAAAACAATCTTGCCCCATACATAGCTGTCCATTTCACACACATGTCCACTGGACACATGTAATCTGGTGTAATTGGCTTCACAACATATTACTGTTGTCCTCACCTCTCTCTCAGGGGTATGAGTGTTCAAATCTACCTCCAAATCAGTGTATATGCACGGCAATATATATATATATATATATATATATATACATATATATATATATATATATATATATATATATATATATGTATATATGTAAACAGATATATACATATATATATATATATATATATATATATATATATATATGTAAACAGATATATACATATATATATATATATATATATATATATATATATATATATATATATATATATATATATATACAGATATATATCTATACATATAAAAGAGAACATAACAA
>NC_056729.1:1301494651-1301497151 GCF_019279795.1 Protopterus annectens
GTCTAACTGGGTAAGAAATTACCCATTTTCAGGGAGACCCGAGGGAAAAAGCCCCGAACAAAACATAAAAATAGAGACAAGTTAACAATATAAAGAGCTAAACAAACTTATGGATACAATGGATAAGAAAAATAAATATAATCGAAAGAATAGTACATAGCTATATACAAGGTTAGAAGAAGGAATGTGCAAAAGAATATAGGAGTACAGGAGAAATTAAGTGATCTAGAGGAAGGAGAAAAAAAGAAGAATAGTAGGATAAAGTAAATTATATAAAGAGGTCGGGTATAGAAAGAAGAGCAGATTGGATAAAGTAAGATAAGAAAGAGGAAAAGGTATTTCTGATAAGTCTAGTGAAGAAATGTGAATATGGAAAGGGAGGAGTACATATATATATATATATATATATATATATATATATATATATATATGTATAAACACACGGCTATATATATATATATATATATATATATATATATATATAGATATATATATATATATATATATATATATATATATATATATATATATATATATATATATATATATATTTATATATGTGTGTGTGTTTATGTATGTGTATATATATATATATATATGTATATATATATATATATATATATATATATATATATATATATATATATATATATATATATATATATATATATATATAAAACATATGCCCATGACATGTAGTGGAATCATACCTTAGCACCATAACTCTCAACCTCTTAGTGCAAGGGAACGTAATGTATGTATTGCATTTATAAATGTAGAATGTTGCTACAGTGAAAGGGGTAGTGTCAACACACATGTTGTGAAGGAAGGCTCTTTTGAAACTGACATGTACATCATCAGTTACTGTCAGACATCATAAAATTGTAAGAGTGAAGTACCACACACATCACAGTAATGATCCTGTGGAATACAGAAGAAATATGAGTAATAAACACAGACAGTCTGAAACAATCTGGTCAGTCAGGAGATATACACATAACTCCTTAGTGCAAGAAATGAAAAACAAGCCTGACAAAGGGAATGTTTAAAGCCATAAAAATGGGGATATATCACACATACTGGACTAAATCAGCTCACACAGTCAATGCATTCACACCCTCCTGTTTGTCCTAACACATGTTAACTGGAGGAGCAGAGGTCCCAAGCCACATACTTCCCACTAGTTCGAGACCTGCATCTTCACAGCAGCCCACTGCTTTGTTAGAAATACAGGGGTTGGGAGGGGGGCTTAATGGCTAAGTTGTTTGCCTTACAAACACAAGGTGCAGTGTTTGAGTGTCACAAGGGATAATTGGCTAGGCTTAAAATGGCTCCCAAGGGCAGTTAGCTTAGTAATACAACTATGAACTATGAACTATGAACAACACGTATGGTGGCCAGGCAACAGTACATCTGACAAATATCTGGACATAACATCACACTAGGGTAAATACACTGAGCTGCTAGGCATGTCACCAAGCACTGTCTACACTACAGGCAGACTGCCACAACACTAACCTAATTTACCTATGGGGGAATACACATGTAATTGCAAATATAGAATGCACTACAGGCATATAATCTCACAGAGTAACAGACACCAGTGTAAAATGAATACCCATAAGCAATCTCAGCACAGTCACATAATGGTAAGCCTAAGTAATAGTGCAGTATATGGACTGTGTGAACAACAGTTATCATCATCATGCTTCCCACTCACACACTAACCCTACATATACTGGCCCAATTCACAGAGTAGTCTGATGCCTATCTGTGGTATGGCACATGTCTTAGTCTGGCCCTACAAAGATATAGGCTGATAGGGTATCAGAAACTGGAGCAGCATGCAACGTCAGATAGAATAGGACCAAGAACACTGACATTTACCCCAGTATGTACACAGGCCAAATAACAATCACAATGCACAGCTACATAATACAGACACTCTTTCAACAATCACCATAAGTACATGGACATCACTACTGTACAGACTACAACAGAATGTCCAGGTTTTGTCCTCAAATATTAAGCCTCCAATACATTACATGTCTGGCAGTCTGATATATCACTGGCTTGATATCAGGATTTATGTCGGTAAATAATGGTATACTGTACATATCCACCTCTTACTGAATGACATATGAACAAAGGGTGATAGACTTGGGGAACAGAGGCACAAACACAGGGCCAATATTGACATATTGCAGTTATAAACTGAGAACATTGCTGGTGTAACAGGGTTAGTTGTGACATATCTCTTCTGAGGCATACGAAGTCAGCAATACACTCGGATGTTACCATTTACTGAGTACAACCATCAGAGTATGCTACTGCATTTATAAAAACAGAAAATGTGAGTAACACACCAAATCTAAGACTCCAAACTCTAGCCAGTTTGCAGATAGCCCTATGGATGTAAGTTTTCTCAATTATATAACACTGTCATGCCAGACTTTAAATCATGCAGACCAGCCATATCCACACAAACCCAACTTTACTT
>NC_056729.1:1301502151-1301517151 GCF_019279795.1 Protopterus annectens
GCAGAGCTCATATATCTGGTCAGTTTCCCTTTGCATTGTGGTTTGCGAGCAGGTTTGTAGCCACCCATTACTGGGTTTGCAGGTGGGGTAGTATGGGCACACATCAGAGTTTCAGACCACACACTCCATGAAGTCCATGCATCTACACCCCCAACACTCTGTTATTCTATCCTCTTCCTAACATTAAGCAAGTGATATCTAAAAAGTATCCCTATAGTTGACCCTTCATCCCAGTGGTATTTATGGATTGGTCCACAGTTCATGCAGTGGGACATGGCGGGGATGCTACTGGGATTTGTCAACATGTCCTTGCATTTTTGTTCTGTTGACTGTGTTAGGTTGTTAGTTGTGATCTCATGAGATACCATACATTGGCACTATGGGTGAGGCACAAGTCTTTGACAGTAGGCTGTAGGCCATTTGGTAGTGATGCAGGCCATCTGTAGCAGGCCATTGCATTCTGTCACTCCTACATTCCCAGACTGTGAGCCAGTGGATTCCCTTGGGCTGACAGGTTAAGTGTGCAAGATGTTAATGGCAATAATTCCTATCCATATTGATCCATTGGTCTGGATGCAGGCAGGGTGCTGCTTACAGCTAGGGACATGTCTGCATAGGACAGCTCTTCAGTATGCTGCATTCTGTGGGTATTCCTATACAGAAGTAGGGTCATACTATACTCATTAACAATAGCAAGGATATGACCTGTGATAATCCTGTGGCTGATGGTGAGGTGAGCTGAGTGCATGTGTGATATGAAAGCTACTTGCAGTTGACTCACAGATATACCTGGGGCATTCCCCTTATGCTGCTTTATGCAGGAACATAGGCAGTCTCTCATTAATTCATAACTGTGCCTTTTGTTTTCTGCCAGTGATTGGCCAGACTACATCAGTATTCCATACTATATGGACAACTAATGTGCTGCTAACCTGTCTGTAGAATTCCAATGTTGTGTGCAGCTGACAGTTAAATTGTATGCACTCTGTCTAGGGTACTTCCACCTGTGTACTGTGTGTATGTATGGACCCACATTCAGGGTATGTTCATCTTTCAGATGGTGACAGATATTGACAAGTGGACAGTGAGTATGGATGACTACTGACATGGATATTGCTGAGAAGCATTGTGTTTGGCACTGCAGTTTTTGGAACATGGCCCTGTCAACCACACTACTGCCCATAGGGCACCGAGACACAACCCTCCATGTCTACATGCTGACCACTTCCAGACAATATTGAACACACAACAACCTAACACACAGACTGCTGCATATTGTACACATGCAACATTCTATCCTGTAGATTAGGCCAGCTTGGGTAATCTGTGCTCCACTGATACTACTCCAGACATTTACATGTTACTGAATTTCTACATAAGATTTGGGGGAAGGGGGCACACCAGACACCTTTAAACTGTGCTATGACTGTACTGGTATGTCAGGTACTCTGTTGGCTTCCACATCATTTGCATTCTGACCTATCATGCAGACTGTAGGCATATCAGTGGAGTACAGATGTTAGGTTTTATTGACCTACATTTCAGTTTCAGACTTCTTACCCTTCAGAACTAACATACAACTTCCAGACCTGTTGCAGTCTGTCTTTGTAGGTCTGGAGGGGGGTTGTTCACCATTGCCATCAATTGGAGGTCTTAGCCCAGCCTTTCTTTATGGTCATCTACACCTGTCCTGCTGGCTGAGGATGGTGGTGGGTATGTGAGCCTCACTGACTTGCATGTGTGTGCCCTATGGGCACACATTTGTGCCACTACATGTACTGCAGTGGGCTTTGTCACCTTATCTAGTACTGCCTAGTGTATTGACACCAGTATTTGTTATGGATTTCATGCTGCCCATATAGGTGTCCAGTATCTACTGGCATCCCATTCAGCCAACCGATTCCCTTGCATGCTCGCATCCATACCATAGATACAGCTATCAGAACATACTACTCCATTCAGTAATTGATAGGAAGAGTGACTTACCTTGTAGCTGGGCCAATATTGAGGATGGGGATGGAGGGCTGACTATGTCAGATCCACATAGTACACTCCCTATACATGGTAAAGCACAGGTAGTGTCATGCTTGGCATCCCTTTTACTGTATGTGTGAGTCAGAGAGAGGTGTCATTCCCTTGTTCCCTACCATGTTAATGTATGTGCTATGAGTTGCCTCTTTGCCAAGGCCTGGGCATGCTGGCCACAGGACCACTCTTGTTTGGCATTTACTTCTCTGAAGTACAGGCCAACACTAAGGGACTCTGGCTAACAAAGTTTGCAGATAACTGCAAACTGGGAGCCATTATTGAATCCCCAAATGATGTGGATATTCTACAAAAGGGCCTTACAGAAACAGATGCCTGGTGCCAGAGCCATGGGCTCAAGCTTAATGCCAAGAAATGTATAGTTATCCCCTTTGGAAAAAACATGTACCCATGAACTACCACAAAGGTGGCAGGACACTAAACATCGAAAGTATGATGAGAGTCTTAGGGACACAAGTGGACAGTGGTCTCACTTTCTATAACCACATCCCCACAACAGTCAGGAAATCCTTCTATGTGGCGCACATCATCACTAAGGGCTTTTCATCCAGAAAAAAGAGGTCATTGTCCCACTGTACTCAACCCTCATTAGACCCATTATAGAGTATAATGCCCCATTTGGCATGTACCTCACAAGACATCTGCAACAGCTGGAAAGGCCACAGAAATATCTCACTAAAAGAATCACAGGCCTAAAGCAGATGCCATATGCTGACCATCTAAAAAAACTCCAGCTATACTCTGTGGCATATCGTCTACTCAGAGGCGATCTCTGCTTAACATACAAGGCCATGTCAAACCCTGAGCTGTTGGACATGCTCCACTTAAAAAAATCCCAATCCCTCAGAGCCACATGCTCCAGGTATCTAAACCTTATCATCACAATGAACAAAACATGCTGGAGGGATAGGTTCCTGACCCTGAGACTCCCCATACTCTGGAATAGACTGCCCACACATGTCAAGCTGAGCACCTCATTGGCCCTCTTCAAAAGGAACCTTGATGATTGGATGGGAGACAGGAAATTCACCCCGGGGATCATATCAGTCACCCTGCTAGACAGGGGCCCAGAGAAGTAAATATTGTGGGAAGAAATTTCCAGGGAATTGTTATGGCTAGGCCTATGAACCTCCTTCTGCCTACATGGGCAGGCTCAGGGGGAGCTTCCTCTGAGTCCCTCTGTACCTGTGATGGTCCTGGCAATGGTGGGGAGGCTTTGTGGCCTTGCCCCATGCTGTTCCTGCTGCAGCTGTTTCTGTGGGATCATATTGTGTAGCATGGCACATACTATGAACATTTCTGTACATGTAGCCGAAGAGAACTACAAGGCTCCAGCGGATATGTCCAGGCTGCAGAACCATGACTTGAGCATCCCAAACACATGCTGTATTATGATTCTGGTTTGTACATGTGCCTCGTTATGGAGTTCTTGTTCAGGTGTGTGTGCATTTCTGAGGGGTGTCATCAGCCACGGCTCCAGTGCGTAGCCAGCATCCCTCACTAGGTGGCCATATGGGATGTCCCCACTGGCAAATGACTGGTACAGTTGTGTTATATGCCTGATTTGGGAGTCATGATAACTTCCAGGGCTGCCAGCACACACATTCAAGATAATGCCCTAGGCATCACACACGACCTGACAGTTGATGGAGGGGAAGCCCTTGCGGTTTATGTAGTCCCCATCCTGCTCACCAGGTGGTGCTTTGATGTGCATGTGTGTGTAGTCTATAACACCCACTACCTCAGGGTATTCTGCTATTTGGTGGAAGAGACACATAATGCTGCTCAACACCTCATGGGGGATGGGGAAATATATGTGCTCTCCGGCATGTGCTGACATGGCATCCAGGAACTGGAAGAGTACCCTGAATACTGATGCCTGTGCGATCCCCATGATATCCCCAGCTGCTCTTTGGAAGATACCTGTGCCTAGTATTCTTAAGCCTACACATACCTTGGTATCTACTGGGATGGGTTCCTCGCTGTTGTTTCTGTGTGTGTGGCAGGGCCGACACAGCTCAACACTTTGCTGTAGAATGTCCCTGTCCACCCTATAGTGCTCCACTATCTCCAGCTCATGTAGGCCCTGGTAGCTTAACCTGAGTCTGTACACTCTTCTCTTCCTCCTCACTGTGGGATGGTTGTCAGCATTCACATCCTCACCACCCTCAGCCTCTTGCACATATTGATGTATGAGAGCAACAGCAGCACCTATCATTTTGTTAGTTTTGTCAGGTAAAATTTCCCCATCTGTGTACACCAGTGGTGTAGAGTTTGTGGGGAAAACTAGAGTGAAAGGGGTTTGCATAGTTTATAGTAGTGTGCTGGGCTGGGCTGCTGCCTGTGCAATTTGCTGATTCTGAGACATTTCACCTGCCAGCTATGCTAGTTCTCCTTTATTGCTATCCTACTGCTGTTCTCCCTTCCCATTGCCTTCCCGTTTAAACCCCAAGGTGTGCTGCACATACCCAGTGCTCACATGTGAAATGAGCTGCTATTTCCTATTTTTCTTTTTTTTGTTTAAAACCCAGTGCACGACATGCACACCCATTTAGGCAGGGAAAACAGTGCACAACAATGTGAGACACAGCCTCCCTTCCTTAGCTCTGCTTAGCTAAGAGCAAACACGGGCCACAGAGCTCCAATAAGTTTACACCAAGCATGATGCACTCCCTACTGAAGTCATCCTCTTGTCCTGCCTACACTGTTCCCTATTCCTGCACCTGCACAATTAGGTGCAGGCTTCCAATAGGTAGAAGTCTGTGATTCAGTATAGTTCCCAACATTTGCATACCCCAGTGTGGAGATCCAGAGTTACAATTCAATACACATACATACAGCACATAACTTCTGAAAAAACATAAATTCCATGACCAGGAACACCACTGCACTGACAAAATGAACTCTTTATTTGACACAGTTTTGGTACCTCGGCTAACATAGAGAAGTGCTACAGCTCAAAAGTCTGAGAATGTTTGCTTAATGAATTGGTTTAATGGATTAGTTTATTTGTTAATTGGTCAATTAAATAATTAGAAGTGGGGGTATTTATAGGGACAAAATTGTATTAAAAAAATGTTCCAGTAGAAGGCAAGAAGCCGAAGTACAACAACTGTGTCAAATAAAGAGTTAATTTTGTCCTTGCAGTGGTGTTCCTAACCATAGTTACAATTCCCAAGCTCACCCTTTCTCCTTGGTAACCAGTGCTCCCTTGTCTTGTTTACATTCTGCCTGCAATTGACTATAATGGCAGAATGCATCCTTCTGTTAAATGGCAGTTTTTCCCTTTTATTTTTTTTATTTTATTTTTGGCACCCCCGTATTTGTGCACCACTGCCCTTAGCTTAAAAGGACGAGAATGGCCAAAAAAAAATAAAAGTTTTATTTTTACAACAATTATGTTGCTTTTAATGACAGACACCTTATATTTGGTCATTGGCTTGTCTGTTCTACATAATACATGCTTTTCATGACCTGTCATGCTACCGTTTTGTCAGATGCAAAAATGTATTTGGCTACTAGCCAATTACATTTTTGCACTGACAGTGTTCCTGTACGGAATCCGTTCAGCTTGCTGGATCGCAAAATCACCGAATTTGCATGTTTTTACCAGCAAATGAGGTGATTTGCATAATGAACGGAATTCTGTGCAGGAACAGTATAGGGCCGCATGTGCACGCGAAAACGGCCCTATTGCATGCAAGAGCAGATATACTGTTTCTGCACGGAATTTGGCCGCTCGTGAATCCGGCCATGAGACTTTTTTATATCTGTTTACATGGAATTCAGCATTGCATGACTATTGCTTAACTGTGGGCCAGTGCTCATGAAGAGGTATGTGTGTGTGTGTGTGTGTGTGTGTGTGTGTGTGTGTGTGTGTGTGTGTGTGTGTGTGTGTGTGTGTGTGTGTGTGTGTGTGTGTGTAAGATCTGTGTGACCTATTACACCGGCTAATTTTCAAACGCTCTTACTTTGCCCATACTTCCCATTAACTAGATATTTTTTCTTCTAAAACAGACTGCAGTCTGGCCTCTTAGCAGCATACGTTTAGGTTCTGTATGTTGCAAATGCAAGAAGCCTCATCATTGTTAGTGTTTTATATTACTTGTTTGATTATAACCTAATCACGGGGATGCATCACTGGAAACATTGCAATCTAAATAAACAATCATCACAAAAATGACTGCTCTCTTTATTCCATTAATGACATTCATGACTATTAATGACTATTCCATGATCATAACATATATGTGTATTAAATAGTCTGAATAAATTTGATCTAGTACTACATTTCTGATAAAAAGGATTATTTTTCTCCATTAAGATAAAGAATGCAGTTAAGGATGGGGTTTTGTCCCGGAAGGTGACTTTCAAGAACAAAAAATCACTGGGTGTGAAAGCTGCTTTATTATTACTAATTTGCAATACTATGCATCCCTATAAAGATCATTGTAAAATTACATGATCCCCTCTGCTGTTTGTTGTAATCACTAACAAAACCAGGCAATCAGTGACCCACTGTTCATTGTTATTAATTGAGTACTAAGAGAATTAACCACCTAGTGACCCCATACTGCTGTACTATTTGACTTAAAACTGATGGTTTTCACATTTACATATTAATGTGTTTCCCCTATTAGCATAGCTACTGAATTTTCATGTCTGAAAGGGGAAAGGAACTGAGCTACTAATAAAATACTCATACAGGCACAAGGACTGCTGCAGTCCTGACAAAAAAACAAGATCAGGATTGGCTTTCTGACCCAGGTAATAAAATAAGACATTTAACTATTGCATTGTATAGCTTCCAACATAACCAGGCTGCCTGCACATGCATGTAAGAAGTGGCTTGCTAATGTTCATAATTACCCATGTATAAAGAGATGAGGAAGTTAGTCCCAGTGAAAAGTACTATGCTCATTAGGTTGAAACATCTAGGAAGTGACAGGGAGAGAAAACACTTGTTTTACCATCATGATACTTTATTTTTGCAATAATTTTTTTTGTGCTAACCCCTCAGCTTTGTAACAACATAATGCTTTCCATTCATCATTAGCAGTGTATATGGTGCATATTCTTATCTTTATCCAACATTTATTGTTTTACATATCCTTTTCTGAACATATAACACTTTTCAATAACTGATTGTGCACTGTTCAGCAATCACAGGTCTTGTTGCAGGAGCTCCTTTGTTTTTGTTTTTTTTGCACTTCTAATTATAGTTATCATCAGATTGCTTATAATTTCATTTCTCAATTTATAATTTACCCCAGACAATAAAGTTGCTTAACCTGAATTAGGAAGGATTTGATTAATTATTCTAATAATACAGTAAACTCTTTTCAGTTTTTATTTAATTGTACATAAATGGTTAGAGAAATTCAGCTTTATTCTCATCTCTGCAAGCCTCCCATAGAAAAATTAGTAGGGCTGTATAGTTTCACATGTATGTTTAACTCTCCTGCTGATAAATACAGCTAACAGTGTACTCATTTTTTTCAACCAAGATTTCTCAATTGTTCCATCTCTCCTCTGTATTGTAAAATCTCTGTATCATTACATGATCAATCAGTCGTAATGCTATTTTATAAGCAGCCATAGTCCATTACACCGCCTAAATACTTAAGTGTACACAAATATCATTATTCTTTGTTTCTTTTTCCAAAACTACTTCCATCATCTCCTAATTAATTAAGAACCATTTAACTCCATCCATAATTCCACATTTTTGCCTCTTTTACAGAATTTTTTAACTCCTCAGCACAATGAATTACAATTTCTGTTAAAACACTTCCTTAAATTCAGAATAAGCTGTGGCCCTCATTCTCTTTAGGTTATGTAAGTTAGGGAACAAAGGCCAATTAAAAGTATTTCCCACATGTATACAGCACCAAAGATGATATTGTCTTTAATACCAGAAACGTATGTGAAGTCTTAGCATGCTATGCCAACTGACTGCATCATTGCATTAAGTCAAATTCAGTCGTTGGCCACCTGATTGCAGTTCATGAATATCTGAATGTTATCACAAACATATTTGCAAGCTCAGCCAGATAGTGCTTTAATATTGTAATGAAAAAATACAATACATGGCATTCAATACCATAAGTATTTATTCTTTTCATTTAATATTCTTTTTGCATCCCTGACAATTATCACCCCCACCATCCACCATCTGTAGGTGCTGAGGTAATTGATGCCCTGGATAAATGTGGCTACCCAACCTATATGAGGCAACAGCTGACAAGACTGGGAGCTTTCATCTAGATAAGCAAGAACCCCTACCTCCTTGTTATGGTAGCCTGCCCATAAGGACTTAGAATGCTTTCATCCCTGGAGCCTAATGGTTTAGTTTCACCCCATGCACACCAGTGTTGACTATCTTTAGGTTTAAGATCCTAAGTGAGCCTAGATCAAAGCGTTACTTAACACACTAAACTATCATAGCCATGTCATGTGAGTTTCTGTTTGCATAACATGACCAGTGCTGGTTGACAGGTACAAATATTTTACCACAGAGGCTTACGTTGCATCTTGTCAGTGCATGCACTTGCAGGAGAGGCTTTTGCCACCTGCTTAATGAAGCTGACCATACATCCCTGATCACAGTGCTGTATACTGGGTACCTGCCAAAATTAGACACTAGTAACACACCAGTTTGACTGCACCCTACCACCAGGGTGTGTGGGCTGCTATAATACATTCATTCTTACCTTCCTTTGTCTAGCTCTTTCATTATTCAAGCCACTACTCATACTTGGATTATATGGGTCATAGTCACGACACCTTACATCTGCATCACAGAGCTGGGCCAATTGTAACTGCATTTCAGATAAACTATTAATGCAGTCAATATCATCTTCTTAAACTTGTTGTGTTAAGCTATGTCCAAGTTTGAAATACAAGATTTTCTGAAACACTATTTCAGTTTAACTTGATTGAATTTTACATGTTATGGCTTTTGGAGTTTAAGTTAATAAATGCAAAGCAATGCTTCAATAGAATTATTACTAAAAATAGTTGATCACTTGGATAACAACTCTAAAATTACTATGCAAGCATTTTGAAAAAAAAAAAAAAAGGTTTATTTTTCGATGGATCTAAGACAGAAAATTAATTTGCTTTTGTCAAGAAGTATTAAAATATAAAATAAGATATAGCACACATGCCACTATCATGGCATTCATTTCCATTTTACAAGGCAGTGAATAACAATGATGCATGTATTTTGGAATGCTGTAGTTTACATTAAATTAAATTTGTTTAAGCAGACACTTTGATACTTAAGAAAGGTACTTTAAGAGGTTTTATTTTTTTCTATAGAAATGTAGATTATAGATATTTTATACATTTTGTAGAAAAATGTGCCTTATTGTGTAAGTTTCCTGACTTTTTGCTTAAATTGTATGTTTTTTCTGTTATGAATGTTGAAGGTGTACTACTTTTTCTTTTATTCATATGAAGAAAGCAAACCAAAACAAAGCAGAAGTCTTCAGATAAAAATTCAAGTTTTACTACAGTTCATAAGCACTTTCACAGTTAATACCAAAACTGCTTCCTAAGATGATATAACACATTTAAAGATATTCCCCGGGATTCATGAAGCTCGGCGCAAGGATGGCATCAGCCTTGTGCTGACCGTGCGGCGTAGAGATGGCGCAGCAGCACCACATGCTTATTAATGAAGGCACGCTGCCGCAACGGCCATGTGCATAGGAAACATGCGCGAGTGCAGGGGGCGTTTCCATGTGCTGCACGGAGGCGTGAACATGTCGGCTGCATATGCGCAACCTAAAATGCTGACAAGTACAGCCTGCCTCTAATAGTAATCACTCCTGTCAGTGTCCATGGATACTGAAATGTATGCAAAGCATACAAGACAGTTTTGCGAACACCAAAATAAAAAGTAAACACATAGGCATGTAGCTGAATATTGAGTTCCCGTTCCTCGAACAAATGACATTTAAAACCCCGTGCCCATATTCCATTGTAGTGTCAATAGTTATACCAAGTGGAAGCAAAATGCATCGTGTTAGCGCGCCGCCAATTGCTAAGCCTAGCCAAATGGTTAGGGTTACCACCTGTCCCACATTGTGAGGGACATTCCCCCTCTGGGCAGTTGTGTCCATACCAAAACCATAACAAATGTCAAATGTCCTGCGATTGTAGGACATAATTATGTCCCATATTTTATGTAACAGTACCATACAATACTTATTTACATATGTAAAATACCTAAATGTTACAGGAAACAGAATAAGCAAGTAAACAAAACAGAATAAGCAAATAAACTGCTACAACAATAAGCTTACATTTAGGCATAAAACTAAAGTGCTATCCTTTGTATTGACTATGGGTATGTGCTGGCCTGTAAAATCTGATGTGTGTCCCGAAAATGTCCCATCTTGGTCATATGAAAAGGTGGCAACCCTACTAATGGTCAGAGCATTCACCCAATATCTGCCCATTTGTGGTCCAAGTCGTCCTTGTTAGGACAGCCCAAAGATGAACGGGTATTACCTGGGTCTACCTACCATGTTATGAAAGATAAGTATTTGCATGTACGTATGTGCATGAAGTACAGCATGTGGAAGATCAAAAATGCTAGGGTAGTCTTCACAACCATATTGGTACCAGAGATATGTGGTGTACGCAATGTGTTCTGTTGACTGTGCCATGGGCCATCAACCAGAGAAGGGATGGATGATGTGTGTGGAATATGGGGGTGGGGAGGTGACGGGTAATGTGATAATTCACCAAGGGGAGACTGGGTTGGATGCACAATAGGTGAACTGGAGGTGTACGAGGGAGCAGTGGGTGAATCAGAAAGAAAACCAAAGAACAAACATTCACATCCGCAATACAACCTGACAGGCCATACTGTAGAACACAATCCCACAAACATATGAACATTAAAATGTGCGATATACATGTACAGAAACGTTACCAGCACACACACATAATGGTCTTGCCTGAACTGAGCCATCCAACCCCAACACACCTGGATACATAATTGAATACCCATCATCCCCTCCACAGCACACCCCCCCCCTTCCTGAAAATCCACAAAAAACACCCGTACTCAGGTTGCTAGCTTGGCGCAGCCATATCTGCACATAGTGACCCCTACTCATATCTAGTAGCCAGTCTCACCCTAGGCAGTCTCAGGATTGCAAACTATGTATCCCTTGCATGTATAACCCTACCTCATTTTTGTAAATCCAAAAGAATCAAGGTCATCGGTCCCCACAATTTTTGGATATCCCTCATGTGATAAGTATCTGTTCTAAACATTAGACTTGGTGTCACGACAAGATGTCCAGTCCTGTAGACATCTGGACACAAGATCTATAAGCAGTAGTTGTCCACAAGACTGCGCAGCCTCCAGCCGGTCCTGCAGAACCTATGACCCAGGATTAAACACCTGACTGTGATGCATGTCTCCCCACGTGCATTATCAGGAATATATACCTTACACATTCACATAGTGGCAGTCAGATATAGGGTGATTAAGGCGCTTTAATGCAGATGTAAGTAGGGTTATCACATGTCCCACTTTGCGAGGGACAGTCCCTTTTTGGGCAGTTGTGTCCTGACCAAAAATAATACAATGGCGAATGTCCTGTGATTGTAGGAAATAATTATGTCCCATATTTCATGTAACAGTTGCATAAAACAGTTATTTCTGTATGTAAAATACTTAAATGTTACAAGAAACAGAATAAGCAACTAAACTGCTACAAGAATAAACTTTCATTTAGGCAAATAAGTAAATTTCTAACCTTTGTACTGACCGTGGGTATGTGTCAGCCTGTAAAATCTGATGTATGTCCCGAAAATGCCCCACTTTGGCCATTTGAAAAGGTGGCAACCCTAGACGTAAGCGGGTATGCAAGCGTGTATGCGTGACAGTAAGTGGCGGTGATTCAGTGGTTTGAGAAATGTAAATAAGCATGTAGGTGTATATGCATGTGTATGTACAGACCGATATATATATATCTATATATATATATATATATATATATATATATATATATATATATATATATATATATATATATATATATATAGATATACACACATATAATACATACACATACATATATATATATATATATATATATATATATATATATATATATATTTATGTAGATATGTAGATATGAAGAATGAACATGGTCACAATACATCAGTCATAACAAATGTGAAGGGAAACAGCAGTGGAACCCCCCGTAATATTTAGTGCTGTTATATATCAGGATGGCCAGAGGTGAGCAGACCTCTGCATCCCCAACCACAGGTAGGATGCTAAAAGTGGAACTAACGATGTCCCCGTGCTAAGTCTGACTTTCAACTAGGTACAAGGCATTCCCGGTCCCCAGTCAGACAAGTCTAAACCCGGATGACCACATGAACACCCTGACAATCAAATACACGTATGTGCCAGGACTATAGGATTTGGAGATCTGAATATACTTTGAGTGAGTCAACATGCAACAAGGGTCCAGAGCATTAGGGAATGGCACATGTGTAGTAGTGCAGTTTTCCCAACAGGAAAATGGATGCCTGCTGTGTTAGTGAAGTGTTGACTCGTGTGTTCGAGTAACTATGAACCATGGGTATACATATAAATGAAGCAGAACACCAATATTGTAGTGGTTAGAGCATCCGACTATCGAGCAGATGTTGCTGGTTCGACTGCAGCAGACACAATTTATGACACGTAATCCGTATACGAGCATATCTTGCTAATTTTATGCTGTATAATGATATAATACCAATTAAATGTAAACTGGGGTGACATATCACAGTAAGAATGTAGAAGGATTTTGCGTGACGTGAATTGGCAGTTAAATGGAAAACCACAGCTGAAAAGTGTTGTACTTACCCTTTGTCCAACGGCCCTTGTTCCGCCCAGCAACACAATATACCGCATCAGCCAGGCCTGATGCCAGGACCCTACACATCACAATCAATGTGATTTACCACTAAGCCACGGCAGTTATACCTAACGTCGATGTTATCACAAACATAGCAGACAGCACAGTCATTCAACAGTATGATCAAAGTAATTAAATCATATAGATGTGTATGCATGCGTAAGTATACACACACACACACACACACACACACACACACACACACATATATATATATATATATATATATATATATATATATATATATATATATATATATATATATATATATATATATATATATATACAAAGGGTAACCACCTGTCCCACTTTGTGAAGGACAGTCCCTCTTTGGCCAGTTGTGCTCTGTACACTTAGGGTCAAATGGCAGATGTCCTGAGATTTAATAACAAAAATATGTCCTATATTTATGCAATAGTTGCATAAAACAGTTATTCTGTATCTGAAACACCTAAATGTCATAAGAAACTGAATAAGCAACTAAAATGCTACAAGAATAAGCTGTCAATTAGGCATAAAAGTGAGGTCCTGTCCTTTGTACTGGCTGTGGGTATGTGTCGGCTTGCAAAATCTTGATGTTTATAACAAATAAGTCCCTCATTGGCCATTTGAAAAGGTGGCAACCATATAAATATATATATATATATATATGTATATATATATGTATATATATATATATATATATATATATATATATATATATATATATATATATATATATATATATATATATATATATATATATATATATATATATATATATGTATATATATATATATATATATATATATATATATATATATATATATATATATATACACACACATACACAGAATGAACATGGGAACAAGAAAGCAATAATAACGAATGCGAAGGAATATAGCTGGCAAGAGGTGGCCAAAATCCCTGAATCTCTAACCACAGGTAGGATGTTAACAGTGGGAGTAACCTTGTCCATGTGCTAAATCTGACTTTCAAATGGGTACAGGGCTGTTCCAGTCCCCATTTGGACAAGCCTAAACCCAGATGACCACATGAACACCCTGACAATCAAACACATGTATGTGCCAGGACTATAGGCTTTGGAGGTCTGAAAATCCCCGGAGTGAATCAACATGTGGCACGGGTCCAGAGCAGTAGGGAATAGGGAATGGCGCATGTGTAGTAGTGTGGTTTTCCCAAAAGGAAAATGGATGCCTGCTGTGTAAGTGAAGCGTTGAGGCACGTGTTCGGGTAACTATGAACCATGGGAATACATATAAATGAAGCAGAACACCAATAGTGTAGTGGTTAGAGCATCCGCCTAACAAAAAGGCATTCACGGTTCAAGTTCGACTATAGCACATATCATTTTCCCTGTGGAATGAATGTTGCTCTGCTGTAAAGCCGATATTTAAACATGTAAAAGTGAACATGTGTATCGCATGGGACTATTAGGGACTATTAAACAGATACTTTCAATCAAAGTTGTACTGTCATAATGACTAAGGCACAAGTAAGCGCAAATAAGCGGCAGTAAACATATGTAACGCACAGTAAGCATAGGCGAGTGCACCTACGTGGGTGTAAGCAGCTCCCAGCATAGGAAATGTATATGTAATACACACACACACATATATATATATATATATATATATATATATATATATATATATATATATATATATATATATATATATCTATAGGTTCACTTTATAACATCGAAATACTGAAATGTCTAATTTCAGTATCTCGAAGCTATAAAGTCAAATGTTTAAAATAGCGAACGTTCATAATCGCAAATTTGACGTATATCGAAAATATGTTGAATTCGCGGTTATGAAGTTGCGCTACGTAATGTCCAGGTTTTTGTTTTGTTGGTGCACGGTGCCGTGTTTGGATGTAGGTGTTATGTCAGGTAAGTGAGTGTTTTGTAAGGGTTTTGAGTGGGAGTTAGAGTGTGTGTGAGGGATTGGAGAATGTGCGTGTGTGAGTGAGCTTTTGTGTTGTGTTTGTGCGATCTCGGAGTTAGTAT
>NC_056729.1:1301519651-1301744651 GCF_019279795.1 Protopterus annectens
TGACAACATGTAAGAGTCATAAACAGCATGTACCTCAGACAATGTTTATGAATACATATGTGCTCTGGGTCCGTCAGTGTGTCAGGGTTATAGCACCAACCTTCTAAATGTGTCCCTGAGATTGTTATGCAGTGTTCCTGATTCAGTGTTAATTCTTCCCCATCCGTATGAGAGGTCTGCTAGTGAGAGAAAGTGCATGTTCCGCTGACTACCTTAGAAAGATGATAGAATAATAGGATTGGGGTTACCACCTGTCCACCTTTGTGAGGGACACTCCCCTTTGGGCAGTTGTGTCCTGCAAAATAAATGTAATTATGGCAAATGTCCTGTGATTTAGGGCAAATATTTCCTATATTGTCTGTAGTAGTTGCATAAAACAATTATTTTGTATCTGAAGCACCTAAATATTATAAGAGACAGTATAAGCAACTATAATGCTACAAGAATAACCTTTTATTTAGGCAAAACAGTGAAGTACTCTCCTTTCTACTGGCTGTGGGTATGTGTTGCCCTGCAAAACCTGACGCCTCTACATACAGGTCCTATAAGGTTGCCTCATTTCCAAATGGCCAAAGTGGGACATGTTCTGTAGAAATGTCAGACTTTCCAGGACAAAACATACCTACAGCCGTGCATAGTACTTATATGCACAAATGAAAGCTTATTCTACTAACATTTGAATTGCTTATGCTACTTCACATAACATAGAAGTTTCATATATAAAATAACTGTTTTATGCAACTATTAAAGAAACATAGAATATAATATTGTCCTGTAATGAGGACATTTGCTATGTCTTGATTATTTTCGCAGGACACAACTGCCTAAAGAGGGACTGTCCCTCGCAAAGTGGGACAGGTGTTAACCCTAAAGTCCCACCTTGGCTAATTGAAAAGGTGGCTAACCTATAATAGGTATATGGTAGCATGACTCGGCCGACGGATGTGGCTCCCAAATCCCAATTACTTGTCTATATTGAAATGTCTCAGTTCCCATGTATCAGCCAGATGGGAGCAGATTGTATGAGGAACACACATATAATATGATTAATTCACTGGACAGGCCACTGATTTCGTACAGGTGAACGCCATGCCATCGCCTAATGGCAAGCCATTCCTGATACTGTAGTCATGTAGTATGATGTAAAGGCATCACAAGGTGGGAGCAGATAGTATGAGGAACACACAAATAATATGATTAATTCACTGGACAGGCCGCTGATTCCGTACAGTCGAATGCCATGCCGTCACCTAATGGGCAGTCATTCCCGACACTGTAGTCATGCAGTCCGATGTAATATGCATCACAAGGTAATACTGTGGTCCTCGTTCCCACCCAGGGGTGTGAGTGACAGATGCAAGCACCAATGGCGGTGCATTTGCAAGTGTGGGAGCGAGCGGGTGTAAGTATGTTTGGCTACCAGTATGTGAGTACTGCACTGGTAAAGCAATGTAGAGGCTAACCAAGTGTAAGAAGCTGTAACCAGAGGTCAGCAGTGCTTAACATTGTGCAAACCCACTCACACCCACTCCCAACTGCTTTAATGTGCCTTACTCCCCCCGTATCCAATGGACTTGTTCTGCCCTGCAACCAAATAAACGTCCTTTACAAGGGTCGGAACCAGGACCATGTGCACACAGCTAATGTGAATTACCAATACGCCATGGCAGATATACAGACAATGGACAGTACCACGAACATATCATACAGCACAGTCATTCAACAGAATAGGAATGTATCCCATCATGTAGATGTGCATGTGAGTGTATATGTCCAGCATATAGGTACATACATATATAGATATATATCAGGAACATACATTGTGGCAACAAAGTATCACAAATGAATGAAACGGGAAACACCAGCGACGCCTGAATTATGTAGTGGTGTTGCTCTATGTGATCTCAAGACTCCCTCAGACAGACATGTGTCATTCATACACGGAAATAGTTGTACATTGGCTGTATACATCACTCTGTGCATGTAATATACATTAACACAACAGTACCTGTCCAATCATTATGTATGGACAGTACTCTTGCAAGGTGCTGTGTGCAACATCATCATCATGATAAAGGTAAATGGGGTAACCATAGAGGGACCGGTAGTGTTGTGTGTACAATGGGGTCATCCTCATCACGTGTACCTGGACCATGTAAGAGTGATGTGCATACCAGGATCGTGCACCTGAGGGACAGGGGTGAGCATAACAGGAGTATGTTGTGATGCATATTACAAGGGTTTCGTGTGTCCAGTGGGCACATGTGTGTAATGGACAGCTATGTATAGGGCAGATATTGTCCTAGGAGCCGATTGGCCTTATGTTTCCGTAGGTGAGGGTCGGATGTAGGGGGAAGGAGTGTAGGTATGGCCGTGGAGTATAGGTAGGATCATAGAAAAGATAGCATACAAGGTTGTTATATGACACATGTGGGGGGATACACCCAGGACGGGGATGAGTGTTCGGCATTCACAAGCCCATGGGAACAGTGGGACGGAGGTCCCCAGCCATGGGCAACTGCCACTGCACCTAAACAGCTGCAAAGGAGGCAGTGCTGGGGGCTGTCCAGGAGGGGCAGCATCACCTTGTAAATGTGACACTCCACCCTTGAGCTGGGGTATCTGGCTTCAGAACCTCTTGGTGAGCCACAAACACAACATGTCCAGGACCGCACAACAGCATATATGTACCTGTCTTGTCCCGCTCACAGGGGAGACATGCTCCATCCTCAGTGGTGGTACCACCAGAAGGTGGCGCAGAGCCAACAGAGGTCGATGTCTAAGGCTGGGCCCCAGATGTGCTAGTGCCCAGTGCCATGGTCAGCTGAAGTGGGACAGGAGGTTCTGCTGGGACCTCCCAACTCATTCAGCCTATGTTGTTGCAGTTTAAACCCATATATGGCTTAGTGACAGACAACAGCATACAGGATTACCTACGACAGTATGCATAGATAACACCATCAACCCAACACAACAGATGGTATACATTTGCAGAGGGAGCACAACACATGCAAACACAGACACCCTTGATCACTATAAGTAAAAAACTAAGAGCTCTCATAAAATCATCCAAAGCAAATTTCGAGAGAAAAATAGCTAAAGACTCAAAAGACAATCATAAGGCCTTCTTTAGCTATGTTAGAAACCTGGGAGGAAACTCCCAGATATGCTCAGAGCTAGTTCAAAATGATGTGAAGATTACTGATCCTACAGACATTGCCAACATACTGGCTGACAGGTTCAGTGCAAACTTCTCCCCCCCATCCCCCCCAAAAGGAGAGATATCTATACCAAACGATTGCAGCCCCCCAAACATCTCCAGCCCAAGTGAGAACTGCTCTCTCCAAAGCAAAACACAGCACCCATGGGACCAGATGGTGACACCGCCTGTGTGCTCCATGGACTCAATGAGGAATTAAACCCACAGCTAGGACAGCTGTTTAATCAAAGTCTTACCTCTGGATACACTGCAGGAGTGGCACTGCAACTGTGGTACCACTTCACAAAGCGGTGCCTCCACCGACCCTGGAAATTACCGGCCCATTAGCTTGACAAGCCTTATCTGCAAAGCAATGGAGAGGATCATAATGGACCTCATAAATAAAGACATAGGGAATTTGCAGACTTTGGATCCAACCCAGTTTGACTTTGTCAAAGGCAGATCATGCCTTTTAAACTTGGTTGACTTTTGAAACAGTCACCAAAGCCATTGATGAGGGAAAGGCAGTCCATACAGCCTACCTCGATCTGGCTAAGGCCTTTGATACAATACCCCACTCGGGTATCATTGAAAAACTCATCAGCTTAAATGTCAACCCATACATCACAAGATGGGTTGCAAACTGGCTGAGTGACAGAACCCACAGGGTCAGAGTTGCTGGCGCCATGTCAGACTCAAAGCCTGTCACAAGTGGTGTCCCACAGGGCTCAGTCCTGGGCCCTCTTGTTTGGCATCTACTTTTCCTCAAGTACAAGCAAACACAGGAGGGTTATGGCTGACAAAGTTTGCAGATGACTGCAAACTGGGCGCCATAGTAGAAAACACATCTGACACAGATATCCTTCAGAAGGGTCTCACAGAAACGGATAACTGGTGCCAGAGCCACGGCCTAAAATTAAATGCCAAAAAATGCATAGTCATACCCTTCGGGAAAACAAGGTTACCCCTAGCTACCAAATAGGTGGCAATCCACTGAGCACAGAAGAAGTTATCAGGGACCTGGGGACCCAGGTTGATAGTAGTCTGTCATTCGACACCCATGTAGCTAAAGTAGTTAGGAAGACCTTCTACATTGCCCACCTTATCATGAAGGGATTCTCATCTAGATCAAGGGAGGTCATAGTCTCCCTTTACTCATCACTCATCAGACCAATGATTGAGTACACTGCCCCATTCGAATGTATCTGACCCGACACTTGCAGCAGCTGGAGAGGCCACAAAAGTTCCTCACCAAAAGGATAAAGGGTCTCAAAATCTGTCCTATGCTGCCCGACTGAAAGAACTCCAGCTCTATTCAGTCAAACACCGCTGCTCAGAGGTGACCTTTGCCTAACATACAAGGCCATGTCAAACCCAGATTTGATGAATATGCTTCACCTCAAAAAATCTAGATCCATCAGAGCCACAAGAGCGGGAGACTTAAACCTTGACACGGCTAATAATAGGACGTGCTGGAGGGATAGATTCATCACCCAAAGACTCCCTATGCTGTGGAACAAAATCCCGGTACATGTGAGGCAGAGCACCTCGCTGGCCTTGTTCAAGAGAAATCTTGACCAATGGATGGGAGATCGCAGATATACCCCAGGGATTACCTCAGTGTCACTGCTCGACAGAGGCACAGCAAAATAATGGGTATAGTTCCCCATACTAAAGGGGTGGCATAAGCCACAAAACGATGGGCTAGGCTTGTAAATGCCCTCGGGCAGATAGCCTAGTATGAACCTATGAACCTATGAACCTATATATACTGCATGCGATCTGTACAATATGTAGTAGACGGGTGACCGCAGCTTTGAACAGTTGCCCATTATTGGCTTGTCACTGGGAACCCCAGACAGTGTCTGTCATACCACTGTCTGATGTGACACATGTCCAGTCAGGGATGCGATGACAGTAACACATCCCTATCATCATGTACTGTCTGCAATCCTCACACCATGCTTCTGCTGTGCACAGATGTGTGTTACGTGTGTAACACAGGAAACAAATGGTTTCACACACTGACCAGTTCACAGATGGCCCTACAGATGGGGGTCCCTCATGAACAGAGTACTGTCATGTCTGTATTATAACATGCAGAATAGCCATTACCACACACATGTTAAACAGTCAGTAGTCTCAATGCAGCATAGCTACACTTACATGCTGTAGTCATGTGTGGCACATCACCCTCCTGTCTTTAGGCTATTTCCCACTGTGGAAAATGATTGAGGTACATCCAGATATCATCTGTGATGCTGTGTCAGAACACCACTTCCAGGTACTACTAACAGCGACTGTCATGGTCAAATAACATGTTTTCCTTAGATAGTGTACTGTGTTTATCATGTGGATGGCAATGGGAACACCATCACAGCTGTACCACATGCAATCAGCTAGAGGAGGACTGCAATAGGTGCAGAGGCCATCACCTGACCATGTCCATCACTTACAGTACACATGCTGCTGCTGTGCAGGTGTACTCCTTCACATTCACCAGAGAGTGTGTGGGTGGGACAGGCAAAGTACACCAGGGAAGGGCTTGGAAACTTAACCCTAAGCATCATCTGCCACACATTGAACAGTACAGTGGTCAAACCCCTGACTGACTATTCATTACTATTACATGTGCATGACGTTACTACATGTGCCACAAA
This sequence comes from Protopterus annectens, assembly GCF_019279795.1. Lineage (NCBI taxonomy): Eukaryota > Metazoa > Chordata > Ceratodontiformes > Protopteridae > Protopterus > Protopterus annectens. Next base: position 1,301,525,511 of record NC_056729.1, read on the forward strand.
GGCAACATGTTGCTGTTCTGTAAGAATATATATGTGTGCAGGTGAGTGACATCTGCAACAGAGATATAGTAGACATACATTAGGTGTGGCCCACATGGCTGTCCATGTGAACGGATGCCATTGTCACCACAACCACACTCTCTAATGGACATGCATTGACACCTTTGCCAGAGCCAGAAAAGCACAACCTAACTACTTAGTTTGCCACACCGCAGTAATGCACAGGACTACATGCACCACAGGGGATATCTGGAGGTTCTATGGGCTAGGGCATGTGAAAGTGCTTGACATCTGCTAGTATGCCAACAAGGGTTATACTGGGAGTGACTATGGTTGGGAGCATCACAACTCACATGCAGACACAGGGTGCCAGTACTGTCATGCAGGTATGCATTACTTCATGGGTGTGTAGTGGTTGGCTGTGCAAGATGGCTGTACAAGGCTGGGTGAGGGGTAATCCTTGGCATTGCATAACCCAACAATGGTGTGCAGTGCAGGGGTGTAGTGTCTGCAATGTCCCACACAGATGGGTACTGCATTATCTGGCCTGACATCCTGGTTACCAATATGTATGGCCATAGCTTTGCAATGCATGCCATGTCTGTGTTTGATAGTCTTTCACATGGACATTGCCTGGGATGTGCATGTCTCACAATACTGTACAGTGACATGTACAGGTGTACCTGGTTTGGCAGACACATATTGTGTACACAGCCTGTTATCCCCCGATATGCCAATACTGGCCTGGTGTGGCGAAATCTGCTTATAGTGAGCAGGTCGACCCTGCACCTGCATTGATAGTATGATACAGGTATTCCATGGTGTCAGTGGCATTTGTCCATACAGGGCACATTTGTACAGCATTGTCTGGCCTCTCTGGATCACATTTGATGGCACCACATATGTTGCAGTCATTCAGTGTGGAACATAGTAAAGGCACAATGTCCACATATATGTGCCTATTGTACCGCTGTACAGGGTGCCATGTCCTCTGCAAGCCAGTGCATTCACACTATGCCTACTATCTGTCATCAATGTGCATGGTACTAGCAACATAGTGGGATATCCTAGGCAAGTTTGTTTGTGCATGGCACACTGGTGCGAGACATATACTGGGTACTAGTAGGGCTGCATACTTTGTTCACCTGGCCTTTTGCCAGATGTATGGGTATGGCTTGCCAACACAGTCCTGTGGCTGGCTGACAGCTGTATTCCTCATGAGGTGGCCAATGTATCTTAAGACGGACACCATATAGTAAAACTACAAAATCTGCTCCCAAACATGTCCAATGGTAAGATGATCACTGCCACCTCTACACAGTCTCTAACAGACAACCACACACTTCCCATGTCCTGTATACAAACCCCTACTTATTCACACTGCAGCAATATGTGTTTAGGGCACACGCTATGGCAAGTAATGGGTTGCAGCATGTCTACAGGTGCACACCTAGGTGGGTGACAACAGCAGGAATGACAAAGGTGGTCATGTGATTTGTAAAGAGAGTATATACTCTACAAAACACTGTACTTGTCTCACACAGGCAGACACACACATGGCATATCTGGGATTAGAACACCGACTTAACTACTTTATTACACTACAGCATTACGTAGTTACAGAACATGCTACTGAGATTAGTGGGACACTGCACTCCCAGAGGTGTATTTGTAGATGGGTGACATCAAAAGCCTTGCCAAAGGTGAGTATAAGAAATAGATGGAGTGTGAGCAGTCTAAAAGCGTTACTCAGCCCTCGGGCAGATGGGGACAAACACACACACATGGCAAGTCTGGGATTAGAACACTGACCTACCTACTTCATTACACTACAGCATTATGCAGTTACAGAATGCACTACTTAGATTATTGGGCCACAGCACTCCCAGAGGTGTATTTATAGATGGATGACATCATCAGCCTTGCCAAAGATGGGGATAAGAAATGTATGGAGTGTGAGCAGTCTAAAAGCATTACTCAGGCAGATGGGGACAAACACACACACACACACACACACACACACACACACACACACACACACACACACACACACACACACACACACACACACACACACACACACAGCAAGTCTGGGATTAGAACACTGACCTAGCTACTTTATTATACTAGAGCATTATGCAGTTACAGAATGCGCTATCGAGCTTACTGGCGCACAGCACTCCCAGAGGTGTATTTGTAGATGGCTGACATCATCAGCCTTGCCAAAAGTGGGTATAAGAAATGTATGGAGTGCGAGCACTCTAAAAGGATTACTCAGTCCTCAAACAGCAACAAACACACATGGCAAGTGTGGGATTAGAACACTGCCCTAACTTCTTTATTACACTGCAGCATTACGCAGTTACAGAATGTGTTATTGTGATTACCAGGACACAGCACTCCCAGAGGTGTATTTGTAGATGGGTGACATCATCAGCCTTGCCAAACGTGGGTATAAGAAATGTATGGAGTGTGAACAGTCTAAAAGCATTACTCAGTTCTCAGGCAGACAGGGACAAACACACGCGGCATGTCCGAGATTAGAACACCAACCTAACCACTTTAGTGTACTACAGCATTACGCAGTTACAGAACACACTACAGAGTTTACTGAAACACAGCACTTCCAGAGGTGTATTTGTACATGGGTGACATCATCAGCCTTGCCAAAATTGGGTATAAGAAATGTATAGTGTGAGCAGTCTAAAAGCATTTTTCAGTCCTCAGGCAGATGGGGACAAACACACACACACATGGCATATCTGGGATTAGAACACCGACCTGACTATTTTATTACACTACAGCATTACACAGTTATAGAACGCACTACAGAGATTACTGAGACACGGCACTCTCAGAGGTGTATTTGTAGATGGATGACATCATCTGCCTTGCCAAAGGTGGGTATAAGAAATGTTTGGAGTGTGAGCAGTCTAAAACCATTACTCAGTCCTCAAGCAGATGGGGACAAACACACACAGGGCATGTCTGGGATAAGAACACTGACCTTATTACTTTATTAGACTACAGCATTACACAGTTACAGAATGCGGTACCAAGATGACTAGAACACAGCACTCCCAGAGGTGTATTTGTAGATAGGTGACCTCATCAGCCTTGCCAAAGGTGGGTATAAGAAATGTATGGAGTGTGAGCAGTCTAAAAGCATTACGCAGTCCTCAGGCAGGCGGGGTCAAACACACACAAGTGGTGGGAACGGAACATTTGCCTATATACAGATCACTATTACAATACTACATAGTTACGAGTCGCACCACACAGACTACACATTTCTAGGCTGTCATGACCTTCTAGGAATGCAGACATCAACAGGGATGCTGGCAGTTAAGATGTACATACCTGTGAACCTGTGTGTTTAAAGTAGGAATCCATCCTGACCTGGAGTATGCCCATCTATGGAATGGACGACTACTATCACTATACAGAGTTACAATGGCCATGCCCATACACAGAGGCACATAACCAGCACAAGGTGTCACTGGGCATGCTCACACACTTAGTAGCATAGGGCTGTTCGGAATGCACTATGTGTCCATCTACATAAGGTTATACTGGGCATGCTCATACCCTTAGTAGCACAGGGCTGTCTGGGATGCATTCTGATTCTAAACACGGAAGGCCACAGTGGCCATGCTATTACAGGTAGATGTAAATAACTCATTGTAATGGGCTCTGGTGTTAGTAGTTGTCATTATTAGCAGGAACGCTGCTCTACATATATCTGACACCAGTCTTTTACACAACATCTGCTGCTGCCATCACCTTAGATGTACGTCCTATACCAAGCACAATATCACCACTCGCAGTGATGTCTTGCTATGAGTGAAAACTGCTTGACCAACACAATGAGCCAATGTCCTGCTGTAAGTACGAGGTTGTCTGGTGTTTGTCATTCTGGGATGACATGACTGACAGTAGACAGGCCTTTGACACATATCACATACATCCATGATTCAAGGGAGTGGGGATAATACCCAAGTTGCATCTTCCAATACAGTGCCATTCCAAGGCAAATGTCCTAAACACAGGATAAAACCCTGACACCTACAGGACAACTGCATTGTATGCTTATGCTAACCAGTGCTAGATGTGTAACGTCCATAATATCAGCTGCTCACTGTAGATCCAATAATGGGGAGTACTGACATCTGTGCAGTGAGGAACACCTGGCTGATGGCTCTGAAGTGCACAATAGCACTACCACCATATGCATCAGAACCAGACATGTGGGCCATAACACAGGTACAGACAGCTCCAGGTGGTGGTGTCCCCACATACATAGAGGCACTCACATGTACTGAACGGTACCCCCACGAAAGGCATCACAGATGAGTCATGTGCAGGACACAGTGTCACATGTTGCATTCTAGGATGTAAACCTCAGACACCACCATGCCCTTGGACCACCAACATGCATCCATACATGTTGTAGGACATATAAGAGTACACCACCATGTGATCCTTGACCAGTGGACTGCACCAAGCTCTACATCAACTGTAGAGAGTACCCATGTACTGACACAGTTGCACCATGTGTTATGCAATGTAATGATACCACTGTCTGTAACCAGGTCAGCTGTAATCATACCAGGGGCCCTCGGTTATTTACAGCATTAGCAGATGACTGTTGTTGTACACCAGTACACACCGTCATGTTTGGATATGACATACATGTACCTGCCCTCGCCTCGGTATGTACATGCCACACACACACACACACACACACACACACACACACACACACACACACACACACACACACACACACACACACACACACACAACATACATGTAAATAGCATAGCTGTTGTTGTCCTTTGTGCAAATAGGTGGCTACAGCCATTACACACATGCACATGGAATGTAGGTCCATGGCTGCTGAATGCTAACAGTACATAAGGTGTGATATCAATGTTGACAGAGGTAACATTCCCTCTGTACCGGTCACCCATTACACCTGTCATATCATACAACAATCCATGTGTCATGTATGTCATTACACATGTCCAACAATTGCAATGCCTACAAACATGCCCAAATGACAGGATTGTAGGACCTACACACATGTACATGTAGTGGTGTGCATTCAGATACCATGCATGTGCAGTTGCTGATATATGCAGATGACATGTATCCTAGTACATCATGCAGTTGCAATGCAGCCTCAACATTGCCAACTGTATATGGTGATATGCTGAATGTACAGAAAGATGTACCTCAGGTATGGACAGATGTGTTGAAATAACTAAGTGGCGGGGCATCTTTGCAGATGGATGTTTGCTAAGGACAGCTCACAGGTGTGTCATAAGCAGTCCTACAATAACCTGGGTAACCGGTAAGCAATGGTTTCATTAACTGAAGGACATAACACACAACTTAGCCAACGGTCAGGGTGACACCGAAGGTAAATCAATTGACACCTGTTAACAGTTAAGACGTCCTGTTTGCATATATCAGCACTGTTGCCAAAGGAAGCATCAGTACACTTTGTAATGCGTGCAATACTGCTGTAAGTCTGTCTTACATATCATGAGCTAGGCAGGTCTTTGATTCACAGTACTGGTATTTGTGGCTGCGTGTGTGTCCATATATGTCATGTATGGTGGGTAATACATCTGAATTGTTACTCACTCTCCTGTACACTAGTGTACACATCTGTACAGACTGCAATGTAGAAAGCAGGACATAGGCAGGCACGTGTATCTCACACATGTGATGTATCTGTATTTGCGTGACATAGGTGTATTCAATACTGAATGCCACAGTGTGTGTATGTGTGTATGTATGGCTGTCTGGTCCCTAGAGTGAGGATGTATGTTACCATACTGAACTGATAAGACCCGTCCCGCCATCGAGGTGATGCAATCTACTATCCGTGTTGATGTCCTCAATCTTAGGCCATACTGACTACCTGTACATGTGTATTCTCTGTGGAGCATCATGTAGGTGCACAGTACTGTAATGATGATTTGCACATAGGCAGGGGTCCTCACCTCAACAGTAGCAACTGTGTGTGAGTTTGTGTTACTGTGTCAGTGAATCCGTCAGTGAGTTGGTGTGTTACTGTGCCACTGAATACATCTGTGTCAATACCTGAGTGTGTGGGTGCAGTTGTGTGTTGGCATCCTGTCATGGGAATGTGTATTACTGCTTCCCAATGAGGCATCACACTTCCCACTGGCATCTATCCTTGTAATCAGCTAGACCACTCTTTTTCCTCACCACTCCATGCAACTGTACCTGTGATGTCACCCTGTATGCATGTCACGTCTGTAGCCACAGTAGCTTAATACACAGCTATCATGCTCTTGGATCAGTAGACATGTTTGGAACATGGGACATTCTCACTGTTATGTGGCAGCTAGATGGTGCATGCTGGTATATTCATACATACCTGTGAGTAGTCCACATTGACATATGGGACACTAACTGCAACCACTGGCATCCACCTGTACATGCAATTAGACCTGAAGGAGGACAGCAGAGCATCATGACCAACATGCAGTTACTGTTGTTACACAAGACACATACTGTTAACAGTACGAAATGCATTGTACACCTGTAGTATATGGTATGTCTGCTACCTGTCAATAGTACTCAACAATTGTAAACTACACTTATCTTCCTAGTCTGTTCACCCTGTGCATCAGACCATATGAGCATGTCCCTGCACCGATGGTGTGGATGTCAGGGATGTGGCACAGGCATCACCATATCCACATGTGTATGGGTTAGGGCCTTTGATCTAATTGGGCATGTGTGGATGTTATGCATGTGTGTTTGTTGCAGTGCCCTACATATGCTTCCAGAGTGTGTGTGTGTGTGTGTGTGTGTGTGTGTGTGTGTGTGTGTGTGTGTGTGTGTGTGTGTGTGTATGTATGCACACAGTTCTGGCATGTGTTTAGCCTACACAGGGGTATTATTGACAGCTGCAGACTTTACAGCTCACGGTGTTCGGCCATGGACATGTGACCTGTGCCTGCCAGGGATTGCATGGGCAGTATCGGGCAGAGGTGCAGATTGGGTACTGTCTGATGACACTTATCCACTAGAACCGTGTCCCTGTTGGGAGCGTCCCAGGCCACATGCATGTGGCCTGCTGTGTTGTGGTGTGGACAGCACAGCACCAGATGCACTGTTGCTGCTACCACCACTATGGGAGCAGACATGTAAGGTAACTCATACACGTAGACCTGAAGCAGGTGATGTAGCAGGCCTACGTGCACGTGCCTGAAGCCTCACTCCTACCAGATGTTCCAACACAGATAACTCACGCTCGCGGATTGTCATGCCATGGTCAAGGACTCCAACCATGTCAACCAACTGTTTATCCAAAGCTTCAGCAATCTGCTGTTGAGCATTTACCATTGCCTGGGTGTTGCTGTTTAAAGAACGGACAGCAGCCCTCTGAAGCCTCTAATCGTCTCTGTTGTGCCATTCAGCACATGCCTGTGCCTCCATTACAGCCTGAAACATGCGTCTGGTGACACCAGCTGCTGCGATCTGTCTTGCAGGAGCATGTTGGCCAGAGGTCCTCCTATGAGCAGCACTGGCCAAGTGCCTGTGTGGGGCACCACCAGTCAGTTGGCTGACACCATGGTGTGCAGGCACACTTTCCATAGCCCGCACACTTTCCTGTTCCAAGCTACCACACGCCAACTGTCCTTCCTCTATGGCCACTGGTGATGGGGTATGTGCAGGCATGGGATCTGTGTGTGGGAATGAGGGGGATATAGTTGGAATGGAAAACAATGGCACAGTTTCAGCCCCTGAAAACCCTGCCTGTGCCTCAATCATACATTCATCATCACTGCTAGAGTCTGTGGGGACACTAACATCAGATGGACCACAGGAGGGCAACACACCTACATCATCTGTGAGGGCAGACAAGAGCTGTACAATACAATCTATACAATAGACACACAAACACACACACACACACACACACACACACACACACACACACACACACACACACACACACACACACACACACACACACACACACACACACACACACACACACACACACATGTGATATGACAGAAGGCATGCAACATGCATGTGATACGGCAGATGGCATGCAGCGCATACAGTAATAGTGGTAGTTATACATCCCTGAGTTGCACATAACAGCATGCATGTGTCATAGCAGACGGCATGCAAATTACACAATCATAGTAATAGTTAGCATACATCCCTGTGTTACACCATGTAGACCAGCACAGGTTAACAGTACACCTGCCTGATATGTAGTATATGACCTTGACAATCACATGTAGTATGACATGTGATCTGCTGACGTGTGCAATGACATGCATACATGATTAACACAATGGTGTCCTGTCAAATATACAGTGGGGTAATGGTGACCCAATGTAGTGTTGTCTGTCCTACCTACAGATATACTGCACATTTAGCTGATGTGCATGGCCATTGCAGGGAATCATGAGGTGTCTCTATTGCTATACAGTGTAAGTTACAGACACAGTTCATAGCCATGACTGTGTTCAGATACAATAAATATATACTGTGGAATGTGACCCACATCACTGAGGTGTATACACACTAAACCATGATGTGGAATGTGTGACACTGGTCACTGAAGGGTATACGGATGACCCTCCTGCACATCTGCAAACATATTGCTGCTGCCTGGCAACTATGGCCAGACATGGCGAACACGTCGGTACACCATGTCCCACATGACATCTGTGTACCACACACACACACACACACACACACACACACACACACACACACACACACACGCACACACGCATGCATGCACACACACACACACATGAGGATGTCCAACACCAGCAAGGGGAATGTACTGTATCTGTGGGGTGATGTGGATACTGTACAGGTGACTGCTGTCATGTTGTGACACCCTCAAGATGTTCAACACATTTTATGTAGTGGATTGATGTCATGCCTACACAAGATGTGCACAGGCCTGTAGTATGTCTAGTGTTCCACATCTACAATATAACTATTACACAAAGCCCATAGTTGGACCATGTGTAGCCATTGTACATCTACTGTGTGTGTTGCTTTATATCTCTGGCCATCCTCCATGGCCATATGTGTACATGTGTTGGCCAAATTATTGTGACGGGTGTCTATTTCACATGTCTGTGTTGTCCCATATGACATACACCCATAGATGTCATATGCTCCACTGACAACAGGGTTATGCAGACAGAGGGTGGTATGTGGGATATGTTTTCAGGTTAGTTAGGCAGTGTTGCAGCCAGGCCACTAGATGTCATGGATATGTCAAGATAGCACATCACATTGTGTGACATTCATAGCAGGGCTATGATCCACACCAGTGAATCCTGTGTGCTGACCATACTCTAGCCCACTGTGTAGTACTGTTTGTATTTCCCACATGTGTAGTTCTGATCTGTAGTACATGTCCCTACAGTGAACAGCACCTCTACCATTGTATGCACAGCTGTCCACACATCTGGCAATGACAGTTTGTGAGGATTCATGTCTGATGTGAGTCACATAGTTTGCAAGTGTTGCACATGGATAGGCGTTGTGATGCATTACAGGTCCGACCTGTATATTGTGACAGGATCATACATTATGTGTACATGTTGTAAATGACCACATGGCAGACAGATCTGTGCATTATGATGCCTGATAAATAATAACAGTCTCACCTGCAATGGGCTGCTGTCGCAGCGGAAAGCCAGAGGTACCTAAATAGGAGTAACAGCAGTATGAGCATTATCCACGCTTGTATGATTGCTACAGGCTGCAATGCGCATGTTAACACATACACCAGGACATTAGACTATACTATGGTGTATGCACATGTGTTCATACACAGATGTATGTGGTATGTGTGTATACATGCCTTGCATATGATGTTACATTACATATTGTACAGTGACACATGCAACTATATGGAATATAGTTGTTATAGGTGCAGTACTGACTTACCAGGCAACTCCAGGCTCAGTGGTTGAGAGACACCCACCTCCACAATATCGGCTAAGGCTTGTAGATGTTGTTCTGCAGGTGTCCCCAGGTTGGCCAGTAGCTCCTCGGTACATGTGAGTGGAGGCTGGGTTGGTGGTCCACAACCTGTTGCACCTTGTTCCCTGGTGATTGCATTTGCACACTGTTTTGCCCATCTAATGAGGTCTGTACAGTGTCTGCGCACCTGCTGGTATGTGCGGTTGTGGCCACCCACATCATTAACCCTCCTGCGAAGTTCCATCCACAAGATATCCCGCTGCTGTGCATCCTGTGGCACATGGCTGAACAGGATATCATGATTGTCATGTTGGTATGGGATGAGGACCTCATCCTCCAAGCGGGTATAAGGGGTTAGCCTTACACGCGGCATACCTGCAAGACATAATGATGGAGACAGGTCACAGTAACTCACAGAGACATACAGAGCTACTGCTGAACATACATGTGCATCGCATTTATTATGATTAAATAGTTGTATTTGCAAATCTACATGACACTGACACCACTGACATGTTTGTGTCACACACATGTGACACTCAATGTTGAGTGAATATTATCACCATATATGTGTGTGTGTGTGTGTGTGTGTGTGTGTGTGTGTGTCACCTGATTACATTGCTCATACTCCATGTGGATGCTGTCTTGATGTGGGCATGTCTGCTTGCCTGTACTTGTGCTTCTACCTATCAGCACATGGCTGGATGTGTCCACATTAATGCAGTCGACCTTGATCCTGTGTATATGTCACATATAAAGACTTACACTGCCTTAACGGACATGACCTGTGACCCTGCAGACTTGCTCACATAAGGTTTTACATGTATGTGTTCTGCCATAAACATCTACACGGCACTATACAACAATTCAACATCCTGCCATGTATCACCTGTGTTTTACATGTGATACACATGGGACACTGGCTAGCCAGATGGTATTTGCAGGGATGGATATCAACTATAGCATATACAATCAAAGTCAACTAGTAGGCTATATGCCATGGGCCATGTATGAATCTAGGATGAAAGGTTACCTGGCTGTAGCCAACAGGTGGGTCTCTGGGGCCAGGTGGAGCAGTGCCACATTACTGATCCACAGGGTTAATGATACATTTACCATGCGGTCATCACACCATGGCTGAGAGGGGAGCAATGTGCAGCTTTGCTGGCCAGGAATGCATAGTATGGCAGGACTATGCAAAGTGTATGGGACAAGGATCTGTCCAGCATGTGGTGATCCCAGTACTAGGAAGATGGATGTCCATGAAGTATGTGTTTGAGATCAGGATATGTATGTGTAGCATGTCCAACATCACTGGGCTGGACGTGGATTTATTCAGGGTATGCATCATGCTACATAGTAGAGATGGGGAATGGGAAGGCTGGTGTAGGCCATCTGCACATGGCCAATACTCCTTAAAGGAAATATGTGATCTGATATGGGTCACTTGAGTGTTGTGTATGGCTGGACAATGATCTCTATATTTATGGATGGCACCCTGTCATGATTAGGGATGCCACATATGACTACCTGACAGGTGTGGTGACATGGCTATCACAGGAAAGACAACTGCCCAGCTACATCCCTTACACACAATGTCCATTATGTTGACCACTGCCTAGGTGGTAGTTCATGGGTACAGGGTTATTAACATAGGGGTGACAATGCAATATGTAGCTGTCAGATTGTGGCCATATGTCACACACACCTCATCCACAAAGCCCCTTCTGTATGTTGTCCACAACACTCTTGAGTCGGCTATTGCTCCTAAGTCATAGTCATTCGCATACTTCAATAGACAGATGTCTTCTGTTTGTCTGTGTGGTTTGGACTATAATGAGGGGGAATACAATTAATTAACCCTGTCTTACTGTAGCTGGCACTGGTGTGATGAGCATGTATTATTCAGACACCTTCTGTAGTGTTGGTTCTGCCAGCAGTCCCATTGCAAAACACTCCTGTGACATAGGAATGTACATTTAGTATACCGAGTGTAGGTCGAAGACAGTATGGGTGATGATGTCCTATGAACTGGCAAGGTTATGATATGCAATGTGAAATCAACCTTACTATCATCTACATCTGTACTGCTGACATCAAATAATTTGATCAAGGTTCATGGCCTTTCAGACCAGACTCAGCAGGGTAGTAGTGCAGTAGTTCCCATTATCAGTGGTGTCTCCCTCTTTGTGGGTTGTGACACCTGTTGGTGTGCATCATTCAGTGTGTACACAGCCTGACATGGAGCTATGTTTTACATGATGTGTTTTGCCATATGTGTATGATACAACCTGTGATGTGGACAGGTCCCATGCAGCCTGAGTGCAACTTGTAACTGCATAGTTGTGGGTACAGAGGCTCTGTGGTGTACATGGATATATGATTGTGTACCTGTTGGGGGGAGGGAACAGTGTGTTTATGTTATCCAAGACCCTATCTGGATTGCTTATTCATGCTCAGCACTTGTTCAGAACTTGTAAGCACTACGTAAGCTACTAATTACTATAGCACTCAATCTTCCTCATTACCTAGAGGTAAATGGTTTTGTACATACTTTTCTCACTTGCTTAGAGTAAAATAGCTCTTGTACTCACTTTCATCACTTATCTAGGGAAAATTAGTTTTATATTCAGGCATTTCCAAGGGTCAGCTGCCAGTGTTCTCTCCTGTCTATCTGATGAAAATGGGCATCTTGAGGCAATGTAGACATTGCCTCATGTACACAGACAACCCTCTCCACCTACCACTCAGCACTACAACCTGTGAGAGATGCACTTATCTAGCCAAACTAGATTTAAAGCTCTCTCCAATCAAGCCTGACCCTGACAGTCATGTGGAGAAGGTAAACATTCTCGCCACACTACACTCATCACATAGTCTCACTGAATCTACCCCACCATTAACTGAGAAAACTACTCCAGTACCAACTCATTAGCTCAACGCTTTCTGAAATTCATGCACACCAATGCCCTGGATCAACATATCCACACACCCACCAGGGGCAACAATATCCTAGACCTAAGCATTACCAACATGAGTGACTGGTGTTCCACATCTGAAGTCAACTCCACCTTGGTCCGATCCGACCATAAGCAGAACAACATTGATATCCACATCCTGCCTCCACCCCTCATTAAGGGAACCACAGTATAATATGTCTACAAAGCCAACTTCATGCTTCTTAAGACAGATGTGGTGAATGTCATGATACCCATGCAGATGGACAATACTGTTACAACTACTGAATCCTACACAAATGCACTCTATAAGCACTTACACAAGTGCATGGATCATGCTATCCCAAACAGAACCAAGATGCTATACTCCTAATTAAGGAAGCCAATCTGGCGGTCCCCTGCCATAAACAAACTGCACAACAGTAGGAAGACACTGTTGCAAAAGAGAGTACAATGCCATGCATGGAGGAGCTCCCTGGTCAGCCTCAGTAAGAAGGTGAGATCCCTTATAAGATCTTCCAAAGCTAGCTATGAAAACAAAACTGCCACTAATTCCAACAACAACCACAAAGCATTCTATAGCTATGTCAAATATCTCAATGTCAACACCCAGATCTGCTCTGAGTTACAGCACAAAGGCACGAACATTACAGAACCATCTGATATTGCCAACATCCTGGCAGATAAGTTCAGTGCTACCTTTCCCCTCTCTCACCCCCTAAAGGGCTCATATCTATACAGGAAGAGTGCAGAGTCCCTGTACTCACAACTATGCAGGTTAAAGCTGAACACTTTAAAGCCAATATCACAGCATCCATGGGACTGGACAGCATCCCAGGCTGCGTTTTACATGAACTTCAGAATGTACTGGCTCCCCACCTATGCACCATGTTCAATAATAGCCTTGCATCATGCTTTGTGCCCCCTGAATGATGCACAGCAACAGTTATCCCGGACCACAGGACCTGTTGCCTTATAGGCCTGACTAGCCTGATCTACAAGGCTATGGAGCACATCATCATGGATCTCAATCACAGAGACATTGGGTACCTTCAAACCTTCAACCCCTCCCAGTTTGGCTTTGTTAAGGGCAGACCATGCCTACTAAACCTGGTGGACTTAGAGACAGTTATCAAGGCATTAAATGAGGGTAAGGAGGTCCACACAGCCTACCTAGATCTCTCAAAGGCTTTCAACACCATTCCTCATTCTGGTATTATCGACATACTCATCCGCCTGAACATTAACCCCTACGTCATGTGATGGTTTGCAAAGTGGCTCACGGACAGAACCCACACAGTTGGAGTTGCATACCCTGGGTCCGACTGTATACCAGTTACAAGTGGCATCCCCCAGGGCTCAGTCCTAGGATCCCTCATGTTCGGTATATAATTCTCTGACATACAGGCAAGCACAGGAGGGCTTTGGCTGAAAAGGTTTGCAGACGACTACAAACTAAGGGACATAATTGTTTCCTCAGCTGTTACAGACACCCTCTGGAAGGGTCGCACTGAGATGGATACCTGGTGTCAATATCATGGCTTCAAGCTGAATGCCAAAAAGTGCATAGTCATCCCCTTTGGATATAACTAATTACCCATGAACTACCACATAGGTGCTAGTCCCCTACATACAGAAAAGGTAATAAGGGATCTGGGAACCCCAGTCGATAGCAATCTCTCCTTCGATACCCATAATGCAAGGTGGTTAGAATATCCTTCTATGTGGCCCCCCTAATCTCTAATGGGTTTGCATCCAGAACAAAGGAGGCCATTGTGTCTCTCTACTCATGACTTATTAGACCCATTAAAGGATACAACACCCCATTTGGGATATACCTTACAAGACAACTGCAACAGCTTGGAACACCACAACAGTACCACACCAAAAGAATTACTGACCTCAATCAGATGACCTATGCAGCCCAACCTAAGAAACTCCAGCTGTACTCAGTTGCATACCACATACTCACAGGTGATCTCTGCTTGACATACAAGTCCCATGTCCAACCCAGTATTGCTGGATATGCTCCACCTAAACAGAGGCCCCTGGGAGCCACATGCTCTAGGGATATACACCTAACCACCTAACCACAATGATGACTAGGACATGCTGGACAGATAGATTCCTGACCCAGAGACTCCCCATGCTTTGGAACATGATTCCAATGTACATCAGGCAGGGACCCTCATTAGCACTCTTCAAGGGAAACGTTGATGTGTGTATGGGAGACAGACATGTACCCCAGGGATCACTGCAGTGGCTCTGCTGGACAGAGGCACAGGGAACTAATGGCGCTGCCATTCAGAGGCACAGGGAACTAACCTATGGGGGTGGCGAAAGCCAACACTCTCTAGCTAGGCTTATAAATACTCTTGCTAAGACAGCCTAGCACCTACCTTTGCACTTATTACATGTCTTATGTGCATGGATAGTTAACTAGCTCTTCCATTTTATTTTGCTATCATGCTGATAAACTGTCGGGTGACTACAAGTCATATGTATCCTGTTATTGTGTATTGTAAATGCCAACAGATATAACTAATGTTTGCCTAACATAACAGTAATGCTATATAACATGTAATACATATCTGCCTACAATACTGTACATTCCACAGTTATTGGCACAATATCCCACAATGCAAATCATAATTGCACAGTGGGCCAACCTGCAACATGTTATTCTCAGTAATACACCCATACATATGGCTACTGTTACAATATATCAACAAATACTATCCCCTGTTATAGCACATACTTGTTGGACCACCCCTGCCACTGACAGCAGCTGGTGAGGAATATTTGTGTTCAAAGCCCTTATATAGCATCCCTTGTGGTGTATGCAGTGTTTGGAACAAGAGTTATAACCACGAAGCTGAGCCACCAACTTTAAATAAATCCAAAACTTGGTCTTTTATTGTATAAGAAGAAATTATATAATTGTTTGCATGTTCCGAAACCAAAGTCACCAATAATATTTGGAATTCCAAAAACACACAAAGGACTTGATCCTTTGGCATTTAGACCAATAGTGGCAGGAAGTGGTAGCATAACAGAACCATTATCAAAATTCATTGATCATGTGGCAAAGAAATTTACCTGCTTGTTAAGGTATGTGTGTAAGGATTCATGGGAGTTTTTACAAAATGTTCCTTGTAACAACTTTGAACCAGATCTACTAATGGTAACAATTGATATCAAAGATTTATTTCCAAGCATACCCCATGACATCGGACTCCAATGGTTTAGTGAATTTTTTATTCAGGAAACATGTTTGAGTGCTAACTTAACCAACTTAATTGTGGAATTAATGAGTATTGTATTGGAGAACAATGTTGTGTTCTTTAATGGAGAGTTATTCAAACAACTCAAGGGAGTTGCGATGGGGGCACCACGTGCCACCATCTATGCCAATGTTGTATTACACAGGTGGGAACTCAAGAATGTATTTATACCTCCATGGGAAGAACACTTGTTGTTTTACAGAAGGTTTCTGGATGACATTTGCATTTTGTGGAAAGGAACACATGATTTACTCTCAGAATTTTTAACACACATTAACAACTCGACTAGTTTCTTGAAATTTACACACACAATAGGGCTGCATGAACTCCACTATTTGGATGTGAATTTATACAAAGATCAGGATAACAAAATCTTCCAGTCAAAAATTTACAGAAAGGCTTCATTTTCTAATTCCCTTTTGCATTTCCAAAGTGCTCACCCTTTCTCACAGAAAAAAGGGATTCTTAAAGGGCAGCTAATTAGAGCATCTAGGATGTGCAGTACAGATGGTGACTTCAAGTGTGAAGTTCAGGTTCTGCAAAAAATGTTCCTAGAGAGAGGCTACCCTTTGGACTTATTCCAAACATTACGCAGAGAGGTAGTGAGCAAAAGAAATTCATTATATTGCCCACTATTAGGAAAGGGCCTTATACAAAATCAATCAACCAGCACAAAGGGAAATGATTTTATTGGACCCAAATTCATCTACACACATTGTGGCCAAGCACAAGAGATAGAAAGGACTATCAATAAGTTTTGGCCATTACTAACAGCAAATGAAGATTTTAAGAATGTTTTACCCACTAAACCGAGATTTATTAGGAAAAAGGGTGTTAACTTAAAAGAAATGTTTGAAAAGAAAAAAAGAAAAAACAACGATTGTACAAAGAAAGCAGGCACGTACAAGTGTGGGGCATGCCACCAATGTCATGCAATCTTGGATTATATAGGTATATATTTGCCTTCAAGAAAAATGAGAATTGAATCTCCCACTTATTTCACATGTAACTCAAGAGGAGTGGTTTACTTAGTGGTGTGCACACTTTGTAAACGTTTTTATGTAGGTAAGACAGAAAGGGAAATTAAGAGGAGAATGTATGAGCATTTTTACGAAATATCTAAAAGTAAAGAAACAAATGCACTTTACAAGCATTCCCTTGTATGTCCGAACTACAATTTCAAATTTATGGTTCTCGAGCAGGTGAATCGTGATTTAAGAGGGGGGGATTGGGAAGCTACTCTAGAATATAGAGAATTGGTGTGGCAACTTAGGCTAAATGCAGGAAACTGGCCTGGGTTAAATGATACCATCAGTATTAAACCAGTTTTAAAACTAAGAAGGGCCAGATTATGATAAAATATCAAATTAACAACAATCAAATACTTACACATTTCAAATGGAGAAGCATTTGACACACACTGATTTACTTTTATTAACTTTCAACTACTAGAATAAGATCCTGTTAATAACTCCCCACAAACAGGTTTCCCAACAAAGGAATTCATAGTACAGACCATAATGAAATTATAATAGCAGTAAAGTCTTTCAAAGTGTAGCACCTTTGAATGTATTAATATACTTCATTAACTAGGTGGGCATGAAAATTATGCAGTATGAACATTTTTTTTATTGCAAAGAATGAAAGTTATTTCATATTTTAATGAAAGTTTTTTATGTACTTTTTCATGTACTTTTACATTTTAAAATGATGGTTTGTAATTGAACAATACTTTAATTACATAATTGTTTTAATTGTCAATCAATGTAAGCAACTATTTAAACTTGTGCTTTATATGGTTTTACCAACTTGAAAAAGCTCGGAATATCTGAGCGAAAGCGCTTGTGATACGTGGTATTAGTTTTTGTTCTTCTTATACAATAAAAGGCCAAGTTTTGGATTTATTTAAAGTTGGTGGCTCAGCTTCGTGGTTATAACTCTTGTTCCTGGTTCCGTTTTTTGAACTGTCTTGGTATGCAGTGTTTGCCTTGTGACCTACAGCAGTACACACATAAATACTACAAGCATTACTATGCTCAACAATACATCACTACAAGATAACTGTTTCCACTATATGGATTGCATGCACTTTAAATATTAAAGAACAGGTACTAAATACACAGACATACTGAGTGTTCTACATACCTTATTAGTAACCCGAGGTGTCGTTGACTGTTGATTCAATCCTTTTCAGTTTGTGTTTCAATCTTCTTTGTAACGTTCTGCTGGTATATACGGATGGTTTGAATGTGTGATAAGCCGTCCTTTTCTAGTTAAATATCGGTAACATCTGCTATCCTGACCACTAATTGGTGTTCCAAAGTAGTTAATTAGATGCACATCAGCTGTGCAGCTACTCCATTAGTCGATACCATGGCAATAGTGGTGTATAATTGAGTACTCCACTTGGGCGTTTGCCTTACTTTCAAGGAAGATGGCCTGGATGTGTTGTTTGTGATGTATTTCAACAGCTATATGGAGACAGACAGAGATATATTAGCTTCATGACTCCTGTGGATTTTGTGTAATGGCTAGATGATTTGTTCTACATGTGAGTACAGCTGTTATATTTCAGAACGTTGCTACTTATGCAGGGTTTGTTTGTAACTGATACTTCTGCAGATGTTTAATTCTGGCAAGGATGTTTGGGCAGCTAAAGGCTGTATGGCTATGCATGAACTGTTATGTGGTTTGCAGTGTGCTCACCAGACATCCTTGATTTGGTGTACATGTGTATTATACTGTGCTATTACTCAGTAATTGGTAACACTTCCCGGTGTACACACAGCCCTCTGAAACGGGATTAGTGCAAACAAACCCAGTAACATCAGCAGCTGTTCCATTGTATAACAGCAACTATTTCATATAGGGCCATGTTAGTGTGTCTCTGACAAGGTATGTTAAGGCTTCTGCAGATGTCGTACAGTGAGTGAATGATTTGTGATGTTATTACAGTTTGCATTGTAATTTGTTTGGGTGTTAGTGTGATGTTGGTGGGTGTACATAGCAGATGCAGGTGTGTAGGAACTGCTTTTATACATAATTGATATGTGCGTGAGGGTTCCTTCCCTATTTGAACACCTATCATTTAGTGGAATAATACTATGGTAATTGCAGGCTGATTCATTATGGTACTATTAAGTGCTTCCTGTATAGCATGCAGGTGATGTTAGTCCTTGAATCCTTTCGGCAATACATTGGAATGTAATAAAGTGTTGCTACATGAAAGCTGTGTATTTCTGTCATAGGTATTTGCAGTCATCGGAGTTATGTTGGTGACTGACCCTCTTTGGCTAGGGTTGCCACCTTTTCAGATGGCCATAGTGGGACATTTTTGGGACACACATCAGATTTTACATGGTGACACAAACCCACGGTCAGTACAAGGGATAGAACTTTCCTTTCTTGACTAAATATAAGCTTATTGTTGTAGCAGTTTAGTTGCTTATCCTGTTTCTTGTAACATGTAGGTATTTTAGATACAGAAAGAAATATTGTATGCAACTATTACTTTACATATGGGACATAATTATGTCCTACAATCTCAGGACATTTGCCACATTTAATATATTTGGTCAAGACACAACCGCCCAAAGAGGCACTGTCCCTCGCAAAGTGGGACAAGTGGTAACCCTATCATTGGCTCATGTCCATAGCACATATTTGTAATAGTGTATAGGCATATACTCTCCATATCTTTTTTTCATAAAGGTTGGTCGTGGCAGAATGTGTGATTGCTATGGTCCATGTTATACTAATATATGAACACTTCAACTGCTGTAAATGGGATACCTACAGAATTCCAAAACAACACAATTCTGATGTCCACATTATCGGGCCCAGACTCCCGTACTCCACATTACCGACAGCGACAGTAACTCGTGAAAGTAACACGAACATGGAACACACACACGCACACATAGACACACTGCTACCCACCACATCCAAACAAACCATCCTACACTACATATGAGCAGGTGGGCAAGCCCCCTACACCCCCCATGTGGGTGTCTGCACCCCCACACCCCCCTATTTTAATATTCTACCTCCTAGATCGCACAGACAGATGTACAAAGCTAACTCACACATTACAGTCCCCCAGGAACACACACCACACTCAGAACACACACTTACACACACTACAGCCCTCAGAAACACACACACAGTAACCTACCTGAACCGCAACACCAGAAGCACTGACTAACTGTCCCTTAACATTGTGATTTTAAACCTCGCGCTTCTGGTGTTTCGGTACTGTGTTCGTTCGGACTTTAAACCTTGTGATTACATGCGTCGGTATGTCAAGCAGTCGGTATGTGGTAGGTATCCCATTTATATGTACCTCTATGGTTATGTAGATGTTGTTAACCTATCTATATATCTACATATATATGTATATCCCCATATACAACATATATCTCCCTCTCTCTCTCTCTCTCTCTATATATATATATATATATATATATATATATATATATATATATGTTGATGTATATATATATATATATATGTTGATGTATATATATATATATATATATATATATATATATATATATATATATATATATATATATATATATATATATATATATATATATATATATATATATATATATATATATATATATATATATATATATATTATAATTATATATAAGATACACCTTTCATTGGGCACATGCCGGTTTGTTCTATTTCCCCACATTCCATAGAAAACTAAATGAAACAAACTAACTGTTCAAAGCAAAAAACAAAATCCAATAGTAAGCGAAGTCCATAACCCAAGAAGCTGTTAAATATTTATTGTTGTAGAATGAAGCACTTTTCGTTGACGCTAATGCGCCAACTTCTTCAGATTCAAAAAAGTAAAATACATACAAATCATATAAATAACTTTTTGTCAGTCATATGACTGGCATCAGCTGACGTACTAGTTCTGTCCAATCACCTGTTTAAAGTGACATTTCCATTTAAGTACATATGTTTTAAAGTTGCTTTGTCTACTGAATCCATCAATAAAAGTAAAAAATAAAAATAACACATTCTGTAACCGTTCATATGGAAACGGGTACAAAAGGTAAACCTTGTATATTACATAAAATCATCCCAAACATTTGTAAATATGAACATACTTTAGCAAATCTAATAAAATAGAAACTGACTATATACAACCAGTCAGTCTAGTTACCAAACTAATGGAAGTTTCAAACTGTATATCTTAAAAAATCATAATACAAAGCACAAGAATACGACTTGGCTAAATGAAGGTCTCTGTCCGAATGTAAACAGTGACATGACAATATATTTTTCTCACACATCATTAAATCTAACAACAACCCATCCTTATCTAAACAGAGAACCCTCCCTAATGTCAAATGAAAACTTGTGGTTCATCTGTTCAAACTCTTTAATTTCAAAATGCAAGAAATAATGCAAGCATCATTTAAACCAGGACTTGAAAATGCATTTAATCTAACTTGCCATAAAAGCTCACATTCTTCAAGGATCAGGTTAAATGGTCCTCCTCTAGGGTCCATATGTACATGGTCAATGATTTTGAAAAGAAACTTGTGGTTACAATATACAGCCAGGTGCCTTGCTAAAGGATTTTCCTCTTTCTTCTTTTCTATAGTGTGGGTATGTTCATAAACCCTATCCCTCAGCCTACGTTTGGTTTTACCGATGTAAATGGCTGGGCATACCTGGCACCTAGCAATATAAACTACAAATTTAGAGTTACAATGGTATTTACTCCTTAATTTGTGGTTCATGCCATTAATGTCAAAACTTTCACCTATCTCAATGTGTCTGCACATTCTACAGCATCCACAGATGATCATCCCTACTTGTTTTGATAAAGTGCCCATGGTTTTCCTTTCAAGTAGATTTTTAAGATTTGCCCCCTTCTTAAAAAGAAGTTTGGGTAACTGGCCCATTTAGTTATCAAGGGCCTGTCTAGTAAGATGAATTCCCAATTTTTATAAAGAATGAGTCGGACCATATGACTATCATTACTAAAGGTCGTTGTAAAACTCATTCTGAATTCATTGGGCTAAGAGTCGCGTCACACGTTGCACTCATTAAATTGTCACTAAGCAAGGGTTTAATCTGGCCAATCTGTCTCTTGTGACTAACTTCCAGTATCAAAGACTGTACCAGATGAGATGGATAACCTCGCTGGTCAAACATATTACCCAACTGTAGGCATTCATACCTAAAGTCTGAATCCAAAGTAATCATCCTAGCTGCTCTAATGAGTTGTCTTTTCACTATAGAGTGCTTTTGATGAAAAGGGTGATTACTGGAAAAGTGTAAGAACGAGTTGGAATACGTTTCTTTCCAGTATATTCTGGACCCATATCTTTCATTAAAAGTGTCTTTAACAAGTTTACAATCTAAATAATCAATACAACTTGTGCTAAAGTTAGATGTAAATCTCAAAAACTCAGTAGTTGAGTTCAGGTAACCAATGAACTCTTGTGCTTGATGTTTATTGCCTTTAAAAATAACAAAAATATCATCTAAGAATCTTGTGTACAATACAAGGTTCACTCTGTACTGGGAATTTCTGAAAATAAATTCATTTTCCCAAAATGCCATCACCAAATTGGCAAAACTGGCTCCACATGGTGATCCCATGGCCACTCCACATTTCTGTAAGTAGAACTCTTTATTGAATGTAAAAACATTGTTGGTCAAAATTATGTCAAGCAAGAGTTCCACCAGATGGATTTCCTGCAGTGGAGCATCTTTGGACTTCATCATGAGGCTTACCCATTCATTTCCCTCCAAATGTGGGATTGATGTATAAAGATCTTTAACATCAATGGTTAAAAAGTTATTATCTTTGTCACACCTCAAATTGTTGATTTTGTCCAAAAACGACCAAGAGTCCTTACAGACCTGTGGTTCAGACTATATATACTTTTTTAAAATTGAGTCTACTACTTTGGCACAAGGATATGTGATAGACCCTCCCCGGGATTCATGAAGCTTGTGCCAGGTGCAGGCATAGCGTAGGCGGTATAACACCAAATATGGCGATCGAGCGATTCAGGTACGATCCAATTCCATGTGCACTACCGGCGAACGCCAGAACTGCGCAGCCCCCAGCTTAGGTATGCTAATCACCCCATGTGCAGTGGCACACCATGCAAATGAAGGCATATAGCGATTCATGAAGTGGTGCAGGCGTAGCGTAAGCCCACGGAAATGTAAACCAAAAAACACGGTTTACATTTTCCCAAACAGAACATCGGAGCTATGGAAGAGGGCCAGACCCGGGTATCACAACGTTAACATATGCCAATGGCGAAATACACAGCCAATGGCATAAGAAAAGATGCACAACATGTAAATAACAACATTTAATGTCATGTCCACAGTAACGCACAGCACAACTGCAGGGCATGTGTGCGGAAGCTGTAACATAAAGAAATAATATAAAAATGTCATACAATCGCAACGTAATAGAAATCAGGTTTACAGCATAATACACGATGGTAGGCATGGAACACCACAACCAAGGTGCAAGGGTTGCTAAGGGCCTGCGATAGTGTTCGGCGCGGTAACTATGAATTAGTAGTCAATGCCATGCAAATGAGGCAGATAATACTGAATCGCAAATGTCCCGCCGGATGAAGGTTGTACCATATGGCGCAGCGGTAAAACACTGAGGAGTGGCTCAGAGGAGATACATGACATCAGCAGAGGGGTGTGCCACCGTAGCAGTAAGCACATTGGAGCAATGCAAATCTGGCCTGTCTGTTGCTAAGCAAAGCTACAGGACAGGGGTGGGAAGTAAGGTATAGAATCATTTAGCTGAGAGCACACATGGTGCCCAAAAGCGCATGTGTACAGGGATGAAAATGTGCCTGAAACCCAGTAATCGGACACACACGCTGCAAACAATAGCACAAACAGGAAGGTCAGGGGAAGAAAAGAAGGAAATGCGGAAGTAGGGTAATTGGAGTACTAATAAGCAATCAACACCAATCAACCCACGAAGGCCAATCGACAGCAGCTGACAAGTCTGCTTGCAGAAACCTGCAAAACAGGATAGGGGAGGCATTGGAATGCAAAGAAAGGAGGGGAGGTATTGGATTGCAAAGATAGGAGACCTGACACAGCAGAGCAAAGCAAACCGACAGCAGACCGGCAGTAGCACACATAACGCAAGATACGCCAGGTCCATGAAAGTACAAATGAAAGTAGGCTGCATGATGCATGCCAGAAAATGGTAGGGGCAATGTGCAGAAATGTAAAGGGAAGGTCAAGAGGTAATCCACGGCAGGCAAATGTAATTCAACACCAAAGGCACTACAGTAGTAGTTCCGGCAGTAAAACACATAAGATACCCTGTAGCTACGATAGTACATACACACCCTATGACATCATCGGTGTTCACAGCACAATAGTATAAAGTGTGAAAGCACCCAACACACACCTGTGTATTCCCAAACACCGCACCATAGGTGTAAACACACGGGGAACTTTAAAAATGTACATGTTGGGAGCTGCCATAGCTGTGATTCATCAGCATGTGTTAGAGACTGACAGTGTTGTGGAGGATGATGCCAACAACCACCGCAGGCCTCGGAGGAGAAGGAGAGTGTTCAGACCAAGGGTAACCTACCAGGGGCAACATGACCTGGAGATAGTAGAGCATTACAGGGTGGACAGGGACATCTTACAGCAAATAGTGGAGCTGTGCCGGCCACGCCTGAGAACCAGAAACAACAGAGGGGAACCCATCCCAGTGGACACGAAGGTATGTGTAAGCCTGCGAATACTGGCCACAGGTACCTTTCAAAGGCCAACTGGAGATATAATGGGTATCTCACAGGCATCAGCATCCATAGGTTCATAGGTTCATACGTTCATACTAGGCTATTTGCCCTAGGGTATTTATAAGCCTAGCCAGAGTGTGTTTGGCTTTCGCCACCCATTTTAAATTAATTTTGCTATGCCTTTTTTTGAGGTTAGTATACTGTGCTTCTGTCTAACTGTGACACAGAAGTGATAGCCGGGGTAAACCTACGATCTCCCATCCACTCATCAAGATTCCTCTTGAAGAGAGTCAATGTGGGACTCTGCCTAACCTGGACTGGGATTTTATTCCAGAGTGAAGGGAGCCTCTGCGTTATGAATCTGTCCCTCCAGCATGTCCTATTTATTTCAGTGCTGAGGTTCAAGTCTCTTGAGCGCGTAGCTTGATGGGATTTGGATTTTCTGAGGTGCAGCATGTCCATTAATTCCGGGTTGGACATGGCTTTATACGTCAGGCACAGGTCGCCTCTGAGCAGGCGGTATGCCACTGAGTAGAGCTGGAGTTTCTTTAACCGGGCAGCATATGGCATCTGTTTGAGCCCTTTGATCCTCTTGATGAGGTACTTTTGGGGTCTTTCCAGTTGCTGCAAGTGTCTGGTAAAGTACATCCCAAAAGGGGCATTGTACTCAATTATGGGCCTGATGAGGGATGAGTAAAGAGGCACGATGACCTCCCCTGATCTAGATGTCAATCCCTTCATGATTAGGTGGGCTATATAGAATGTTTTTCTAACCACTTTGACCACGTGGTTGTCAAATGAGAGATTGCTATCAACTTGGGTCCCCAGGTCCCTAATGACTTCCTCTGTACTTAATGGATTACCACCTATGTGGTAATTTGTGGGCACTTTATTTTTGTCAAAGGGGATGACTATACACTTTTTGGCATTTAGCTTGAGGCCATGGCTCTGGCACCAGTTGTCTGTTTCTATGAGGCCCTTTTGTAGGATGCTTGTGTCGGCTGGAGAGTTGATTTTGGCGCCCAGTTTGCAGTCATCTGCGAACTTGGTCAGCCACAGTCCTTCCGTGTTGGCCTGTACCACCGAGAAATATATACCGAACAAGAGAGGTCCCAGGACTGAGCCTTGTGGGATGCCACTTGTAACTGGTTTGGAGTCTGACATGGCTCCAGCAATTCTAACCATGTGGGTTCTGTCCTTGAGCTAGTTTGCAAACCATCTAGTGACATAGGGGTTTATATTTAAGCTGGTGAGCTTATCTATAATGCCCGAGTGGGGTATTGTATCGAAGGCTTTTGCGAGGTCCAGGTAGGCTGTGTGGACCACCTTCCCCTCGTCAATGGCCTTGATGACTGTTTCAATAAAATCGACCAGGTTTAAGAGGCAGGATCTGCCCTTAACAAAGCCAAACTGGGTAGGATCCAGTGTCTGTAGGTCCCCAATATCTTTATTTATGAAGTTCATGATGATCCTTTCCATAGCTTTGCAGACCAAGCTAGTCAGGCTTATGGGGCGATAGTTTCCAGGATCCATTGAGGAACCACCTTTGTGGAGAGGGATCACTTTTGCTGTACGCCACTCATTGGGTACATATCCTGTAGTAAGGCTAAGATTGAACAGTAGTTTTATGTTTGGGTTTAGCTCTTCTTGGAGTTCATGTAGGACGCAGCCCAGGACACCATCTGGTCCCATTGATGCTGTGTTTTTTGCTTTGGAGAGGGCGGCTCTTACCTGAGCATCTGAGATGTCAGGGGGGCAGCACTCTGTTGGGATAGATATTTGCCCTTTTGGTGGGGAGGGAGAAGTTTGCACTGAACCTGTCAGCTAGGATGTTGGCAATGTCTGTGGGCTCGGTGTATTTTTGTCATTTTGGACTAATTCTGAGCATATCTGGGAATTCCCACCCAGGTTCCTAACATAACTAAAGAAAGCCTTGTGATTATCCTTAGTGTCCTGTGCAATTTTTCTCTCGAAGCTGGCCTTAGATGATTTTATGAGTGCCCGTAGTTTTTTGCTAATACTGATCAGAGATGCCTTCCCTTTTTGGGATTTTGCTCTATCATGTAGTAGCTTCCTCCTTCTATTGTATAGTTTGTTTATGGCTGGGGTCCACCAGACAGGATGTCTGCCTTTGGAGGATTGGGTCTTGGTTTTATTTGGGATTGCATGATCCATGCATTCCTGAAGGTGTTCATAGAATGCGTTTATAAAGGATTCTGCGGTCTGGGCCGTATTTTCCACAGGCCCGGGGCTTTGAAGGATTTGGCCTTTGTTTTGAGGCATGTGAAATTTGCTTTAGAGAAGTTTTTCACTGTGGTTTTCTGGGAAGGGGTTGGGGTCAGGATGTGAATATTCAGTGAGATTAGTTTATGGTCTGATCTTACCAGTGAGGGATACACTTCTGGTCTGGAGAATAGTGTCCCCATGTTGGTGATGATCAGGTCCAGTATGTTTTCCCCTCTTGTGGGAGTGGTAACAAGTTGTTCCATAGCATTTGAGTTTATAAATTCTAGGAACCTTTGGGCTAGGGTGTTGGAGCTAGAGTAATGCTCCCAGTCTATGTTTGGGTAGTTGAAGTCGCCCAATATAATGGTGTCTGGAGAGACCTTCATATTTTCCAGTATTCTCAGGAAGGCCGAGTGGGGTTCCTGTGTTTGGGAGGGTGGTCTGTAGCAGGCTATAAACAGGAAAGCAGTTTTACCCACTGTTAGTTGCACATGGATAGTCTCTGATGCTTCGTGTTGTGCCACCAACCTGGAGGTGTGGGTATCTTTGACAAATATTGATACTCCCCCTCCTTTTGTGGTTCGGTCCAAGTTTTGGGGCCGAAAAGCATGGTATGAGGTATAACCTGGTAGTGCTGGGGTGCTCTCGGGAGCCTTGAACCAGGTTTCTATTACTGCACAGATATCGATGTTCTCCATGCTAAGGAGAGTTTCGAGTGTGTGCATCTTGAGGTTTAGACTTCTGGCGTTGAGTAACATTACTCTTAGTTTCTTATCCCTTATGATACCTATGGAGGTGGGTTTGTCTTTTGAGCCTTGCCTAAAAAAGGCATGATGGGGGGAGCAAGAGCCTTTGCCAATATCCAAAAGCCCAGGGGTGACAGGTGCAAGCCGTCCCTAGCGAAGCATCGTGGCTTGTCGAGCATGTCATCCCAGGCTGACAGGCATTGGATCCCCTTTGAATGACACCAACACTTAAGCCAATTGTTGAAATTGATCATCTTGTCTTCATATTGTGGCATCATTCTTGGTGATGGTAAGATGCTACTCAAGGTCAGGGTCATACCGGCCTGGGCTACATGCTCAGAGAGCTCCTCTATGTCTCTTTTCATGTAGTCCAGGGAGGTACGTCTCAGGTCATTCACACCAGCATGGACAGTGACTGAGTCATATTTGTACTTGCCTTGGAGTGACCTGAGTGCTTGTGTTATGTGGCGGATCCTATCGCCCAACAGGCAGCTCACCGTGACCTTCTCCTTGTTCAGCCTGTTGAGCGGAACGTCAGTGTGCCTGACGATAGAGTCACCTATTACAAGTGTATCAGGTGTGTTGTTTAGCCTTAAGGGCTGTGACTGTTCGGCACACTGGCTTTGTGAGCTATGTGTTGCACGTGTTTTGTTTTGGGGTAGCGGTTGCTTGGGTGTCTGCTTTGGAGGTCTCTGCTGCTTAGGCAGTTTTTGTGTGTTTATTTGCTTGGTTTGTTGTCGTGGTAGGTCTATGTGAGACTGGAATTGTAGTGAGTGTGGTTTCCTTCTCCTCCTGACTGGTTACACCAGTACTGAGTTGAGAGAGCTTAGCCTCCAGTTTGGCTATATGGTTGCATCTCTCACATGTGTTGGAATTTGTTGGGAGGAGGAGAGGGTTGTCTGTGTACATGAGGCAGTTGTAACATTGCCTCAAGATTCCCAGATTCACCAGCTGGACCAGAGAGGAGATTGACAACTGACCTTTGAAAATGCTAGAATAGTATTGGGAATTCCTTTATAATTGAAAAAAAGGGCCAAAGGGGAACAAGGTACTCAAGGGGAGCTTGTGAGGGTGTAGTGCTTTTAATTTTTTAGAGCTGACTTATATAATTGCTTTAGTGAGCAAGTGCTAGGTAACTTAAATGCAAAAATGACAAACAGTAACTTTCTTTCAAGTGACTCAAGGAAATAAGTACAGTAAGCAATGCAGATATCACTAGGGATCCACAGAAGTGCTAAAAGGCCACATTTTAGGTGGAATTAGCGTTTCAGGGAAATAAACAAACAACAAGCATACAACCAAAGCTAGATTGAGCAGGCCTGGATCTAGTCTATGCTACAGCAAACAAGGTGTACCAATTTCAGTAAGAAACAGTTAGAATAATCAGGCACTATAAGCCTTTACCCATAAATTCCCTGCTCAGAAGGGCAGAGTCCAGCCTCTCCTCCCACAAGAGTGCAGACCGCAAATCTTTCTTAACGTAAAATAACTGGCCTGAAGCCCAAGTGCTTAAACCAGAACTAATACACTATTAGAATAACAGACACTGAGCTCTCAATCAGCAGTTCCCAACTTAGAAGGATGTAAGCTACCTGTCCTGCCACCACAGTGCAGGCCACAAACCTTCCTAATGTAAAACAACTGGTCTGAAGCCCAAGTGCTTAATCCAAAAGACTTAGAAATGATAGCTACACTTTAATCAAGTTACTACCAGCAGTAATAAATACAACTGAATACTTTAAAGAATGCCTGGATTAGTGCTCAAGTTATACAAACAAAGCTAGATTCAGCAGGCCTGGATCTAGTCTATGCTACAGCAAACATGGTGTACCAATTTCAGTAAGAAGCAGTTCAAATATGCAGGCACTATAAGCCTTTAACCAGAAATTCCCAGCTCAGAAGGACAGAGTCCAGCCTCTCCTCCCACAAGAGTGCAGAACACGAACCCTCTTAATGTAAAATAACTGGCCTCAAGCCCAAGTGCTTAAACCAGAATCAATACACTTTTAGAATAACAGACACTGAGCCCTCAATCAGCAGTTCCCAACTTAGAAGGATGTAAGCTACCTGTTCTGCCACTACAGTGCAGACCACAAACCTTCTTAATGTAAAACTGGTCTGAAGCCCAGGTGCTTAAACTAAAAGGCTTAGAATGAGTTACACCAAGCAGTAATAAATACAATTGAGTACTTTTAAGATGACGCAAAAGCAAAATAAAGTAGGAAAAAACACAAATACAGTAAAAGCAGATACATTTTTTTTTTTTTTTGTGGAAAGAGAGAAAGAAAAGAGAGAAAGGAGTAGCAGAAACTAAGCTGATTGGCCTTCTCAAATTCTCTCCCTGTACTGGATAGAATGAGGTAATGACACTAGACTGGGAGGAGGGTCCCAGATCAAATTTACACTAGTGGCGAGCAACTGCAAAGCCACCAACTATAAAAAATCTATACCAACAGCCATAGCTGGCCTTAGGAATAGGCCAACTAGGTGACCGCCTAGGGTGCCGCTCCAGTAGGTGCACTTTTCCAGTGTTTATTTGGTGTAAGTAGACCAGGAGGATGGGGGCACCAGGAGGTGTGGTGGGGGGGTGCCATGGAGCCCTTTTGCCTAGGGCACCAGTTGACCTAAGGCCGCTCCTACCAACAGCGAGGGTGGGTGGGAAACAACCTGCAGAAATGTTACTCACAGCTGAAAAGCAGCAGTGAGCCTTTAAATGAAAGTTTTAAACAGCTAAAGGAGCCACTAGAAAAAAGAGTTTAACTGCAACAAGTTATCATAAACAAACAACCCAACAGATGTTTAATAAGAGTGGACAATTTCTAGTTAATACCTCACACACAGTGAAACTAGCTAGAAAAAATACACAGTACACAAAGTGCCATAAACAACAAAGAAATAAAGAACAAAATAAACAAAAAACAGGATACTTAATGTTATATATTATAGCTCTGAGTTTGCTGAGTGTCCTTCCTTCGATTAGCTCACTGTAAAATGGCAGAACACTCACAACTGAGCTTCTTAGGTAACAGAAAGTTGAAACCTGAGACAGCTTTTAAGAAAGAAATCTCAAAAGAACCAAAGAGGTGCTTAGTCTAAGCTGTAGTCCAGGAGACCTCAGTCAGCCAATGACCTCAAACTATTCTCTCTCACTGAAATGCCTGATGGCTTTGGCTAAAACAAGATGTCCCTGAATTACGTGATCAGACACACAGCCTCCACAAACACTAGGCCCAAATACAAGCCTGAATATGGAAATGCTACAAATATCCCCACTGCTTAGAACAAACTGCAGAAATGTTACTCACAGCTGAAAAGCAGCAGTGAGCCTTTAAATGAAAGTTTTAAAAAGCTAAAGGAGCCACTAGAAAAAAAGAGTTTAACTGCAACAAGTTATCATAAACAAAAAACCCAACAGATGCTTAATAAGAGTGGACAATTTCCAGTTAATACCTCACACACAGTGAAACTAGCTAGAAAAAATACACAGTACACAAAGTGCTATAAACAACAAAGAAATAAAGAACAAAATAAACAAAAAACAGGATACTTAATGTTATATATTATAGCTCTGAGTTTGCTGAGTGTCCTTCCTTCGATTAGCTCACTGTAAAATGGCAGAACACTCATAACTGAGCTTCTTAGGTAACAGAAAGTTGAAACCTGACACAGCTTTTAAGAAAGAAATCTCAAAAGAACCAATGATGTGCTTAGTCTAAGCTGTAGTCCAGGAGACCTCAGTCAGCCAATGACCTCAAACAAATCTCTATCACTGAAATGCCTGATGGCTTTGGCTAAAACAAGATGTCCCTGAATTATGTGCTCAGACACACAGCCTCCACAAACACTAGGCCCAAATACAAGCCTGAATATGGAAATGCTACAAATATCCCCACTACTTAGAACAAACTGCAGAAATGTTACTCACAGCTGAAAAGCAACAGTGAGCCTTTAAATGAAAGTTTTAAACAGCTAAAGGAGCCACTAGAAAAAAGAGTTTAACTGCAACAAGTATTCATAAACAAACAACCCAACAGATGCTTAATAAGCGTGGACAATTTCCAGTTAATACCTCACACACAGTGAAACTAGCTAAAAAATTCACAGTACACAAAGTGCTATAAACAACAATGAAATAAAGAACAAAATAAACAAAAAACAGGATACTTAATGTTATATATTATAGCTCTGAGTTTGCTGAGTTTCCTTCCTTCGATTAGGTCACTGTAAAATGGCAAAACACTCACAACTGAGTTTCTTAGGTAACAGAAAGTTGAAACATAAGACAGCTTTTAAGAAAGAAATCTCAAAAGTACCAATGAGGTGCTTAGTCTAAGCTGTAGTCCAGGAGACCTCAGTCAGCCAATGACCTCAAACAATTCTCTCTCACTGAAATGCCTGATGGCTTTGGCTAAAACAAGATGTCCCTGAATTATGTGCTCAGACCCACAGCCTCCACAAACACTAGGCCCAAATACAAGCCTGAATATGGAAATGCTACAAATATCCCCACTACTTAGAACAAACTGCAGAAATGTTACTCACAGCTGAAAAGCAACAGTGAGCCTTTAAATGAAAGTTTTAAACAGCTAAAGGAGCCACTAGAAAAAAGAGTTTAACTGCAACAAGTATTCATAAACAAACAACCCAACAGATGCTTAATAAGAGTGGACAATTTCCAGTTAATACCTCACACACAGTGAAACTAGCTAAAAAAAAATACACTGTACACAAAGTGCTATAAACAACAAAGAAATAAAAAACAAAATAAACAAAAAACAGGATACTTAATGTTATATATTATAGCTCTGAGTTTGCTTAGTGTCCTTCCTTCGATTAGGTCACTGTAAAATGGCAGAACACTCACAACTGAGCTTCTTAGGTAACAGAAAGTTGAAACCTGAGACAGCTTTTAAGAAAGAAATATCAAAAGAACCAATGAGGTGCTTAGTCTAAGCTGTAGTCCAGGAGACCTCAGTCAGCCAATGACCTCAAACAATTCTCTCTCACTGAAATGCCTGATGGCTTTGGCTAAAACAAGATGTCCCTGAATTATGCGCTCAGACACACAGCCTCCACAAACACTAGGCCCAAATACAAGCCTGAATATGGAAATGCTACAAATATCCCCACTACTTAGAACAAACTGCAGAAATGTTACTCACAGCTGAAAAGCAGCAGTGAGCCTTTAAATGAAAGTTTTAAACAGCTAATGGAGCCACTAGAAAAAAGAGTTTAACTGCAACAAGTTATCATAAACAAACAACCCAACAGATGCTTAATAAGAGTGGACAATTTCCAGTTAATACCTCACACACAGTGAAACCTGCTAGGAAAAATACACAGTTCACAAAGTGCTATAAAGAACAAGGAAATAAAGAACAAAATAAACAAAAAACAGGATACTTAATGTTATATTTTATAGCTCTGATTTTGCTGAGTGGCCTTCCTTCGATTAGCTCACTGTAAAATGGCAGAACACTCACAACTGAGCTTCTTAGGTAACAGAAAGTTGAAACCTGAGACAGCTTTTAAGAATGAAATCTCAAATGAACCAATGATGTGCTTAGTCTAAGCTGTAGTCCAGGAGACCTCAGTCAGCCAATGACCTCAAACAATTCTCTCTCACTGAAATGCCTGATGGCTTTGGCTAAAACAAGATGTCCCTGAAGTATGTGCTCAGACACACAGCCTCCACAAACACTAGGCCCAAATACAAGCCTGAATATGGAAATGCTACAAATATCCCCACTACTTAGAACAAACTGCAGAAATGTTACTCACAGCTGAAAAGCAACAGTGAGCCTTTAAATGAAAGTTTTAAACAGCTAAAGGAGCCACTAGAAAACAGAGTTTAACTGCAACAAGTTATCATAAACAAATAACCCAACAGATGCTTAATAAGCATGGACAATTTCCAGTTAATACCTCACACACAGTGAAACTAGCTAAAAAAATACACAGTACACAAAGTGCTATAAACAACAATGAAATAAAGAACAAAATAAACAAAAAACAGGATACTTAATGTTATATATTATAGCTCTGAGTTTGCTGAGTTTCCTTCCTTCGATTAGGTCACTGTAAAATGGCAAAACACTCACAACTGAGTTTCTTAGGTAACAGAAAGTTGAAACCTGAGACAGCTTTTAAGAAAGAAATCTCAAAAGTACCAATGAGGTGCTTAGTCTAAGCTGTAGTCCAGGAGACCTCAGTCAGCCAATGACCTCAAACAATTCTCTCTCACTGAAATGCCTGATGGCTTTGGCTAAAACAAGATGTCCCTGAATTATGCGCTCAGACACACAGCCTCCACAAACACTAGGCCTAAATACAAGCCTGAATATGGAAATGCTACAAATATCCCCACTACTTAGAACAAACTGCAGAAATGTTACTCACAGCTGAAAAGCAACAGTGAGCATTTAAATGAAAGTTTTAAACAGCTAAAGGAGCCACTAGAAAAAAGTGTTTAACTGCAACAAGTTATCATAAACAAACAACCCAACAGATGCTTAATAAGAGTGGACAATTTCCAATTAATACCTCACACACAGTGAAACTAGCTAGAAAAAATACACAGTACACAAAGTGCTATAAACAACAAAGAAATAAAGAACAAAATAAACAAAAAACAGGATACTTAATGTTATATATTATAGCTCTGAGATTGCTGAGTGTCCTTCCTTCAATTATCTCACTGTAAAATGGCAGAACACTTACAACTGAGCTTCTTAGGTAACAGAAGGTTGAAACCTGAGACAGCTTTTAAGAAAGAAATCTCAAAAGAACCAATGAGGTGCTTAGTCTAAGCTGTAGTACAAGAGACCTCAGTCAGCCAATGACCTCAAACAATTCTCTCTCACTGAAATGCCTGATGGCTTTGGCTAAAACAAGATGTCCCTGAATTATGTGCACAGACACACAGCCTCCAGAAACACTAGGCCCAAATACAAGCCTGAATATGGAAATGCTACAAATATCCCCACTACTTAGAACAAACTGCAGAAATGTTACTCACAGCTGAAAAGCAGCAGTGAGCCTTTAAATGAAAGTTTTAAACAGCTAATGGAGCCACTAGAAAAATGAGTTTAACTGCAACAAGTTATCATAAACAAACAACCCAACAAATGCTTAATAAGAGTGGACAATTTCCAGTTAATACCTCACACACAGTGAAACTTGCTAGGAAAAATACACAGTTCACAAAGTGCTATAAAGAACAAAGAAATAAAGAACAAAATAAACAAAAAACAGGATACTTAATGTTATATATTATAGCTCTGATTTTGCTGAGTGTCCTTCCTTCGATTAGCTCACTGTAAAATGGCAGAACACTGACAACTGAGCTTCTTAGGTAACTCAAAGTTGAAACCTGAGACAGCTTTTAAGAATGAAATCTCAAAAGAACCAAATGAGGTGCTTATTCTAAGCTGTAGTCCAGGAGACCTCAGTCAGCCAATGACCTCAAACAATTCTCTCTCACTGAAATGCCTGATGGCTTTGGCTAAGACAAGATGTCCCTGAATTATGTGCTCAGACACACAGCCTCCACAAACACTAGGCCCAAATACAAGCCTAAATATGGAAATGCTACAAATATCCCCACTACTTAGAACAAACTGCAGAAATGTTACTCACAGCTGAAAAGCAGCAGTGAGCCTTTAAATGAAAGTTTTAAACAGCTAAAGGAGCCACTAGAAAAAAGAGTTTAACTGCAACAAGTTATCATAAACAAACAACCCAACAGATGCTTAATAAGAGTGGACAATTTCCAGTTAATACCTCACACACAGTGAAACTAGCTAGAAAAAATACACAGTACCCAAAGTGCTATAAACAACAAATAAATAAAGAACAAAATAAACAAAAAACAGGATACTTAATATTATATATTATAGCTCTGAGTTTGCTGAGTGTCCTTCCTTCGATTAGCTCACTGTAAAATGGCAGAATACTCACAACTGAGCTTCTTAGGTAACATCAGTTCCTGGATGCCATGTTACCACATGCCAATGAGCAGATATACTTCCCCAGAACTCAGGAGGAGTTGGCCAGCAATATGCGCCACTTCCACCATGTAGCACACTACCCAGAGGTACTGGGTGCGATAGACTGCACGCACATACAAATCAAGTCACCACCCGGTGAGCATGGTAGGCGCTACATAAACCGCAAGGGATTCTACTCCATCAACTGCCAGGTCATGTGCAATGCCCAGGGCATTATCATGGATGTGTGTGCTGGCAGCCCTGGAATCTACCATGACTTCCATATCTGGCATGCCTCACAGCTGTATCAGGTATTTGTCAGGGGGGACATCCCACATGGCCATCTTGTGGGGGATGCTGGCTATGCACTGGAGCCGTGGATGATGACTCCCATCAGAAATGCACACACACCCATGCAAGAGTGCCATAATGAGGCACACACACAAACCAGAATCATCATAGAGCGTGTGTTCGGGATGATGAAATCACAGTTCGGGTGGTTGGATAAATCTGGTGGAGCCTTGCTGTACTCTCCAGGCACGTGTGCCCACATCATCATAGTATGTGCCATGCTACATAATATGATCCTGCAGAAGCAGCTGCAGCAGGGACAAAATGGTGAAGGCCCTCATAGCCCACCACAATTGCCAAGGCCATTACAGGCATAGAGGGATTCAGACCATGAACACACTGTGCCAGCCCCAGTAGGCAGACAGAGGCGTGCCCAATATGCCTATGCCTTGGCAAAGAGGGAACGTATAGCACATACTCTGACAGTGTGGGACCCTATGGACTGACACCTCTGCACCTGTACACACAGTAAAATGGATGGCACACAAACATGACCACCTGTAAATTGTAATGTAAAGGTGGTACAATGTGTGACTCCTACATAGGCAGCCCTCAAACATTGTAAACACAACATCTAGTGGAACACGGAATGCCAACACCTGAACAGTACATGAGCCTTACAGCATATGGTGGTGCTGTGTGCCTGTCACGTTCCCCGCCATATATATATCTATATATATATATATATATATATATATATATATATATATATATATATATATATATATATATATATATATATATATATATATATATATATATATATATATATATATATATATATATATATATATATATATAATACAGATAGAAAGGTCAATAGAGTGATATATGGTGATATAGATGGATTCAGCGATATCTGCAAATATAATAGATAGTTCAACGACATTCATAACACCTTGGAGGTACAAATAAATAGGATACCACCAACCATGGAATGTGTAACATAACGACATGCGTAACCACGAGGCTGAAAGACCGATAGTACACAGTACTGGAATAGTACAGCTGCGAGTAATAGTATGATGATATGAAGGGACAGTTAGTCACTGCTGCCGGTGTTGCGGTCCACGTAGGTACTGTGTTCGACTGTGTCTCTGAGTGCCGTAGTCTGTGTAAGTGTGCATTGAGGGTGCCGTGTGTGTCTCTGTGTGACTGTAATGTGTGTGTTTGTCCGCAACATGCATTTGTTAGTGCCAAGTCAGAGGCAGATCAGTACGGTAGGTGTGGGTATAGCTAGCCGTAGGCATACGGTTACTACCAGTCCCACAGTAGGAAGGACAGCCCCACCCTGGGCAAGTGTGTCCTGACATAAAACAGTACAAAGGGCAAATGTCTGAGATGGTAGGACATTAATATGTCCCATATATAATGTAACAGTCGTATTTAATAGTTATGCCTGTATGTAAGAAACGTAAATGTTACATGCAATATGATAAGTAGCCAAAGTCACACAACAATAGGTATGTATTGAGGATAAAAGTATGTGCTAACCTGTGTACTGACCGTGGCTACGTGTTGGCCTGTAAACACCGCTGTGTGTCCCGCAAGTGTCCAACAATGACCATATGAAAAGGTGGCAACCCATGGCAAACAGGCTCTTTTATCAACACAACTACAATGACTGCAAATATCTGGGACAGAAATACAAGGGATAGCTGTCACTTACACAGATCCCTTGATATATCGCTGCAATTACGGAGGTATACAAGTAGCAAGCTCACCTGCAGACGATATAGAAACCAATTAACAATGGCCCAACACACAATTCCGTAACATAAGTCTACTAACTGTTAGCTCTCTAATTAGGGACGGAGCCCACACACATATATACGGATTATGTAGAAATGCAAGGCCCACAAACCTGTATATGCTACGTACACCCACCGACACCCCCTACACTAGAAACTAAAGCAATATAGACTGTAATAGAAGCACAAACATCCAGTCAGTCAATTATATCTGCAGAACCCTCAACATACCATGTGAGAGACACAATTAAAGGCGTCATGCAAAATTGCAGGCGTTGTATAATGGAACAAACAGCCATGTTACAGGTTTTGTTTGCAATACTCCGTTATCAGACTTTGGGATGACAGGTACACCCACATGTTGAACCAAACACTCTACCTGTCACACACAATCCACGGGGGACATGAATCCAAAGTATACTTGTCTCCATGCATAGCAGTTGCAATTACACATAACAAAACACAATACAGACCGTCTCCCCGAAGGTAGGGAAAATAGGCAGCGCCCAAGTGGAGAATCCAATTATACCCCACTGTTGCCGCGTAATTGGTGAATGGAGTAGCTGCACAGCTGATATGCAAGTAATTAGTCACTCAGGAACACCAATTGGTGGGATGAATCCACATGTTACAGGTATCGACGTATATAAGGATGACTTGCCAGACATTCAAACCGTATGCTCATACCGAATACCAGTTGAAACACTGTGAGAGAGATAGAAACGAAACGCCATAACGATAACAAGATATGTAGAACGCCCGATATGTAAGGTTATGTATAGCATGATCTGTATTAATTAGTTTTACTCTTTGTATAGCCTGGTTTGCATTAATTAAACGTGTCCGCAATGCATAAAGTGGGGAAAGGTATTTATGTAGTGATATCTTGCTGAGCATACTAACGCTTGTAGATACTGTGCGTCCAGCAGTGGGACACAAGGTACACAGCACAGACACCACAAGGGATGCTACATGAGGGCGTTAAACAGAACAATTCCATACAACCCGCCATCAGTGGTAGGGTATGTCCAACAAGGACGTGCCATAGCAGGGGATAGTATATGTTGATATACTGTCACAGCACGCATGTGTATGGGCATATAACGTTATTGACATATCTAAGGTGGTCCCGCTGTGCAAGTATGCTTTGCATTATGGGATACTATGTGAAATATGTGTAATGTATAGTATTATAGGTAGATATGACAGATATTCTACACAGCATAACAGGCATTTCATGCAAACCACAGGTATCGTCTATTGGTATGTACAATAACAGGATACATATGGCTCGTAGGCATGGGACATTGTAATAGCATGATAGCTAATCTAAATGGAAGGGCTACCAAGTAACCATGCACAAAGGACATGTAATAGCTTCACAGGTGCATAGTGGGGTACTATGCAGTCTGGCAAGTCCATGTGTAAGCACAACTACAGTGTTCACACTAGTGGCACCTCTCTAGGGTAGTGTCCTGTGAACAGCAGAGCCATGTGTCACCTGCACCTCTGCACAGTACAGCCACTGCAGTGATCCCAGGCATACATGTGTCTCCCAACCACCAAGGGAGGTATCACATGAACAGTGCTACTGAGTGTCCCTGCATGATGTACATAGGACTTATGTTCAAAAGCATGGTGAGTGTCCGGTTTGGGACTGTAACCCACAAGCACATCCCACTCATTGTGGCATGTGTGCACATATCCATGAGCATGTTGCTCACAGTGGCCTCTGCTTATGTCGCGTATGAGGAGTATATCCATTAATAATATTGTGGACATGGGTCCTGTCTGATCAGCAGAGGTCAGCCCTGAGTATGTAGTATGCAAATGTGTACAGATGTGGTGTCCGTAGTGCAGCCACATATTTAAACTGTCGGAGTTCAGTAAACGTCATGGCATGTAAAGCTGCAGCTGTTGTGTAAGGTACACCCTAAATGGGGTGGTATACCCTTGAATGTGTGTAGATGTCTTGAGTTCAGAGGTACAATGGCTGCCTATGTACCAGCTACACACCCAGTACAGATAGGTGTGGCCACGCAGAAGGATATCAACGCCACAGTGGCAATACGGTAACCACAGGAGTGGGTGCGACATATGTGTGTACTGCAAACATGTACAATGTGATATGTATGTAGGGGACTACCATCCATGTGATAGTCAGTGGGTGAATGGTGTAATGCAAAGGTGATGTGCATGCACCTTGTGTCATGCAGCTTGATGCCATGATAGTCATATTATGTATCTGTCACAGTGACACCCGTATGGATGGAGTCAGTATCAGCTGGTGGAGCAATCATGGTGCTTTGTATGCAGAGGTTTGAAAGCTAGGCAGGGAAAGTCCCCTGTGCTTGCCTGTTCCACAGGGAAGCATATACTGAACATGAGGGGCCCTATGACTGAGGACTGTGGTATGCCAAATGTACCTGACATGTAGTAGGTACTATGGTATGCTGGCCTCACTGTGTGTGTCCTGTCCATGAGCCACATAGCATAACATCCTGAGACACAGCGTACGATGTGCAGGTGGATGTGTATGTTGTCAATACCAGAATGGGGAATGGTGCTGAAAGTCAATGAGAGGACAATGTAGGATGTGTGGACTCCCGTACCATCAGCAACTGCCCTGGTAACTGTATGAAAGGAGTCCACCATGCGTAGGGGGCATGCTCTGGCCCTAACAAGCCCAACCCGGGTGGCAGCAAAGGACGGGAGCCCAACAATGTCTCTGTGAATGACGTCCTTGATGATGTGCCCCATAGCCATGCAGAACAGTCCAGTCAGGTGTAGGACTATAGTCCCACTTGTGCATTGTGGTGCCACCTGTATGTAGTGTGATAAATGCTGCTGTGTGCCATTCAGGGGCTACAATGTCTGAAACAAGGCTATTACTGAATATGGTGGCCTAGTGGGGAGACATGTCATTCAGAGGTTGGTGGACATCACAGCCTGGGACGTTGGAAGGTGACATTGGGCCAGTGTCCCAGGACATATAGAGTGTAGGTCAGTACTGTGTAGGTGTGACCACAGGGACACCACAATGTTCATGTATGGATTGTGGCCCTGTAGTGAGTGAGAGGGTGAAATGTTAGCATTGAATCCATCCTCCAGCATGTTGCCAACATCACCTGGCTCTGTAATGTTCCTGAGTGACTGTTGTATGTGACAGCAGATGTGGGTGTTGCCATTGACTACTGACATACCACCATAATGCCTAGTGGTACACCCCGGAATGTGTGGAAGTCATGTTTACATAGCTAGTCTTGGAGTATGTGATGAGGGACCTTGTGGCCCCACCACGGCTGACCAGTGAGCCACCCCACACATGGGAATGTACACTACTATGCAACAGCCTACACCTGTTGTTGTACATCATATGTCCATGGAACATAACCACCAGAGTGGCGTCTGTTATCTGGTGTGTACCATCATGGCTCTGTGTGGAATAGCATGATCCATGCAGTTGTGTACATGCTAATGAAGTGCACTGGGGTATGTGTCAGCATTTGTATGTGCATTGTCCATCTGCACGGGTGTCATGACGTTAACAACCGCTGTCAGCAGACGTCTGTAGTAGGTGTTGTAGTACTCATGTACTCTGTATGCTGTGATGGGTGTGGTGCCGGGATGTGGCTAACAAGGTTGATTAGCATATGTTCGGAATCCACCAATGAGGGGATAACCCCAGGTGTGTAACACCAGTCACATGGTGGTAGTGTTCATGCCAAGGTTAATGTAGGTCTTGGAGGTGGTGTGTATGGGTTGATCCAGCAGAGCGGAGGTTATGACTCATGGATGTGTCGGTACATGAGTGGCTATCCCAGTGAAGTGTGGGGTAGTGTCAGTCACACATCAGTAGTAGCTGTCTGAGGCCCACTGTCCAATATACCAACAAAGAAGGTATGTTAACCGT
The DNA here is from genome assembly GCF_019279795.1 of Protopterus annectens. Taxonomy (NCBI): domain Eukaryota; kingdom Metazoa; phylum Chordata; order Ceratodontiformes; family Protopteridae; genus Protopterus; species Protopterus annectens. Next base: position 1,301,567,533 of record NC_056729.1, read on the forward strand.
GGGGTATGATGTTGACTCTTTAGCTTCTTACAATGTGTATAGCGGTCCCGGACACAGTTAGTTGCACATGGAGCACCTCTGATGTATTGTGCTAAGTAACTTGCCAGGATGTGTGCAAAACATAGTGGGATATGGGAACCCCTCAGCTGTGGGTGTGCCGGTCCAGGTATGTGCCTGAAAGGTATGGTCTGTCTATAACCTGTCATTGCAGGTGTGCTCTGCAGAGCCTAGAGGCAGGTCCCAGTCACTGCAGAGATGTTGGAGTGGTGCATTATAAGGTGTGCCTTGCCTGCGTGCGTCACAGAGGAAGATGCAAGCATTGTGTCACATGACCCCATGTCGTGCCTGCCAGTTCCCATCCTGCCGGTGACAGTTATTGGAAACTGTGCAGGACAGGCAGTATAGAAGCAGCAAGAGCCTTACATGTGAGCTGTACACCCAGGGCTGACAGGTGCAAGTCATCTGTGCCACAGCATTGTGTTTGACCAGGTTAGTCAAAGCAGACAGATACCAGATGTCTGTGGAATGACAATAGGAGCATAGGCAAATGTTGAAGTGACACAGTTAGTCGTTATACAGTGGTATCGTGTCCGGACAAATGCAAAATGCTCCCCAGGGCTTGGCCCACACCATCAGGGCTATAAGACTGGTGAACTATTTTAAGTCCCTGCACACGTAGTCTGTGAAGTGGCATCACAGGGCAGTCGCACTAACATGGAGAATGACAGTCACATCATACCTGGTGAGGTGTGGCATGGGTGCATACGTTATGTTGCAGAAGCAGTTACCCGACAGCAAGATGTAAGCGACTATCGCCTTGTGTAGCCTGCTGTGTGGAACTGCAGTGTGACTCCCTACAGAGTCATCTATGACTGGTGTGTTGTGAATGTTATAACTCCCTATTGGCTGTATGTGATGGGCACACATGAGTCTGTGGGCTATAAGCTGGTGATGCTGTCTTCCATGATGGGGGCTACCTCTGGTGCCTACACTGAGTATGGAGACGTACTACACAAGTTGTCCTCGTAGGTGTGGCCAGTGGTGTAGATCATGTGAGACTATGTGATGGGTGGGGTGTGTTGCGAATGTTACACATCCCCAAATGACTGTCAGGTGCAGGTCAGGGTTGGTAACAACATTACCCCCAGCCATAGCTTACAACCTCCTGTCCCCAAAACGAGGAACATTAGCCCTCATACTGTGTGACAAATGGGCAAAACGTGGAACACTTACAACTGGCTTACTAACAGCTTCAACTAGGAAGGGCATATGATGGCTAAAATAGGCTGGTTTTACGTATAAAAAAGATATTCTAATGAATTAATATGATTCCCATCTATTTAGCCATGGCTAGCAGGTAAACAATTTCCAACAATGAATGTGTGACAGACCCTTTCAATGTGGAACCTTTAGGAACATGCACCTTTTAGAAACCCAAATGAGGTATGTTCCTCGTAATGAGGTACACTTGAGAGCTATGCCCCCAGCACGGCTGCAGAAGTGCATCCCCCACAGACTGTAGTGTCATATGTTGGGTGGTGAGCATTGAATGTGTGCATAGGTTCATAGGTTGGTTCATAGGTTGGTACTAGGCTATCAGCCCTAGGGCCTATACAAGCCTAGCCATAACAATTCCCTGGCTATTTCTTCCCACATTATTTACTTTCCTGGACCCCTGTCTAGCAGGGCGTGATCCCTGTGGTACATGAGACAATTGCTCTATTGCCACATGTAAGACATATCCCTCATATAGACAGGCAGTAGCACTGGTACGTGACAGTTGGACATGCCTGTATATACAACCATGTCCCACAGGATATGTGCGTTACATGTGTACAACAGCTGTTGTACCATAAGCAAGCTGGGAAGCATAGGACAGCCAGTGTACCTGTGGGATATGGTGTGGAATGGGTGCTATAGTAATCAGTAGCTCATGACATGCTCACAAGTTCTGAACAAGGGCCTAGCATGACCATACAATACAGATAGGGTGTTGGATAATATCAATCCACAAGTGGTGATGACATTCATTGTGGGTGGCACCACACTATAACCCTGCTGAGTATGGTGTGCATGTCCATGAACCATTATCACTGTAGATGTTAGCAGTAAAGATGTACAAGACAGCACGGATATCTGATTACAAATACCTTTGTATGTCACAGGAGTGTTCCACCAGTGGCCTGTTGACAGACTCACAACTACAAAAGGTGCAAGAGTGACATGTGCACATCACACCAGTGCCAGCTACAGTAGAACAGGGTTAATGTGTTGTACCCCACCCTCATTGTAGCCCATACCACACAGACAAATGTTAGGCATCTGTGTATGTAAGGCTGTGAATGGCCATGACCTATCAGTATGGCTGTGTCAGTGTTGTGAACAACATACAGAATAGGCTGTGTGGGTGAGGTGTGTGACATATGTGCACAGTCTGATGGATGATACCAGCATTGTCACCGCTAGGTGAACATCCCTGTACCCATAAACTACTACCAAGGCTGTGGTCAACATTATGGACACTGTGTAAGGGATGGTGCTGTGCAGTGCACCCCCCGACTTGGTGATGTCTCCAGGCCCCTTAGGTAGCCATATGAGGTACCCATGTCAGGGTGCCATCCATGAGCACGGAGATCACTGGACAGGCATATACAACACTGTGGTGACCAATATTGGATCACATACCACCTTTAAGGGGTAATGGCTATGCATGGGTGTGTGATACCAGCCTTCACAATCCTCACCTCCACTATACAGCATGCTGTCTACCTTGCAGAAAGACATTTGCTACACCATGATGATGGACATGCTACATGTCCATATCCTGATCTATTAGACATATGTCATGGACAGCCACTGTCCTAATACTAGGATCGCCACAGGCTGGACATATCCCTGTGCCATATATGTGACATACTCCCACCATACCATGCAACCCTGTCCATCAAAGCTGCACATGTCATCCCAGTCATACATGGTGTGATGGCCGCATGGTAGATGTACTATCAACATAACAGAAGAGGCTGGACTCTGCCCTTCTGAGCTGGGAATTTCTGGTTAAAGGTTTATAGTGCCTGAATATTTGAACTGTATCTTACTGAAAATGGTACACCTTGTTTGCTGTTGCATAGACTAGATCCAGGCCTGCTGAATCTAGCTTTGTCTATATGCTTGTTGTTTGTTTGCTTATTATTTCCCTGGAATGCTAATTCCACCAAATACACGGCTACTCAGCGTTTCTGTGGATCACTAGTGATATCTGCATTGCTTACTGTAATTATTTCCTTGTTTCACTTGAAAGAAAGTTACTGTTTGTCGTTTTTGCATTTAAGTTACCTGTAACACATTGCACTTAAGTTACTTGGCACTTACTCACTAAAGCAATTATATAAGTCAGCACTAAAAATTAAAAGCACTACACCCTCACTCCCCACTGGCCCTTGTTTTCAATTATTAAGGAATTCCCAATATTATTCTAGCATGTCCAAAGGTCAGTTGTCAATCTCCTCTCCGGTCCAGCTGGTGAATCTGGAATCTTGAGGCAATGTTACAACTGCCTCATGTACACAGACAACCCTCTCCTCCTCCCAACAAATTCCAACCCATGTGAGAGATAGAACAATATAGCCAAACTAGAGGCTAAGCTCTCTCAACTCAGTACTGGCATAACCAGTCAGGAGGAGAAGGAAACCACACTCACTACAATTCCAGTCTCACATAGACCTACCACGACAGCAAACCAAGCACATAATCACACAAAAACATACTCGGAGGCTCTAAATAAAGATCTGCCTAAGCAGCAGAGACCTCCAAAGCAGACACCTAAGCAACCGCTACCCCAAAACAAAACACGTGCAACACATATCTCACAAAGCCAGTGTGCCGAACAGTCACAGCCCTTAAGACTAAACAACACACCTGATGCACTTGTAATAGGTGACTCTATCATCAGGCACATTGACGTCCTGCTCACCAGGCTGAACAAGGAGAGGGTCACGGTGAGCAGCCTGTCGGGCGCTAGGATCTGCCACATAACACAAGCACTCAGGTCACTCCAAGGCAAGTACAAATATGACTCAGTCATTGTCCATGCTGGTGTGAATAACCTGAGACGTACCTCCCTGGACTACATGAAAAGAGACATGTAGCCCAGGCTGGTATGACCCTGACCTTGAGTAGCATCTTACCCTCACCAAGAATGATGCCACAATATGAAGACAAGATGATCAATTTCAACAATTGGCTTAAGTACTGGTGTCATTCAAAGGGGATCCAATGCCTGTCAGCTTGGGATGATATGCTCGACAAGCCACGATGCTTCGCTAGGGACAGCTTGCACCTGTCACCCCTGGGCTTTCGGATATTGGCAAAGGCTCTTGCTACCCCCATAGTGCCTTTTTTAGGCAAGGCTCAAAAGACAAACCCACCTCCATAGGTATCACAAGGGATAAGAAACTAAGACTAATGCTACTCAACGCCAAAAGTCTAAACCTCAAGATGCATGCACTCGAAACTCTCCTTAGCATGGAGAACATCGATATCTGTGCAGTAACAGAAACCTGGTTCAAGGCTCCCGAGAGCACCCCAGCACTACCAGGTTATACCTCATACCATGCTTTTCGGCCCCAAAACTTGGATCGAACCACAAAAGGAGGGGGAGTATTGATATTCATCAAAGATATCCACACCTCCAGGTTGGTGGCAAAGCACGAAGCATCAGAGACTATCCATGAGCAACTAACAGTGGGTAAAACTGTCTTCCAGTTTATAGCCTGCTACAGACCACCATCCCAAACCTAGGGACCCCACTCGGCCTTCCTGAGAACACTGGAAAATATGAAGGTCTCTCCAAACACCATTATATTGGGCAACTTCAACTACCCAAACATAGACTGGGAGCATTACTCTAGCTCCAACACCCTAGCCCAAAGATTCCTAGAATTTATAAACTCAAATGCTAAGGAACAACTTGTTACCACTCCCACAAGAGAGGAAAACATACTGGACCTGATCATCACCAACATGGGGACTCTATGCTCCAGATCAGAAGTGTATCCCTCACTGGTAAGATCAGACCATAAACTAATCTCACTGGATATTCACATCCCGACCCCACCCCCTGCCCAGAAAACCACAGTGAAAAACTTCTCTAAAGCAAATTTCACACTCCACAAAAATGAGGTGAAATCCTTCAAAGCCCTCAGGCCTGTGGAAAATACGGCCCAGACCGCAGAATCCTTTATAAACGCATTCTATGAACACCTTCAGGAATGCATGGATCATGCGATCCCAAATAAAACCAAGACCCAATCCTCCAAAGGCAGACGTCCTGTCTGGTGGACCCCAGCCATAAACAAACTATACAATAGAAAGAGGAAGCTACTAAATGATAGAGCAAAATCCCAAAAAGGGAAGGCATCACTGATCAGTATTAGCAAAAAACTACGTGCACTCATAAAATTGTCTAAGGCCAGCTTCAAGAGAAAAATTGCACAGGACACTAAGGATAATCACAAGGCTTTCTTTAGTTATGTTAGGAACCTGGGTGGTAATTCCCAGATATGCTCAAAATTAGTCCAAAATGATAAAAAATACACTGAACCCACAGACATTGCCAACACCCTAGCTGACAGGTTCAGTGCAAACTTCTACCCCCCCTCCCCACCAAAAGGGCAAATATCTATCCCAGCAGAGTGCTGCCCCCCTGACATCTCAGATGCTCAGGTAAGAGCTGCCCTCTCCAAAGCAAAAAACACAGCATCAATGGGACCAGACGGTGTCCCGGGCTGCATCCTACATGAACTCCAAGAAGAGCTAAACCCAAACATAAAACTACTGTTCAGTCTCAGCCTTACTACAGGATATGTGCCCAAAGAGTGGCGTACAGCAACAGTGGTCCCTCTCCATAAAGGTGGTGCCTCAATGGATCTTGGAAACTATCGCCCCATAAGCCTGACTAGCTTGATCTGCAAAGCTATGGAAAGGATCATCATGGACCTCATAAATAAAGATATTGGGGACCTACAAACACTGGATCCTACCCAGTTCGGCTTTGTTAAGGGCAGATCCTACCTCTTAAACCTGGTTGATTTCTTTGAAACAGTCACCAAGGCCATTGACGAGGGGAAGGTGGTCCACACAGCCTACCTGGACCTCGCAAAAGCCTTCGATACAATACCCCACTCGGGCATTATAAATAAGCTCACCAGCTTAAATATAAACCCCTATGTCACTAGATGGATTGTAAACTGGCTCAAGGACAGAACCCACATGGTTAGAATTGCTGGAGCCATGTCAGACTCCAAACCAGTTACAAGTGGTGTCCCACAAGGCTCAGTCCTGGGACCTCTCTTGTTTGGTATATATTTCTCGGAGGTACAGGCCAACACGGAAGGACTGTGGCTGACCAAGTTCGCAGATGACTGCAAACTGGGTGCCATAATCGACTCTCCAGCCGACACAAGCATCCTCCAAAAGGGCCTCATAGAAACAGACAACTGGTGCCAGAGCCATGGCCTCAAGCTAAATGCCAAAAAGTGTATAGTCATCCCCTTTGGCAAAAACAAAGTGCCCACAAATTACCACATAGGTGGTAATCCATTAAGTACAGAAGAAGTAATTAGGGACCTGGGGACCCAAGTTGATAGCAATCTCTCATTTGACAATCACGTGGCCAAAGTGGTTAGAAAAACATTTTATATAACCCACATAATCATGAAGGGATTCACATCTAGATCAGGGGAGGTCATCATGCCTCTTTACTCATCCCTCATCAGGCCCATAATTGAGTACAATGCCCCTTTTGGGATGTACCTTACCAGACACCTGCAGCAACTGGAAAGACCCCAAAAGTACCTCACCAAGAAGGTCAAAGGGCTCAAACAGATGCCATATGCTGCCCGGTTAAAGAAACTCCAGCTCTACTCAGTGGCATACCGCCTGTTCAGAGGTGATCTGTGCCTGACGTATAAAGCCATGTCCAACCCGGAATTAATGGACATGCTGCACCTCAGAAAATCCAAATCCCATCTAGCTACACGCTCGAGAGACTTGAACCTCAGCACTGAAATAAATAGGACATGCTGGAGGGACAGATTCATAACCCAGAGGCTCCCTTCACTCTGGAATAAAATCCCAGTCCAGGTTAGGCAGAGTCCCTCATTGACTCTATTCAAGAGGAATCTTGATGAGTGGATGGGAGATCATAGGTTTACTCCGGGTATCACTTCTGTGTCACTGTTAGACAGAGGCACAGTATACTAACCTCAATAAAGGGCATAGCAAAATAAATTTAAAATGGGTGGCGAAAGCCAAACACATTCTGGCTGGGCTTATAAATGCCCTAGGGCAGATAGCCTAGTATGAACCTATGAACCTATGAACTGACTGGATCAGTAATGTGGCACCGATGCACCTTGCGGTGGCATAATTGCTGTCTGTTACAGCTTGGAAACCGTGCCCGCACATGCTATGGTTGATAACCATCCCTGCGAATGTCGTCTGACTAGCCATTGTCCCATGTCTATCGCATGTGCAATACAGGTGATCCATGGCAGGATGTTGAACAGTTGTGCAGTGCTGTGTAGATGTATATGGCAAAACACATGCATGTACAGGTGTCCATGCGTATGTGTTCATTGTCACTGCTCAAGTCCATTACGGCTGTGTCTGTGTTGATATGTGACACATACACAGCATCCAGGTCAACAGCAGTACCGTGGACACATCCAAGCATGTGCAGATATGTAAGAACACAAGTGCAGGCAAATAGACATGCCCACAGCAAGACAGCATTTACATGGAGTATGAACACTGTAATGAGGTGACACACATATATGGTGATGATATCCAATGCATAATGGGTGTGACATGTGTGTGACACAAACACGTCAGTCGTCTCAGTGTCATGATGCTTTGCAAAGATAACTGTGCAGATGTAGTAGATGTCATAGAAATGTATGTGCAACAGTATCTCTGTACATCTCTGAAACTGTGACCTGTCACCATCATTATGTCTTACAGATAATGCCCCGTACACGCCTTCCAGCGTACACCCGCCGGGAGGATGATGTCCTCATCCCACAGCTCCATGACAACTATGACTTGTTGTTCAGCCATGTGCCACAGCATGCCCAGCAGCGGGATGACCTGTGGCAGGATCTACGCAGGAGGGTGAATAATGTGGGTGGCCATAACCGCACCTACCAGCGGGTGCGCAGACACTGCACGGACTTGATACGACATGCAAAACAGCATGCCACTGCAATTGCCAGGGAACAAGGTGGAACAGGTGGTGGGCCACCAACCCAGCCCCGACTCACACACCGAGGAGCTACTGGCCACTCTGGGGACACCCAGGGAACAGCATCCAGAAACACTAGCTGCCATCGTGGAGGTGGGTGTCTCCCAACCAATGAGCCTGGAGTTGCCTGGTAAGTCAGTACTGCACATATGGCTATTATATCCCATGTAGTTGCATGTGTCACTGTACTTTATGTAAAGTAATAACATATGCAAGGTATGTGGACACACATGCTGCATACTACAGTATGCTAGGTTGTGTATGCACACATGTGCATACTATATGCTATTACACAGGTGAATGTGTTCACATGCACAGTGCAACCTGTGGCTGTCATACAGTCATGGATAATGTTCATACTGGTGTGTCACCCCTATACAAGTACCTCTGGCGTGCCGCACAGACATGAGTCCGTTGCAGGTGAGACTGTCATCAGTATCAGGCATGTTACAGTGTAGATCTATTTGCCATGTGGCCAGTTAACACTTGCACACCTGATGTTTGTTCCAGTCACGATATGCAGGTTGCATCACCCATCATTCACACAGGCCACCCATGTGCAATATATACAAACGTAATGATACACCGACTTGAAACCACAGTACTTGTCATTGCGACATGTGTGGCCAGCTGTGCATACAATGTGGAGGTGTTCTACAATGAAGGCATATGTAGTATGCATTGGAACAACATGTGTGGTACGCACACAGTACCACACAGTGAGCTGTGATATGGGCAGCCCACAGGTGTCACTGTTGTGTCATATGCCCCTGCATTGGGTGCACACATTGTGATGTGCCACCTGACATGTCCCAGACATGTAGTGTTCTGTCTGCAATATTGTCACACTATCGCATGACCTATACCCCACATACCAAACATACAACCCATTGTCTGCATACTCCTGTGGATGGTGACATATCTGACATCAATGGGTGTATGTCATATGGGACAACACAGGCATGTGAGATAGATGGCCATCACACACAATTGGCCATCACATGTGCACACATGGCCATGGGGTATGGCCAGAGACATGTAGCCACATAGTACATGGGATGTGTATATACACCCTGTTGCACATTGTCCACACATGGTCCAATTATAGCCTTAGATGACTGATTATACAGTTGATGGGGTACACTGGACAACCTAAAAGCCTGTGAACAGCTACTGGAGGTGTCACTGAAGTCTACCATATACTATCTGTTGAACATCACGACTGTGTTGCAGTTATGGCTATGCAATGTGCACATATTATGCATTCTACAGCAACATAGATGCCTCATGATGCCATGCAATGGCACAGTGTCTGTACTTCGCACTGTATAGCAATGTAGATGGCTCACACTACCATCCCATGCTCATGCACATTTGCTAAACATGCATTCTATCTGTAGGGCATACACACAACACTGCAATGTGAAGCCCATTATGATGCTGTACATGTGTGAGGACACCATTGTGTCAGACATGTATGCATGTTAATGCACATGCCAGCAGATTACATGTCAAGGACACGTCAGCCATGTGTACTTTTATCCTGTTCTGGGCCACATGGTGTATCACGGGGATGCATGCATACTACCATGATTGTGTGAACTGCATGGCTACTGATATGACACCTGCTTGCTGTAGTGTGCACCCCAGGGAGGTATGTTTACTAACACTATTAATGTCTGAGCTGCATGCCCTCTGCTGTATCGCAGGCATGCTGCATGCCATCTGACAAATCACATGCATGGTGTGTTTGTGTGTGTCTGTGTTTGTGTGTGTCTCTGTGTTTGTGTGTGCGTGTGTCTGTGTTTGTTTGTGTGTGTGTCTGTGTTTGTGTGTGTGTGTGTGTCTGTGTTTGTGTGTGTGTGTGTGTGTGTGTGTGTGTCTGTATTTGTGTGTGTGTGTGTCGGTATGTGTGTGTCTCTGTGTATGTTATTGTGCTTGTGTGTGTGTGTGTGTGTGTGTGTGTGTGTGTGTGTGTGTGTGTGTGTGTGTGTGTGTGTGTGTGTGTGTGTGTGTGTGTGTGTGTGTGTGCATGTGTCTGTGTCTATGGTACTTTACAGTATTTCTTTGCATTCACAGGTGATGTAGGTGCGTTACCCTCCTGCGGTCCATCTGATGTTAGTGTCCCCACAGATACTAGCAGTGATGAACATATGCATGAGGTACAAGCAGGGTTGTCAGGGGCTGAATCTGTGCCAATGGTTACCATCCCAGCTATGTCCCCCTCTTTCCCGCACACAGTTCTGCTGCCAACACATACCGCATCACCAGTGGCCATAGAGGAAGGACAGTCAGCATCTGTTAGCGTGGAACAGGAATGTGTGGTAGCTACAGAAGGTGTGTCTATACACCATGGTGTCAGTGTAATGACTGCAGATGTGCCACACAGGCATGTGGCCGGTGCTGCTCGTAGGAGGACCTCTGGCAGACATGCACCTGCAGGACAGAGTGCAGCAGCTGGTATCACCAGACTCATGTTCCAGACTGTAATGGCAGCACAGGCACATGCTGAATGGCAGAACAGAGAAGGGCACAGGCTGCAGAGGGCTGCTATCCATACCCTAAATGACAACATCCAGGCATTGGCAAATGCTCAACAGCAGATTGCTAATGTTATGGATCGGCAATTAGGTGAAATCGTCGGAATCCTTGACCGAGGCATGGCAATCCGTGAGTGGGAGCTGTCTGTGCTGGAACATCTGGTAGGAGTGAGGCGTAGGCCACGTGGACATAGGCCAGCAACACCACCTAGTGTAGGTGCCACCTTACATGCCCGCTCCCATAGTGCCGGTAGCAGTAGCAGTGCAGCTGGTGCTGTGCTGTCAACACCAGGACACAGCAGGCCACGTTTAAGTGGCCCTGGATGTTCTCAGCGGGGACACGGTTCCAGCGGACATGTGTTGTCGGACAGTAGCCACTCTGTACCTCCACCTGCTAGTGCCCGTGCAACCCCAGGCAGGCAGAGGTCACGTGGCCTTGGACAGACACAGTGAGCGGTACAACCTGCTCTGTACAATCTGGGGCTGTCAATTATACCCCGTGTAGGCCTCACAAATGGCAGAACTGTGTACACACATACACACACACAGCAAACACAACTGTAGGGCTCCACAACATCCACATGCATTCTGAACAGACATGTCCAATCAACTCACCGGCCCTTACACACACACATGATGTTATCCATTAGTGCAGCCTATGCCCCTGGCAAACATATCACCCTGTGCATATGATGAATCCTGTGCCACATCCCTGTCATCCACACCATCGGTGCAGGGTTATGCACAAATATTCTGAAACACAGGGTGAACAGCATAGTGAGAGGTGTATGTAATATTACCTGTGTATGCATAGTGAGGGATGTGTATGTTTCAGTGGTTGTGTGTGAATACTGAGAGATTTGTATGTGACATAGGTTGTGTACTGTCGACATGCACCAGTCATACCATGTAGTGCAGGTGCCGCATGCATTGTGATGTGTTCACGGTATGTGTCTCGGTTACATCTGTAGCACCATGTTGGTTGTGATACCCTGGTTCCCTCCTATGGTGTACTTGCATGTGCCTACAGGTAGCAGTGTTTGCAGTCCCCCACGTGTAACTGTGGATTACTCACAGGCACATCTGGCAATATCAGCATGCTACATGTACCCTCAACCTGACTGTTGGAAACACCAACATGACACAGATGTCCGCACATATACTGCACCTGACGCATGTTGTCAGTGCCACAGGCTACACTGGACAGAGACATGACATACATCGCAGGACACATTACAGGTATGGTGACATGGTGCAGGGGTTGTACACAGCAGTCTGACCAATGATGATGTGAGGTGTCACTTGGTAGCTGGAGGCCACACTGTGCAGCAGTAGGACCCTGAAACAGTACGGGAACATGGCCACATTCACGGGGTGTACACCACTATAACGCACAGCCCATAGTGTGCAGGTGGGGACCCTTGCATATGTGGTCATCACCCTCACAGTACTATGCACCCACATGATGTGTCACAGAGAAGGAACATGCACAGGTAGCCAGTATGGCTGGGACCTATGGCATCAACAGGGTAGTGCACTGCATCACCATTATGGGTTAGTCACCACATGGGGTAAGTGATAATTTCTCACACCATACATCCTCACACCAAGCACCAGACATACATACAGACACATACACACTGTGGTGTCCACACGTGTATACGGACAGCCGACGTGTGTGATGCACCACACCGGTGACGTCATGCTTTCCACACTGACGTATGTACAGATCTCTACAATGGTGTACAGGGATGTGTAACAACTGGGACATATTCCCCGTGATATGTGGCATCTCTGGTCACACATTCGGACACACATGGCAGTGCTGGGAATGATACACCTGCCATATGATAACACGTTTGATAGACATGCAGCGGTATTGATTGCATTATGTGTACCAACGCTATACCTGGCAAATGTTCTGCTATATGCACATGGTAGGTTGTAGGAGTTACAGGTGCCATGTGACATATAGTTGGTAACACCTGACTGCTGTGTATGCATTATGTCAGCACCATCACGTAACAGTGACATAGCGTACTGTTTGCACATGGCATGATAGGATGGTGTGTGACACAACTGTGAGCCACCCCTTGCACACATACATCTACACAGGTGGTTCACCATGTTATGTACACACATCCCTCCATACGTGCTGTTTGTATGTCACCGTATACAAGTGTCAATGATGGGTCTGCATTGCGACTGCATGTCGTATGTAGGTGCAACTATGTTACAGACATCGGCCACTGCACATGCATGGTTGTTGCATGCACAGTACAGATGTCAAATGTGTCTCCTGTTGCCATGTTTGTATGCATTGCTATTGTTGGACATGTGTGTTGACATACATAACACATGGACTGTGGTATGATATCACAGGTGTCACAGGCGACCAGTACAAGGGTATGTGTCCCGGTCAACATTGCTACCCCTTGTAGTGTGAGCATTCAACAGACATGGGACCACCTTCCATTCACGTGTGTAGCATTGATTAGGCCACTGTTATGCACGAGGTACATCAAAGGCTATGTATGTATGTGTTGTGTGTGCAGTCCATGCACACATCCACACAATCACATGTATGACATATCCAGATGTGTGTTCATTGGTGTACAGCAACAGTCAGGTGTCACAGCTGTGTAAGGGCCATGGTATGTCTTGAGCCGACCTGTTCATGTATACTGGTATCATTGCAATGCATAACACCTGTTGGATCCCTGTTGGTACATGTGTACTCTGCACAGCTGGTGTACACCTCTGTACAGCCCAGTGGTCATGTGTCACATGGTGTTGTGGTACTGTAAGGCTGTGTAGTGCTGCACCGATGACATGGTGCTGACTTGACAGCTACAGTGTACACTGCAGTGTGTACGTGTGTGACCTGCACCTGTGAAAGCTGTGATGGCAGCTGTGTGTGTACAGGTCACTGCATGTGTGACTGCCCTGTGCGTGAGGACAGTTATACCTTACTGTGCCCTTCTGTACTGTGCCCTTCTGTGTGTACACTCCATCTGCATGCACGACTGGCCTTTGCAACAGCTAAGTGTGTGAGCATGCCCAGTATGCTGTTGTGTAGATGGACACACAGTACAGTCCATGTACACAGTTGTGTAGATGGACACACGGTACAGTCCAATCTGAGACCTTCCGTGTTTACACTCCATCTGCATGCAAGACGGCCCTTTGCAACTGCTAAGTGTGTGAGCATGCCCAGTACGCCATTGTGTAGATGGACACACAGTACATTCCACACTGTACCTTTCCATGATTAGACTCCGTGTGCATGCAAGATGGCCCTTTGCAACTGCTAAGTGTGTGAGCATGTCCAGTACGCCGTTGTGTAGATGGGCACACAGAACATTCCACACTGCACCCTTCCATGATTAGACTCAGTGTGCATGCAAGATGGCCCTTTGCAACTGCTAAGTGCGCAAGCATGCCCAGTACGCCGTTGTGTAGATGGACACACAGTACATTCCACATTGCGCCCTTCCGTGATTAGACTCCGTGTGCATGCAAGATGGCCCTTTGCAACTGCTAAATGTGTGAGCATGCCCAGTACGCCATTGTGTAGATGGACACACAGTACATTCCACACTGTGCCCTTCCGTGATTAGACTCCATGTGCATGCAAGATGTCCCTTTGCAACTGCTAAGTGTGTGAGCATGCCCAGTACGCCATTGTGTAGATGGACACACAGTACATTCCAAACAGACATGTGATACTAAGCGTGTGGGCATGGCCATTGACATTCTGTATAGCCATGGTGGTCATCCAGGCAACAGATGTCCATTTTCAATGTCACGATGGATGCCTACATTGAACACACTGGTTGCTGTCTCGAAGGGTGAACTGTCTGTGGTGCATCCCGTATCTATTTAGTGTTGTAGTGATCCGTAGATATTTAGTTGGCCCGATGACAGCACTGCCGTGTTTGTCTATGTCTACCTTGGGACAGTAATATGCTTTCAGACTGCTCACTCTCTAAACATTCCCTATCGGCATCTTTGACTTTGCGGATGATGTCACCCACCTAGAAGTATGCCTCTGGGAGTGCTGTGTTCAGTAATCTTGGTAGTGCATTCTGTAAATGCGTAATGCTGTAGTGTGATAAGGTAGTTAGGTGTATGTTCAACTCCCGGCCCTGCCAAGTGTGTGTGTGTGTGTGTGTGTGTGTGTGTGTGTGTGTGTGTGTGTGTGTGTGTGTGTGTGTGTGTGTGTGTGTGTTTCCAGCTGCCTGGGGACACAGTAATGCTTTTAGATGCCTCACAACACATACATTCCCTATCGGCATCTTTGCCTTTGTGGATGATGTCACCCACCTAGAAGTATGCTTCTGGGAGTGCTGTGTTCAGTAATCGGTAGCATGTTCTGTAAATGCATAATGCTGTAGTGTGATAAGGTAGTTAGGTGTATGTTCAACTCTCAGTCCTGCCATGTGTGTGTGTGTGTGTGTGTGTGTGTGTGTGTGTGTGTGTTTCCAGCTGCCTGGGGACACAGTAATGCTTTTAGATGCCTCACAACACATACATTCCCTATCGGTGTTTTTGCCTTTGCGGATGATGTCACCCACCTAGAAGTATGCCTCTGGGAGTGCTGTGTTCAGTAATCTCGGTAGCGCGTTCTGTAAATGTGTAATGCTGTAGTGTGATAAGGTAGTTAGGTGTATGTTCAACTCCCAGCCCTGCCAAGAGTGTGAGTGTGTGTATGTGTATACACACACATATATATATATATATATATATATATATATATATATATATATATATATATATATATATATATATATATATATATATATATATATTTTTTTTTTTTGTAATATGTATGTGGATATTAGCACTATTGAATGTGCTGCATTATCTGTACATGATCACCTTGGATGTATCTGAATGTGCTATCGCTCTGTGATAGTGCACATAGTATGTGCTGTAGTGATCCTGGGTTATAGTTGTGTAGTGACCAGTTATTTTGTTGCTGGGTATTACAAGGGACATTGAAAACAATGATAGTACAGCACCTTTACATGGTCATGTGCACATCTCAGCAGCAGTCAGCATTGGTTATTACTTTGGAGGATGAGTATGTCTCATATAACTATGTATTAAATGACAATACTATGCAAATCAGGTTAACATTACTGACACCCGTTTATCCACAGGTTGTAATACAGATCCCAAGAATGTATGTGTATATATTGCCAGGTGCAGGACTGGAATATGGTTGAATGCATGGAGGGGTGTCCATGGCCAGGAATGGCGATCTGTACAGCCTGGCAGGTACAGTCTGTGACTGTCCCACAACCTCCAGTATATGGCTGACACATGCTGAAACAGTGTACATGCAGAGACACACATAAAACAAACAGCTAGGGATAACACATACACACACACATTGCATCAACATTGGGCCATGCAAAACCTGTTGTCCCTCACACACACACAAATGCATACACGTTGATTGGATGGTTCAATGACAGGCTCTGGAAAAGAAACTACATACCCTGTGCATATGATGACACCTGTGCCACTTCTTGTAATGTGTAACATTGATGCAGGTACAGACTAACATGGTGCTGATGCACAGGGTGGCTTCATAGCACTGTAATAATATTACAATGTTGTTAACACAAAGTGTGATTTCCTTCTAGGTGTATGTAAGCAGGCATGATACATTACAGCTATGATCAATAATGTAGTATAGTGTACAGCACTGTTAATTCTGAAGATGTATTATCCATCCATGTGCCATTTGACTGACGTGTGTAGTATTGGCAGCATGTGTTTCAGAGTGTGCAGTATGTGTGTGATGTGTGTAGTACAGATTTTCATGTATTTATATGTGAACATGGTGAAGGTGCACTGTCTGCATGTACATGTATAGTGGACACATTGGAATGGTGACATGCCCTGTATTAGACACTGTTAACACTTCATAGTTTCTATTGGTGGCCAGTATGCATTATACTACATATATTGTTGTACTTGTCTACACATGTGTGATTGCTATGGTTTTACATGGTGCTGTGGGTGATACTGTTACTATCTGTGATTGTTTTGCATTATGGTAGTAGACACGACCTCAACAGTCTGAATAACCAATTGTTATATGATATCTTCACAACTGACCCACACATGTAGGACACACAGTAGCATGTGGATCCTACATGTACTATACTATACCAGTACGTACTGGTATTGACCACCACACATTGCTGGGACCATTACTGTTTGACATATAGCCATGTTAGTTACAAGCAAAGACAATAGGGATATTCCTGTCCACATCTGGGAATTCATACTGTGGCCTAGAATGCATTCTGCACATGACACAGTTATTCTAGACAAGGGTATCATACAGACAGATACGTGTTATCCAACCCATGCTGTAAACCTATAAGGCTAAAAAGAGTCAGTTATCCACATTTACTACACATACTTTACCAACAGTAACACATAGGTATTGCACCCCAATATGTATAATGGGTAACAATGTGTACATATAGATTAGTGCTATGTCATTTGTCATTTGATATTTGCATTTACAATGGTATTTTGAAGTACATCACTGTATCACATATGCAATGAGAGTTCTGCATGCATATCCTGCAAGGTGGTTGTACAACTATGATGAATGTCCATTATTGACATACTTTGCTGTGTTTGAACTGTTCTGCAGTAATAAACATACATGAACAGTCACTCACACTATGTATATAAACTGTCATGTGTGTCTGTGTGTGTGTGTGTGTGTGTGTGTGTGTGTGTGTGTGTGTGACACAGATGACCTAGGCCACAGACAATTCTGGTACATGTAGTTGACAATTGCTTTAATGCTCCACCAGATGTGTCCAGGCACCAGAACTGTGACTTGAGCGACACAAACACATGCTAGAGTAAAGTTTCTGTATGCGCGTGTGCCTCATTATGGCATTCCTGTTCATGTGTGTGTGCATTTCTGATGTGTGTCATCAGCCACAGTTGAACTGCACATCCAGCATCCCCCACTAGGTGACCATGAGGGTTGTCCCCATTGCCAAATGTTTTGTACAGCTGTGTCAGATGCCACATATCGGAAGCATTGCAGCTTCCAGGCCATCCAACACACACATTCATTATTATGGGCTGGCCATCACACACAAACCACCACTTCATGGAGGGGAAGCACTTGTGGATGATGTAGGCCCTACCACACTCACTGGCTGGTGATTTGATGCATATGTGCGTGCAGTGTATTGCACACAGTACTTAGGGTATTCCACTATTGTGTGGAAAAGACACATATTGCTGCCCAATACCTTACGGGAATTGGGGATATATACATCATCACTGACATGTGCTGACATGGCAGTCATGAACTGGTGCAATACCCTGGATGCTGATGTTTGTAAAATCCACATCATATCACTAGTTGATCTCTGGAAGGTACCTGTTGCTGGTATCCTTAGGGCAACACATACCTTGGTTTCCACTGGGATAGGTTTCCCTCTGTTGGTTCTGTGTGTGAGACATGGCCTGCACAGCTCCACAATCTTCTGCAGGAGGTCTCTGTCCACTCTATAGCGCACTACTATCTCCAGCTCATGTAGCCCCTGGTAGGTTGCCCTGTGCCTGCACACTCCTCACCGTCTACTCACTGTGCGATGCTGAGCAGCATTCACATTGGCACAACCCTCCACATGTTGCATATGTTGACGTATAATTGCAATGGCAGCCCCTAACATTATGTTGTCTCAGTTAAGCTTTTACAGTTTTCACTTCTCTTAGTATACTACAGTGTTGCAGTGTGTCTGAGAAAAACATGGTGGAATGCTGTTTGTATAGTTGTACGTGCTGTGCTGTGCTGGCCTACTGTACTGGCTGTGTAATATACTCAGTCTGATTGTTTTCACCTGCTAGCTGTGGTAGTTCTCCTTGGTTAACTTACTGCTATTTGTTTACCTTCCTTTTCACTGTTTGTGTCCACAGTGAGCGGCGCCTCGCATAGGAGCACAGTGAAGTGCACATCCACTTCCACATGCGCACACAGGCTTATACATGCATACAAACACTTACACTGGCTTACACAACATTACACGGGCTTCAACAATCTTACAGTAGCTTACTCATTCCTCAACTCGCGCACACGGGCAGACACACATGCACACATGCTTACTCAGGCTTACAGGCTTGCACAGGCGCAAGCACACTTCACCAGGTTTGCAAGGAACTTCAGTGATATCCATGGCATACACCATCAGTTTACTGACTTTACCTAGGATAAATCATAACACGCCTCTTCCACTGATGAGTCACTGACAGCAAACATGTGACACACTGCTCCAATAAGATTACAGTGTTTTATACATACACGCTCATGATGTCACCTATCTTCTACGCTGATAGTCCCCTTAACCTACTCTTACACTGTAGAGGCTTGGCCCATATGGCATGACAAATTGTGCTTCACTGTCCTCAGCCTCAATTGCATAGGATTGCCTACTAATGCTTGGTTACATCTCTGAGAGTGTGCTTCCACACATAGCAACCACTACTCAGTAGCCATGTTGTCTTCAGCTTGACATTCACCTGCATGACAAACTAACTTTTAACTGACATTACAATTTGTATGTATATTTTACATATTTGTCTTGTTTTGTATGCACAGCGCGTACTCGCGCCGCTGCGCTACGCTTAAACACCGGAGATCGGGGGAGGACAACTAGAGTTTTATTAATTTCCAATGGAAAAACATGCCACTGGCCTTATATTTGGCCATTGGCATTCTTCTTCAACTAAATCCATCCTTTATTTGCAGATGACATTGCTCCGTTTAGCTACTTGCAGAACGTTACTCGGTTAACATCCGTGTACATTTCTGCACATAACTCTACTCTTGCACGGACAGCTAACTGTTTCATGTATCGCATATTTTGCATCATTTGCATAGCTTTCACCTACAAATGGGGTAATTTGCATATCCTAACATTGTCCATGCAACGTTCGTTTTAGGGGCTGTATTACACTCCCCTACAGGATATTGCTGAATAGCTCAGCAGACATCTTGCCTTGCTCTACTCTTACTCTACTCATACACACCAACCAAAGCTTCGTGAATCCTGGCCTAAGCTTTGCTGTGTGCTAATATGTCTATTTGTGGAGTAAGCATGGCTGTAGGTATGTTTTGACCTGCTACGTCTGTCATTTCTACAGAGCAGCTCCCACTTTCATCATTTGTAGAGGTGACAGCCCTATAGGAACTATATGTACAGCTGTGACATTTGACAAGTCCACACATACCTGTGGTCAATACTAAACTGACTACTTCAGCACTTTTCATACCTTCAGATTTGTCTTGTAGTGGTATAGTCGATAATACTGTTTCCTATAACATGTATCTGTTTCTGATACAAGATATGTCATTTTATTACACCGCTACACACAATATATGAAAAAATCACAGGCCAGATGCCATTACATTCCTTTTGTAGGACACACCCACCCAGAGTGTTGTGTTCCTCACAAAAGCCAACAGGTGCTAATCAAAACATATTCTGCTATCATCTACCTTATGTGTTCGCCAGTATTTGTGCTTTCTGTCAGTGGCAGAACTCACATGCGAGTGTGGGAGACTGAACACTGTATCGGGGACACTGCATAGCACCCTGAGGGACACATTTATGTTTCTATTAACCTTCCACATTGACTATCACAGGGCATAAGTATTCATCCAAATTTATCGAGGTAAATGCTTTTGACTTATACATGTTTTGTCATTTGTCATCACGTCTTTCTTCACACCTGTCCACCTAATCTCACTACTTCTGTACATTTATTTAGGTCAGGGTTACCTTCATACCTCTCAACTGTACACATTTTGGGTAAATGTCCCGAACTTAGACCTCTGATTTTGTTCTTTTTTTAATAATATTGCGCCTTTCTGGTAATTTAGTGGCAAGTCATTAGGGACTGTGGAGTTAGACAATAATGACAGACATTAGTGGTTTACAATTAATAACCCTCAAAACATTCATACTAATGAATGATCCATTATTCTATCAATGTTCTGTCTTTGTAAGAGGAATATTTGAAATATTCCCCATTTGTACTTATTTTAAAATGCCTTTGTCCAGATGTCTTATTCTGATTGAGAGGTATCGTTACCATTTTAATCGTACGCATGTGCGTCCATGATAATCGCTTACACAACACTAATATAACTCCCTACGTCTTCCCCCAATAGTTTACACAATATCCAGTAGATGGGTTCTTCATTTTTGGAAGTTAGAGGCGTCTGCTATACCCACATAGGAATATTAATCACTCCCATGGGGCAGACCTCATAAATCTGTGCCAACCAACACGTAGGAACCTATGCCCATTATTGCATACCCATGATTCCCAGACCTGACACCCCTCCACAGTAGTCATAACACATATTTAATGTGAGCGATAATAAAGTATGAAGACACTTCTAAGCACTATCCACTCTCCGCATGTCGGGACATATGTCATACATTCTGTCAACCCATGTGTTATTACACTTGCACAAGCTACTGTTGCATGTACAGCTATATTGTAGTTGCGGATGACACTTCTTTGCAGCAATCATTACAGGACAGTGCGTGTATAGATTCACAGTTTTTGGGGTCCTGCAAAGGACACCTATATCCATGTTTAAAGAGTAGGACTTGCAGATCTGGCACACTGATACTTTCTGGGCAATAGTTTTGAGAGCAGCAGTGTATTTACCTTAATTGCATGTCTGTATGTCTATCCATACTAGTAGCTATGGTGGAACCTATTTATGTAGATGTGTTATATCTACGAGGACATTTGTTTATGTTTGTTAGGTATATATCAATTAATGCTGTATGTGTTTGTGTATATATATATATATATATATATATATATATATATATATATATATATATATATATATGTCTGTACATTCTTTATTTCATATATTTATTTAGTTTAAGTCTGTGGATGTCAAATGTCAGACAAAGCACACTCACTCCCCACTGGCCCTGGTTTTCAATTATTAAGGAATTCCCAATATTATTCTAGCATGTCCAAAGGTCAGTTGTCAATCTCCTCTCCGGTCCAGCTGGTGAATCTGGGAATCTTGAGGCAATGTTACAACTGCCTCATGTACACAGACAACCCTCTCTTCCTCCCAACAAATTCCAACACATGTGAGAGATGCAACCATATAGTCAAACTGGAGGCTAAGCTCTCTCAACTCAGTACTGGCATAACCAGTCAGGAGGAGAAGGAAACCACACTCACTACAATTCCAGTCTCACATAGACTTACCACGAAAGCAAACCAAACACATAATCACACAAAAACATACCCGGAGGCTCTAAATAAAGATCTGCCGAAGCAGCAGAGACCTCCAAAGCAGACACCCAAGCAGCCGCTACCCCAAAACAAAACACGTGCAACACATATCTCACAAAGCCAGTGTGCCAAACAGTCACAGCCCTTAAGACTAAACAACACACCTGATACACTTGTAATAGGTGACTCTATCGTCAGGCACACTGATGTTCCGCTCACCAGGCTGAACAAGGAGAGGGTCACGGTGAGCAGCCTGTCAGGTGCTAGGGTCCGCCACATAACACAAGCACTCAGGTCACTCCAAGGCAAGTACAAATATGACTCAGTCATTGTCCATGCTGGTGTGAATGACCTGAGACGTACCTCACAGGACTACATGAAAAGAGACATAAAGGAGCTCTCTGAGCATGTAGCCCAGGCCGGTATGACCCTGACCTTGAGTAGCATCTTACCCTCACCAAGAATGATGCCACAATATGAAGACAAGATGATCAATTTCAACAATTGGGTTAAGTACTGGTGTCATTCAAAGGGGATCCAATGCCTGTCAGCTTGGGATGATATGCTCGACAAGCCACGATGCTTCGCTAGAGACGGCTTGCACCTGTCACCCCTGGGCTTTCGGATATTGGCAAAGGCTCTTGCTACCCCCATAGTGCCTTTTTTAGGCAAGGCTCAAAAGACAAACCCACCTCCATAGGTATCACAAGGGATAAGAAACTAAGAGTAATGCTACTCAACGCCAGAAGTCTAAACCTCAAGATGCACGCACTCAAAACTCTCCTTAGCATGGAGAACATCAATATCTGTGCAGTAACAGAAACCTGGTTCAGGGCTCCTGAGAGCACCCCAGCACTACCAGGTTATACCTCATACCATGCTTTTCGGTCCCAAAACTTGGACCGAACCACAAAAGGAGGGGGAGTATCGATATTCATCAAAGATACCCACACCTCCAGGTTGGTGGCAAAGCACGAAGCATCAGAGACTATCCATGTGCAACTAACAGTGTGTAAAACTGCCTTCCAGTTTATAGCCTACTACAGACCACCCTCTCAAACCCAGGAACCCCACTCGGCCTTCCTGAGAACACTGGAAAATATGAAGGTCTCTCCAAACACCATTATATTGGGCGACTTCAACTACCCAAACATAGAGTGGGAGCATTACTCTAGCTCCAACACCCTAGCCCAAAGTTTCCTAGAATTTATAAACTCAAATGCTATGGAACAACTTGTTACCACTCCCACAAGAGGGGAAAACATACTGGACCTGATCATCACCAACATGGGGACTCTATGCTCCAGACCAGAAGTGTATCCCTCACTGGTAAGATCAGACCATAAACTAATCTCACTGGATATTCATATCCCGACCCCACCCCCTGCCCAGAAAACTACAGTGAAAAACTTCTCTAAAGCAAATTTCACACTCCTCAAAACTGAGGTGGAATCATTCAAAGCCCCCGGGCCTGTGGAAAATACGGCCCAGACCGCAGAATCCTTTATAAACGCATTCTATGAACACCTTCAGGAATGCATGGATCATGCGATCCCAAATAAAAGCAAGACCCAGTCCTCCAAAGGCAGACGTCCTGTCTGGTGGACCCCAGCCATAAACAAACTATACAATAGAAGGAGGAAGCTACTAAATGATAGAGCAAAATCCCAAAAAGGGAAGGCATCACTGATCAGTATTAGCAAAAAACTACTGGCACACATAAAATTGTCTAAGGCCAGCTTCGAGAGAAAAATTGCACAGGACACTAAGGATAATCACAAGGCTTTCTTTAGTTATGTTAGGAACCTGGGTGGTAATTCCCAGATATGAACCACAAAACAAGCAGCAGTCACGAAGACAGACCTCTCGCCACCAGGAAATAAAGTCAATCACGTTTATTGTACAAAATATATTGTGGAAAGGCTTCCAAACAAGACCAAAAAGCGCCTTAATCCATTGACAAACAAAAAGCAGCGTTTTGTCTTCTTGACTTCATCAGACGATCAGTACATCAAAGGAACTCCCTTATATAACAAACACCATCAATTAGTTAATTAGGAACATTTAAATATTTAAAGATTTAAAGATATGTATTCATGAGATAGTTGGTCATAGCTTTATGCATTTGCAGTATTTTATATGATATAACATTATTCTTTTCAAACATGTTTTATATGCATTTTATCTTATTTTATGATGTATCTTTAAATATTTAAATGTTCCTAATTAACTAATTGATGGTGTTTGTTATATAAGGGAGTTCCTTTGATGTACTGATCGTCTGATGAAGTCAAGAAGTTGACGAAAACGCGTTTTTTTGTTTGTCAATGGATTAAGGCGTTTACGTGCTTTTGGTCTTGTTTGGAAGCCTTTCCACAATATATTTTGTACAATAAATGTGATTTGACTTTATTTCCTGGTGGCGAGAGGTCTGTCTTCGTGACTGCTGCTTGTTTTGTGGTTCTGGTTTACTTGCAGTTCCTGCTTTGTGGTTAATAATTCCCAGATATGCTCAGAATTAGTCCAAAATGACAAAAAATACACCGAACCCACAGACATTGCCAACATCCTAGCTGACAGGTTCAGCGCAAACTCCCCCCCACCCCCACCAAAAGGGCAAATAACTATCCCAGCAGAGTGCTGCCCCCTGACATCTCAGATGCTCAGGTAAGAGCCGCCCTCTCCAATGCAAAAAACACAGCATCAATGGGACCAGATGGTGTCCCGGGCTGTGTCCTACATGAACTCCAAGAAGAGCTAAACCCAAACATCAAACTACTGTTCAATCTCAGCCTTACTACAGGATATGTGCCCAAAGAGTGGTGTACAGCAACAGTGGTCCCTCTCCATAAAGGTGGTGCCTCAACTGATCCTGGAAACTATCGATCCATAAGCCTGACTAGCTTGGTATGCAAAGCTATGGAAAGGATCATCATAGACCTCATAAATAAAGATATTGGGGACCTACAAACACTGGATCCTACCCAGTTCGGCTTTGTTAAGGGCAGATCCTGCCTCTTAAACCTGGTTGATTTCTTTGAAACAGTCACCAAGGCCATTGACAAGGGGAAGGTGGAAGCCTACCTGGACCTCGCAAAAGCCTTCGATACAATACCCCACTCGGGCATTATAGATAAGCTCACCAGCTTAAATATAAACCCCTATGTCACTAGATGGATTGCAAACTGGCTCAAGGACAGAACCCACATGGTTAGAATTGCTGGAGCCATGTCAGACTCCAAACCAGTTACAAGTGGTGTCCCACAAGGCTCAGTCCTTGGACCTCTCTTGTTCGGTATATATTTCTCAGAGGTACAGGCCAACACGGAAGGACTGTGGCTGACCAGGTTCACAGATGACTGCAAACTGGGCGCCATAATCGACTCTCCAGTCGACACAAGCATTTTCCAAAAGGGCCTCATAGAAACAGACAACTGGTGCCAGAGCCATGGCCTCAAGCTAAATGCCAAAAAATGTATAGTCATCCCCTTTGGCAAAAACAAAGTGCCCACAAATTACCACATAGGTGGTAATCCATTAAGTACAAAAGAAGTAATTAGGGACCTGGGGACCCAAGTTGATAGCAATCTCTCATTTGACAACCACGTGGCCAAAGTGGTTAGAAAAACATTTTATATAGCCCACCTAATCATGAAGGGATTCACATCTAGTTCAGGGGACATCATCGTGCCTCTTTACTCATCCCTCATCAGGCCCATAATTGAGTACAATGCCCCTTTTGGGATGTACCTTACCAGACACCTGCAGCAACTGGAAAGACCCCAAAAGTACCTCACCAAGAGGATCAAAGGGCTCAAACAAATGCCATATGCTGCCAGGTTAAAGAAACTCCAGCTCTACTCAGTGGCATACCACCTGTTCAGAGGCGATCTGTGCCTGACGTATAAAGCCATGTCCAACCCAGAATTAATGGATATGCTGCACCTCAGAAAATCCAAATCCCATCGAGCTACGCGCTCGAGAGACTTGAACCTCAGCACTGAAATAAATAGGACATGCTGGAGGGACAGATTCATAACCCAGAGGCTCCCTTCACTCTGGAATAAAATCCCAGTCCAGGTTAGGCAGAGTCCCTCATTGACTCTCTTCAAGAGGAATCTTGATGAGTGGATGGGAGATCGTAGGTTTACCCCAGGTATCACTTCTGTGTCACTGTTAGACAGAGGCACAGTATACTAACCTCGAAAAAGGGCATAGCAAAATAAATTTAAAATGGGTGGCGAAAGCCAAACACATTCTGGCTAGGCTTATAAATGCCCTAGGGCAGATAGCCTAGTATGAACCTATGAACCTATGAACCTATGATATATATCTATACACAAATGTATATATCCATATATAGACATTACGTGTAGAAACCAGCATTCATTTGATATGCTGTAAGCGGATTACACACGCACAGGCGCACTTGTATTTCCTTATTGTGGGTTACGCGCAGGCGCACATGCATATCCTTATTGTGGGTTACATATGTTTACTAAGTCTTTGTGCTTATGTGGGCTTTTTTACTTGTGACAGTACCAGTAAAATATCTGTAATCTGGTTAACGGACATATGCGAAACACACGTTCACCTTTACATATTTAAATGTCTGTACAGCACAGACGCATTCATTACACTTTCACATTATATGTGCTGTAGTCGTAGTTGAACCAGGACTGCATTCACGTTGGCCGGATGCTGTAACCACTATACTTTTGGTGTTCTGACTCATTTATATGCATACCCATAGTACATAGCTACATTAACATATGCCTCACCACTTCACTTATGACACAGGCATCCATTCTCCTGCTGGGAAAAATGCGGTACTACATATTACACATTCCCTATTCCCTACTGCTCTGGACCCAAGCTGCATATTTAATCACTGCAGGGATATTCAGAACCCCAAGGCTTATAGTCCTGATGCATACAAGTCTTTAATTGTCAGGGTGTTCATGTGGTGATCTGGGTTTAGGCTTGTCCACCTAGTGAACGGAACTGCCCTGACCGTGTTCAAATGTCAGACAAAGCACATGGACAGAGTTTGTCCATTTTAAACATTTTATCTGTGTTTACAGACACAGGTGTTTGGGCACCTGTCATCAGCTTATAATGTTGGCAATACATAATATGGGTGGGGGTGGTTACAATACATAATCCACAGTGAGTGGTGTTCCCATTCACATTATTTTAACTGTGTTTACAGACACAGGTGTTTGGGCACCTGTCAGCAGCTTATAATGTTGGCAATACATAATATGGGTGGGGGTGGTTACAATACATAATCCACGGTGAGTGGTGTTCCCATTCACATTTGACTATTTCCTGTATTCATTCATATGAGGATTATTATTTTGGACATGAATTAACTATGAATTAACTACAGGTATGTAGTAGTACAGTATACATATGTGAAGGTTTGTTACAGTAAAAATGTACGGACCTCTGTAATTCTCGGGGACTACCCCACATCCTTCACAACATTTCATGCTAATGTACATACTATTATTCTGTGAACTTTCGAAGTTTGTGAGAGCAGTATTTACATCTGTCCCTATTTGTCCACCCATCAGTTTAGGCTTTATCCAGATTTTGTTGCTGTAATAGGTTGAGAGGTGGTGTCGGTATGTGATTGAGTTGAATATATACTGTCGATAATTCAATGGGGAGTAGGGTTACCACCTCTTCCTCTTTGCAAGGGGAAGTCCCACTTTGGACAGTTGTGTCCTGCGATGAAACCTAAGACATGGCAAATGTCCTGTGATTTTAAGACAAAAGTATATTTCTTATTTTCTTTAATAGTTGCATCATACAGGTATTTTGTATCTGAAACGCATAACTATTATTTGGGATAGCATAAGCAATTCAAATGCTATGAAATAAGCTTTTATCTTGGCAAACAAGTGTAATTCTGTCCTTTGCACTGGCTGGGGGTATGTTTTATCCTGCATATTCTCAAATTTCTACAAAAGATATCCCACCTTGGGCATCTGAACAGGTAGCAACCCTAGTGGGGAGACCTGCATGGTGGACAGGTGTTCCATCCTGTGTAGTATGTTTTGCATGTCTGTCTACAAACTGAACAGTACCGTGACTACACATACATGTTTTGTCCAGATGTGTACAGTACTAGACACCGTGGCGTGTAAACAACTCTGATGTTTCAACAGGTTACTTATCCCACACGGGATGTACACACATTTTGCCAAAACATGAACGCGCGGGCATTTGGATTTACGTAACTGTGATGGGATGTTTACAAACGTGGGATACATATTTGCAATCCTGACACTGCCTAGGACGATACTTCCTAATACATATGGGGAATACTCGCTATGTGTAGGTGTACGGCTGCGCAAGGCTGGTAGCTGGATTTGGTGGACATTCGGACATGGGTGCGGGTTATGTGCTATACAGGGGATGTTGCGTATTGCATTTACATGCATGGGTTCTGCATTTGGATGTCCCGGTTCCGCATATAGCATCCTATGTGTATGTGCCGGTTATGTTCCTGTTCATGTGTATAGCACATTTTAATATTCATATGTTTGTGTGAGTTTGGTATGCAATTTGGACTGTCAGGTTTATTTACGGTTGTTATATGGCCACAACTGCCCAGCTGTGTACTATCACTACCACTGTGGGACTGCTGGTGACCCTGCCCATGGGGCTAGATGTGTGTATTGGCGGCGCGCTGACATGATGCGCTTCACTTCCACTGGGTATAACTACTAACAGTGCAGTACATTACGGACACACAATAAATATCATATCAATTAAATATCATTTGTTCCATGGACAGAAACTCATATTGTGTTGCATGCATTTCTGTTTGGTTCTCAATTTTGTGTGGCCGGGAACTGTTTTGCATGCTTTGCATATGTTTCATTATCCACGGACACTGATAGGTGCGATTACTATTGCAGGCAGACTATAATATTCAGCAGTTTAGGTTGCTCATCGACAGCCGACATTGACACGCCTCTGGGCGCAGCTTAGTAACGCCCCATGCACTCGCGCACGTGTCCTATGCACGTGGATGTGGTGGCAGCGCACCTTCATTAATATGCATATGGTGCTACTACACCATATATACACCGCACGGTCAACACAGGCCTTACACCGGCCTTGCGCAAAGCTTCATGAATCCGGGGGCCTCTTCCATCAATAAGAGGTTTCATTGGTGGATCAGTAAGGTCTTTGTGAACTTTGGGAATACCAAAAAGCACCGGGATTTTAGGCCAAGGGAGTGTAATATAGTTATAAGTGTCAATATCTATCATTGATTCAATAAAAAGGTCACTCAAATAGGTCTTGATACGACCATACGCAATGTTCACTTCATTTAATGATGCCTTGGAATATGCTTCATTGTTCAACAAGTGGTGCATTCTACTATTATAATCAACATAGTCAAAAATAGCTACCCCCCCTCCTTTATCGGGCTTCACTTCCCTAACAGGTGATGATCTTAATAAATTCAATAGGTCATTTTCATATGGTGTGATGTTAAAATGCATGCTTTACCACCAATTCTATGTTCCTTCATAAAGTGCCGGAAGTCCAGTTCACATACTTGTTCAAATGTTCTTAAATTCTGGTGTAGAGGGGATTAAACGTACTCGGGACCCTGAACTCCTTGTTAGAAGTAATATTACTACCAAATAGAACCATTAAGTTCGATTTTCTGACAAACAGTTTTAGGTCAAGAACAAGGTGTTCTAACCTAGAAGGTTTACTAGGAACAAAAGCGTTTCCATTTGCTAAAAGGTCAATAAGTGCAGGGTCAATGTTCAATGAAGAATAATTAAAAATTTAAAAGTCTCCAGTTGAGTTTGAAAGGACTTTGACCCCCAAAAAAATTTCGACCCCTATCTCCTGAACCTGTTGTTGCATTTGTTCCTTTGGTTCTTCTGATTGTAATTGAAGTTCTTTTTCGGAATTGCACCTGTGTTCTTCACTTCCCAAAAATTTTGGTTAGAACCATTTCTACTACCATTATTAGTATTGTGTGTTACCAAAGGAGTGTTGGTATTATGATTTTGGTTCCGGATCCTTTCACTACATCTCAGAGTATTGTCGTTCTCATTGACAACTGCTGTCAAGACTGTCCGAGTTGTTTTTCTATTTCCACACATTCCTACCTTTTGTGTTTTATCCTGTCAGTATACACAAGTGCCATTGGTACATCTCAGGTAGCTTAGTGGTATGTTATTGTGAAGGTTGTGTACATGGGTGCGTGTTCTAATCCTGGCAGTAGTATTTTACCTCTCAGAGCAGGCACTGGTAGTGCAAGGGTGATTAATGCACATTTCAGCAGTTGTATGTTCCACATGTTTATTATTCTGTGGAATACTACCTATATATGCAAGCTGTGGTTAAGGTATACTATGAAACATGTAAATCAACTGAGAAGATTGCTGTCACGGATACTCCCCATTATTTGGAACTACATCCCTGATTACATTATACAAAACCCCTCACTAACACTCCAGGGAATCCTTGCAGAGTGGGTGGGGAACAGTGGATACACCCCAGGGATCCCACAATTGGCTTTGCTCCACAGAGGGACAGTTAGTTAAAAAATGGGGTGGTGACAGCAGACATCTTTTGGCTATGCTTATGAGTGGCCTCGGGCAGTTAGGCATGTACCTACTTATGTATCTATGAACCTCTACATACAGTATGGACACATGCTGATAGCTTAATTTACTGTTCAGGTATTGACTTACCTTGTGCCAATGGCAGTTTTGTGTACAATAGTTGAGGGCTATCTATGTAGGATGCACACAGTAGACCACCTATACATGACAATTTACAGGTGGTCATGTGTGTGTGTGCCATCCATGTTTGCTGTGTGTGCAGGTGGAGAAAGGTGTCAGTCCATAAGTGCCTACACTGTCAGTGTGTATGCTATACGTTCCCTCTTTGCCAAGGCATGGGCATACTGGGCACGCCTCCATCTGCCTACTGGTGCTGGCACAGGGTGTTCATGGTCTGAGTCCCTCTGTGCCTGTGGGTCCCTTGGCAATAGTGGTGGGCTGTGAGGGCCTTCACCATTCTGTCCCTGCTGCAGCTCTTTCTGCAGAATCATATTGTGTAGCATGGCACATACTATGAAGATGTGGACACATGTGCCTGGAGAGTACTGCAAGGCTCCACCAGATATGTCCAAGCAACGGAACCATGATTTCTGCATCCCAAACATGAGCTCTATGATGATTCTGGTTTCTGCGTGTGCCTCATTATGGCATTCTTGCATGGCTGTGTGTGCATTTCTGATGGGAGTCATCATTCACGGTTCCAGTGCATAGCCAGCATGCCCCATCAGGTGGCCATATGGGATGTCCCCCCTGGCAAATACCAGATACAGCTGTGATGCATGCCAGATGTGGGAGTCGTGATAGCTTCCAGGGCTGCCAGCACACACATCCATGATAATGCCCTGGGAATTGCACACAACCTGGCAGTTGATGGAGGGGTATCCCTTGCAGTTTATGTAGCTCCTAACCTGCTCACCGGGTGGTGACTTGATGTATATGTGCGTGCAGTCTATTGCACCCAGTACCTCCAGGTAGTCTGCCACATGGTGGAAGAGATGCATATTGCTGGCCAACTCCTCCTGCATTCGGGGAAAGTATATGTGCTCATTGGCATGTGGTAACATGACATCCAGGAACTGGTGGAGAACCCTGGATGCTGATGCCTATGAGATCCCCATGATATCCCCAGTTGGCCTTTGGAAGGTACCTGTGGCTAGTATTCTCAAGCTTACACATACCTTCGTGTCTACTGGGATGGGTTCCCCTCTGTTACTTCTGGCTCTGAGGTGTGGCCGGCACAGCTCAACAAGTTGCTGTATGGTGTCCCTGTCCACCCTGTAATGCTCTACTATCTCCAGATCATGTATCCCCTGGTAGGTTACCCTGGGTCTGAAGACTCTTCTCTTCCTCCGGTGCCTGAGATGGTTGTTAGCATCATACTCCACACCACCGTCAGTCTCCAACACATGCTGGTGAATCAAAGCTATGGCGGCCCCTAACATGTACATATTAAAAGTTCCCCGGCTGTATACACCAATGGTGCAGAGTGTCTGGGAATACACAAGTGTGTGTGTGTGTGTGTGTGTGTGTGTGTGTGTGGGGGGGGGGCTTTCACACATTATACTATTGTGCAATGGAAGATGCTGGTGTAATTGGGTGTGTATGTGCAATACCTGCAGCGGGGTATCTTAATTATTGATTTTACAGCAGGTACTGCTATTGTGGGGCCTTTGGTGTTGACTTATGCTTGGCTGCCGTGATTCATCTATTGCCCTTTACTTTTCAACCCGATTCCCCTCCCTTTGTCAGGCATGCATCCAGCTGCCGGCTTTCTTGTTTTGTACTTTCACAACCCAGGATTGTTTTGGGAAATATGTTATGTAGCTGATCTACTGCAAGTTTGCTTTGTTCTGCTGTGACAGTTCTCTTTTCTTTGCTGCACGGCACCTCCCCTTTCCTGTTCTGCAGGTAGCTGCTAGCAGCCTTGTTAGCTGTTGTCAATGGCCCACTGTGAGTTCCTAGGTGTTAATTACTCATTTGTGCTCCAATTACCATGCTGCAGCATTTCCTTATTGTCTTCCCATGTCCTTCTTGTTTCAGCTGTGGTGTGTGCTGCACACAGCCGTTTACTGGGTTTCGAGTGCGTTTTCATCCAAGTTCACATGCACTTTCGGTTACCTTGTGTGCTCTCAGCTAAGCAAAGCTATGGCTACTTCCGCACCCCTATCCTGCGGCTTTGCTTAGCAACAGGCAACCTGGATTAGCAATGCTCCAATGTGCTTACAGCTATAGTGGCGAACCCCTCTCTTGATGTCATGTTTACCTCCAGGCCACTCCTCGGTGTTGTACCACTATGCCGTGTGGTACACCCTTATGCCAGCGGGGCATTTGCGATTCAGTATTACTTGACTCATTTGCATGGCACTGACTACTAATTCCTAGTTACTTCTCAGAACACTGTCACAGACCCTTATCAACCCTTGCGCCATAATTGTGTTGTAGCATGCATGCCATTGACTATTATGGGGAATTCATGAATTGTGTTACATTGCAGTTTAATGACATCTAAATATATTTTCCTTGTGATCCCGTTTGCGCACCGATGCACTGCAGTTTTACTTTGCGTTAGTGTGGCCTTGACATTAAATGTTTTTTTTTTTATGTGTTGTGCATGTTTTTTTTATGCCATTGGCTATATATTTAGCCATTGGCATATATTAACATTATAATACATAAGTTTGGTCTGCTTCCATGGCTCTGATTTTATGTTTGATAAAATGTAAAACTTTTTTTGGTTTACATTTCTTCATGCTTACGCTACACCTGCACCACTTCATGAATCGCTATATACCTTTATTTGCATGCTACACTGCTGCACATGGGGTAAATAGCATACATGCATCGGGAGCTGTGCAGCTCTGGCGTACGCTGGTAGTGCATGTGGAAACAGCTCGTACCCGAATCGCTCGGTGGCCATATTTGGTGCTAGATTGCCGATGCTACTCCGGCACCTGGCACAAGCTTCATGAATCCCGGGGATTTTCTCTGTATAAATTAATTCAAAAATTACATCATCCAATCACTTCACTTGGTTCACTAGTAACCAGGCAACTGTGCAAACTCATTAATTATACATTTCTTTCATGGCTGTATAAGTTAAAGGAACATCAAGTGATACTACATATTCACCAAGAAACTCACTAAAACAACTACGTACAATCAAATATTATCTTATATGTATATGTACATATAACAAATTATATTTGAGGCTACACACATTTTAGTTCCCCGCACAAGCAATTGTAAACAATATAATATAAACATAAAAAATGTAATAATAACAGCTGCTTCAAAATTCTAAAAACGTACAGCCTGTATTGAATGGCAGTGTATATCACAACAAACAGACAACTTTACACACTATATAAATATCATAAAGTGTCTTAAAACCATACATTATTTTTGAAGACCCTTAACTTTAAGAATAGGCTTAATTGGTACCTTATCATTTAAATCTCTCCCAGTATCAGCTCTCATTCTGATGATCCACCTTGTGTCCGATGATTCAGTCAAATTTTTGAAATTCTCCCACATTCATTCTGTTTCAGTACTTCCATGATTGAAAACTTAAAATTATGTGTTGGATCATTCTGTGCCACATGCTTGGGAAGAGCATTTGTAATTATACTGTTATTAATATTATACAAATGCTTCCTCATCTTATGTCTGTGGGGCCTATCAGTTTTACCTAAATAAAATTATAAACATACCTTACAATGTGCCAAGTATACCACATGTTAAGTATTGCAGTTGGCATAAACTTTAAAAGTTAATTGTTTACCACATTATCTGGATGTTTAAAAGCCCTAGATGAATCTATAAAATGGCAAAAATTACATTTGGAACATAGAAGTGTTCCATACCCATTTGTGAAGATTGGATGAAGATATATGAAGGCTGCCAGCCTAGTCAGGTAGAATTTTAGAGATACTTCTGTCATCTGTAAATATTAATGTATATCACAGGCTTGTTGTCTTAAATGGTAAAAATAGTGTTACATATGGAACTGGAAAAAATGTAACAGCAGTGCACTCTTCTGACCAAGTAAAGCATGTTGTGACCCTTTGATGTTAAAACATGGCTCCGGCCAGACTAGATGAAGGAATTCTTGCTATTGTTTTAAGGCCAGAGTTAATGGCCAGAATTTGCATGCATAAATGTCCTTAATGGCTTTGCTTCCTGACCTGATGTGAGCTTACTAAAGAATGTAGCCTGTTAGCCTGTGAAACCCAGGAAAGTATGAAGAATGATGTAATGTGAATCAGGATTGTACTATCAATTTAAACAGAGAGAATCAGAGACCATTAAGCATTGTTGTCTTGACCATCCAACTCATCAGCACTGTCTTGCTCTATATGTAAGTTTAACTTAGGCTTGTGCTTTTTCTTAGAAATAGCTAGAAACTAGAAAGATTAGACTGTGTTTTTCTGTGATGGCAGAACTGTACTACTGAATTATTTTAAGTATTTCTCTGTGATCTCTGAACTCTTGTCTAGCACTGTGTAGTAAAAAGTATTGTCTTGTGTTTTGACTATTTGTTATTAAATATTTTTAAACCCTTTCAACTGTGGCTGCTTTTGTAGAGAAAATTTAAGCTCTTTAGAGTACTTGTATGCCTTTGGTAAATTTGTACAAAGCCACTTCAATAGCTTTAGCTCTGGGATGTACTACCAATTGGATAATAATATTGCACAGTAATAATTGGACACCCTATTAAGGGCCGTTGAGTAGCTGATAAATGTTAGTGGGTGGTGGCAGCTGGTACTACCGTATAGTCTGGGAAAAAGGGGCACAGCTGGAGAACCTGTGCCAGCCTTCCCCAGGAGTGTCTGTGTGGTTGTACAAACTCTTCTCAAAGTGTGTGTGTGTGTGTGTGTGTGTGTGTGTGTGTGTGTGTGTGTGTGTGTGTGTGTGTGTGTGTGTGTGTGTGTGTGTGTGTCAGCTACTTGGGCAGGGACACGAAGCACTGGTTGGACAGAGAGGGTGATGGAGGTTTTAGCTTGCCCACTAGGCTGATATCTGGACCCTATAGCTGTGCCAGTGGGGAGTCTTACTGGGGACCTGGAGAGAAAGGGAGCGACCAGCCTCAGACTGACTGTGATCTCTGTGTGCTCTTAAGGGAAATTGCACTTTACTGTGTGTATTTGTTATCCTTTCTTCACATATGAGATGCCCCTCACTGGTGTTAGTGGTGAGGATTGAGGCTCCTTGATTGTTGGGTCAGAGCATGGGTGTCACACCATTCTCATTCATTAAATTAGCTGTCCCAACTCTGGAATAGCATAGCATCCTCATAAGGGACATTTTATTTTTAAATGCAAAACGAGGGTTTTCACCTACTATTCATTTTATTTCTGGATCAGTTGTCAAAATTGGCCAGTATTTCTTCAATACATCTGTTACTTGCTTTATGTAATGTAAGAAAGTAAAAAAACAAAAAAATAATAAAGAATCCTCAATATTTATTTATTTACTTATTATTTATTATTTAGGAAGGACGACAAGGAGACATGGTGGTGGAATGAGGAAGTACAGGAGAGTATACAAAGAAAGAGGTTGGTGAAGAAGAAGTGGGATTGTCAAAGAGATGAAGAAAGTAGACAGGAGTATAAGGAGATGAGGTGCATGGCTAAGAGAGAGGTGGTGAAGGCTAAAGATAAGGCATATGAAGAGTTGTATGAAAGGCTGGACACTAAGGAGAGAGAAAAGGACCTGTAGCAATTGTCTAGACAGAGAGACCGAGCTAGGAAAGATGTGCAGCAGGTAAAGGTGATAAAGGATAATGAGGGAAACGTACTCACAAGCGAGGAGAGTGTACTGAGGAGATGGAAAGAGTACTTTGAGGGGTTGATGAATGAAGAGAATGAGAGGGAGAGAAGGTTGGATGATGTAGGGATAGTGAATCATGAAGTACAATGGATTAGCAATGTGGAAGTAAGGATAGCTATGAAGAGAATGAAGAATGGAAAGGCTGTTGGCCCAGATGACATACCTGTGTTTTGGTACTGATTTTTATGAATAAGGGTGATGTGCAGAGCTGTAGTAAC
The DNA here is from genome assembly GCF_019279795.1 of Protopterus annectens. Taxonomy (NCBI): domain Eukaryota; kingdom Metazoa; phylum Chordata; order Ceratodontiformes; family Protopteridae; genus Protopterus; species Protopterus annectens. The sequence goes on from NC_056729.1 coordinate 1,301,604,359, forward strand.
TACAGAGGGATTAAATTGATCAGTCACAGCATGAAGTTATGGAAAAGAGTAGTGGAAGCTAGGTTAAGAAGGGACGTGTCGATAAGTGATCAGCAGTATGGTTTCATGCCGGGAAAGAGCACTACAGATGCAATGTTTGCTCTGAGAGTGTTGATGGAGAAGTACAGAGAATGTCAGAAGGAGTTGCATTGTGTTTTTGTAGACTTAGAGAAAGCATATGACAGGGTGCCTAGAGAGGAGTTGTGGTATTGTATGAGGAAGTCAGGAGTGTCAGAGAAGTATGTAAGAGTGGTACAGGATATATACGTGGGTAGTGTGACAGCGGTGAGGTCTGCAGTAGGAGTGATGGATGAGTTTAAGGTGGAGGTGGGGTTACATCAAGGATCAGCTCTGAGCCCTTTTTTATTTGCAATGGTGATGGACAGGTTGACAGACAATATCAGACAGGAGTTCCCGTGGACTGTGATGTTTGCAGATGACATTGTGATCTGTAGTGAGAGTAGGGAACAGGTGGAGGAGACCATGGAGAGATGGAGATATGCACTAGAGAGAAGAGGAATGAATGTCAGCAGGACTAACAATATATGTGTGTAAATGAGAGGGAGGATAGAGGATAGAGGAATGGTGAGGGAGGATAGAGGAATGGTGAGGGTGCAAGGAGTAGAGGTGGTGAAGGTGGATGAGTTTAAATACGTGTGATCAGTAGTTCAGAGTAACGGTGAGAGTGGAAGAGAGGTGAAGAAGAGAATACAGGCAGGATGGAGTGGATGGAGAAGAGTGTCAGGAGTGATTTGTGACAGACAAGTACCTGTAAGAGTGAAAGGGAAGGTCTACAAGAGGGTAGTGAGATCAGCTATGTTATATGGGCTGGAAACAGTGGCATTGACAAAAAGGTAGGAGTTTGAGCTGGATGTGGCAGAGTTAAAGATGTTAAGATTTGTACTGGGTGTGACAAGGTTGGACAGGATTAGGAATAAGTATATTAGAGGGTCAGCCCAGGTTGGAAGGTTTGGAGACAAAGCCAGAGAGGCAAGATTATGTTGGTTTGGACATGTGCTGAGGTGGGATGCTGAGTATATTGGGAAAAAGATGCTAAGTATGAAGCTATCAGATAACAGGAAAAGAGGAAGGCCTAAGATGAGGTTTATGGATGTGGTAAGAGAGGACATGCAGGTGGTTGATGTGACAGAGCAAGATGCAGAAGACAGGAAGAAATGGAAACAGGTGAGCCGCTGTGGCGACCCCTAATGGGAACAGCCGAAAGAAGATGATGATCTATTTATTTATTTTTATTGAGAAATTTTGGCGTAACAAATGGGTACTCGAACTACAGCATTATTATCTCTATTTCTCTTGATGCTGTCGATTGGAACTCCTGCAAAATAAGGTTTCACTTATATCCATTTTAATTTTGGAATTTGAAAAAGAATGGTTTCAACATTTTTATCATTATAGCCACTTTCATGGAACTTCTTTTTTAATTTCTTTGACTTCCTCTAAAAATCCTTCATATTTAGCATTTAATCTTGATGCCCTCATTCCGTGTCCTTTTATGATATTCCTAAAGATGTGAGAAGGATGCATACTTTATCTATGCAACAATGTATTTCTAAAGCATACTTTCCTATACATCTCTGTATTCAGATTTCCAACTATCTTATAAATCTTAACATCCATATAGTCTACCTCTGTAATAGAACTATTCATACTAAATTTCAGAAAGAAAGTGCTCACATTCAATTTTTCATAAAGATATCAGTACATCATTAGTACCTGTCCACGTCATAAAAAGGTCATCAACAAATCGTTGATAAAAGGCAACATGCTGCCACATTGAGGCATTTAATATAAATTCTTCATCCCAGAATGCCATCACCGTATTGGTGTTGCTACTGACACTCAAAGTGCCCATAGCTATGCCATCTTTTTGTAGGTATAGCCCCTTGTCATACACATCTCCATAAATAAGCAAATCAAATCAATACACTTATAATCATAATTGCTATGCTTAACCAAATACTGTTTAAGCATGCCAAGACTGACTACATTGGGGATTACAGTAAACAAAGATTGGACATCTAATGTAACTAATATATAATTATTATCATTGTTCTTTTGCTTCATCATATAAGTGTATTGACCATTCAAGAAATGTTTTGAATCCCTTAAGACAATTTCATTTCTTTTCAAGATGGATGTCAAATGTTTTTCAATAAAAATCAAAAGGGGTTCTGTACAACAATTCCTACTGGCAACTATAGGTCTTAATGGTAAAAGAAATGGATCCTTATGGATTTTGTCGAGCCCTGTATAATAGGTATCAGTGGCGGATCTACCTTAAAATTATTATATAGTTTGATGTTAATAACATGACTCAATAAACTGTCTAACAGAGTATTGTGTAGTCTTACAATTATTTTCCCTACATCAGTCTGTCTCACACTCATATATCTGCGTTCATCACTCAACATATAGTTCTTTCAGTTGAAATAATAATAATGATTCATGACTGTGGGGCCCGTTTTGTCTTCCAGTCTTATTACAATGGAAACATTGTTTTGTAATTGGTATAAAGCTTGTTTCTCCCCCTTACTCAAGTTCTTGAAGATTTTACATTTTTTTTCAGTCCCTAAAACTTGGTGTAACTGATTCTCACACAATTTTTCATATGCTTCGAAAAGCAGGGAATTGATGGGAACATATCCACTCAACTTCCTAAAAACATTATTATTATTATTATTATCCATTTCAGTATTTTTAAAATTCATTTTAAGCGTTGTATTCCTTACAAAAAGTTTTAAGTCAAATACAGTATCAGTTACCTCTGCAGCTTGGGATTGTATATATGATATGCCCTTTTCCAGTAATGATAATTCATCATGGGAAAGTATTCTCAATGAAATGTTCCAAACTAAAGATTGTCTTTCTCCCGCCACATTTTTTTCAGCATGTAGTTGTTTCCAGATTCTTGTAACATCTTCCTCTTTGACCAGCTTCTGCTTCTTGAACAATGGTTGGCTCTGATGATCTCCCTGTTGATGGAAAGTTTAAATAAAGGGAAATCCTGATCCATATTTTTGTTGTTAACAATCAGACACGCCTCCCTGTTAGTGCCATGACTTGAAGGAATAGGCTGATGTATCTCTTCCATATGGATTGCAGTGGAAGGGACATGCATTACAATCTCAGTTGTTGAAAGTGATGAGGTCCTCTTTCTTGCCCAAGAATTCAGCAGAGTAGTTTCCATAGCTGAATTGTTCACAGTTTCATCACAACTCTGAACGGGACTAGCTTGTACCATGTTTTTCTTCCATATTTACTTCAAAAAACACTCTTCTATAATCATCACTTCAACACGAATAATACTGTTGGATACTTCAGTTAACGTTTGCCCCATAGCTCTTGGCCAAGTAAATACATGTCCAATTATAACATTTCTGTCTCTCTCAAGTTTCTTTTGTTGTTGTTGTAACAATTTCTTGTCATAAAGGACCACTGAGTCTAACAAGCAACGAGTGTTTGTGGAAACTTCTCATATAACATATTTTGTTCTGATGTAATACATTCAGTTATACTGGCTTCTTCAGGTTTGAAAAAGTCAAGTCATTATTATTATTTGCATTTGTTTACTGGGAATGTTCACTGGGCCAAAAAGTACCTATTTTCAGTGGAGGCCTGGGGAGAAAAGCTACACAAAGATTTATGCAATGCATACATCTGATAAAAAACTCAATTGGCAGATACATGTTTTAAACAATAAACAAAAGTTTTCAACAAAGTAAGAAGGTAATACAATGAAAAACCACTGTTAGAGAAAGCAAATATAATCCAAAAACAACGACAATGGATCCAGTATCAGTAGTTTATTGCACACAAGTTGCAGTCCCTAGCGCCTTCGCCTTCCAGGGGAATACAATCAACTAACATTCAGACATCTTTTATATATCCACCAATAAAATAATTCAATTATACAATTATCAATAATATAATTATACAATTAATTATAAAAAAACTTTCCAGTTGCATTCTAAATTCATACCTCTAGGTGTCATAGTATCATATTTCAGTATAAAAACTGTTTCTTTATACAATAATATAGATTTTACTTTTTCTTCACATATATTCATACTTAAACTTTCTAAAACTGTAGCTAACAAATCTTTAGAATCACTGTTATGAAACTCTTTAAAATGTACAGCAACAGGACTATCCATTCTTTCATGTTTTATGTCTCTCAAATGTTCCTGAAGTCGAGTTTTAAAAGCCCTTTTACTTTCTCCTACATAAAACATATTACAAGGGCATTTTAATGCATATATAATTCTTTCAGTATTACATGAAAATTGTCCCTTAGGATAAAATCTCTTATTATTAATACAATCAAATGTTCTATCAACATGTTTACAAGAAATACATTTGTTACATGGATATGTACCACATAAGTTAACATCTATATGTGCATTTAAATACATCTGTGGAGTAGAAAAAGTTGCATGAACTAACATATCCTTTAGATTTCTCCCCCTCTTATAGGAGAAAGTTACTTTTTTTGGAAAGATTGATGCTAAATTCTTATATTTAAACAATGAAGTCCAATAATATTTTATCATATCACTAATTTCTGAAGATAACAAATCATAGGTTATCACCATATATATTTTTGTTAATTCATCTTTACATGTATCTACAAATATTTTATTGTCATACCTTTGTTGTATTCTATTTCTTACTTCATTGGTTTCCTTCATTTTCTTTAATAATAACTCTATTTCTTGAGCATCATACCCTCTTTTAACATACAAGCATGCTATTTTTTCTAATTCCTTATTAATTTCATCATTACCATTATTCAGCCTCTTAATTCTCATAAATTCACCATATGGCAATGCACTTATTAAATGAGGTGGATGACAACTACTTCCATCCAACAAATGTAATTCACTTTCAAATTTCCGAAAAATTTTAGTTATAATATTTCCATTTGGTCCACCCTCTAAAGTTATATCCAGAAAGTTCACTTTGTTACCAACTTGGAAACTATCAAATTTCAGACCAAATTCATTTTTTTGTATATCATTCATAAATTCATGGGCCTCTTGTTCTCCGCCCTTACAAATAAAAATTAAATCGTCTATATAACGATAATAACTAACAACATTCTTTATATAAAACTCTGTCCTATATAAAAATTCTATTTCAAAGAGATTCATCATAATATTAGCATACATGGGCGCAAACCCCGCCCCCATAGCAGTACCCTTTAGTTGGTGAAATAATTGACCATCAAAACTGAAGTAATTATTCTTCAGACAAAATTCTATAAGTTCTACAATATATGCTGTCAAAGGGCTATCTCCTAACAGTTTCCCAACAGCTCTCAATCCATATCTATGTTCTATACTTGTGTATAAACTTTTAACGTCTGCTGTAAACCAGTACATATCCCTTGTCCATCTTGAGGGTAATATTTTTGTTAAAAAATCAAAGCTGTCTTTTATATATGAAGGCTGTTTAATCACAAAAGGATATAAAAAACTGTGCAGAAACAGACCCATATTGCGTGTAAAATTAATTGGATTAAGAAGGTAATACAGCTGTATATAAATCTGTCTACTGACAACACATATATACATATGTACAGAATTGGATTACCATCCAGGGATGAAGGTGAAGTTTGATGGTAATATAGGATGGAAAGGTCAGAGTAGTAGGAGAGAGACAGAGTCAGTTGTTATGTTGTGAGGAACTAGCACATGAGCATAGCCAGTGGGAGAAAAGATGCTGTCTCAAAGATTTTTTGAAGAAAGATGCATTGCTATAGTGGATATAAGAGAAGGTGGGAGTTCTATAGTCTAGCAGTGGAAAAGGAGTGGAGCATTTGACCAGTAGAGAGGTCAGAGGAGAGATCATTAACCTTAAATAATTGATTCTTAATTCAAGATTTAATTGCTTCCACTTAGCTAACAATTGTGGATGTTGCTGCCTGTAAATGGGCAGTTTAAGTATCCTTAAGCCACAGGGCACTATTTGTAATCCAAGGCAGTCTTCAAAATGATAACATTGTGTTTGAAGTCTTTTAAGCTTAAAAACGTTTGTTCTCTATCCTATAAAGGTTGCTCCATAACAAGGAATGATCTATACCCTCAATAACACATTAATTACAGTTTGTCCTCACTTCTCCTAGGAGAAGTGGAATTTCTCTATTTTTCAAATAGTTCAAAAATGTTTGAAAGCTACATTTACCATTGTTGATGTTGCTGTGTGGATTGTAATGCAGTTCAATTTCACTGAAGCCGCCTTCTGCCATTGCTCCAAACTGCCAAATAAAAACAAGGAGAGTACCACACAATGCACAGAGGAGAGGATAAAAGGTTCACTAATCACTTATGAACTATATTAAAACTTGGATTTTCATCTGAAGACTTCTGCTTTGTTTTGGTTCACTTTCTTCTTGTGCATTTAGATTTTAGTTTTACTCTAGTCTCCCAGTCAGACATTCAACAGCAGCTGCTAGCCTTCTACTCAATGTGTAAAATCCACAAATTGCTGTTAAACCAAAGCAAAACTAAAACTATGATTTGTGAAAAATTCCAAAAAGCCCTCAGCAACATTTATTTATTTATTTGTATCTGTTATCTGGGTAAGTACACTGGTCTGAAGACTCTTTTCAGCCATGAACCGCAACAAGATGAACCATGAGGTGGCAAAGATAAACATAAAGCAATGAGTGAAGACATGAAACAAAAATAGAATACAACTATAAATAAACAAAACCAGATAAAGCAAATACAATACAGTTATAAATATACAGAGACTGAAAGTGGCACGAGAAGTTGTTTAGAAATAAACAATACATATACAATATTCACAGGGGTTTATGATAACAAAGTTATACCAGGGAACAACAATGTAAAATGGCAGAACTATCAGCCTTATCAATGAAACATTGGCATGCAATGTCTTTATGGAGGTGTTCAGTCAGGTCTGTTTTGAAATTTGTTAGCTAGATACTACTGCCTGCAAATTCACTGGTTGTTCAAAATGGCAGGGTCAAGTCTTGTAAAGGCTCTTTCTCCTACTGCAGTTGTAAATCAAGGTCTTTGAAGAGCAATATGAATAGGTTGTGAATTTCTGTGGGAATAATCTGAGTTTTTAATGGTGAGGCAGTAATCCTCGTGTAACATTTTAAATATTATTGAATCAAAGTCAAAAGTCAAGCCAAAGTACCACAAGTGAAGTCTAAATGAAATTACGTGCATCATGCTTGAATTGAGAAGATAAATGCATACCATACAATTACACATGCTTAGAACAGAAACATATACATACATACAATTACATGTGTATCAGACCCAACATTTACATTTCTCTTAGACAGTTATATTATTACTTATTACTACAGTTATATTATACACCACTATAGTGGCTGATTGGTTCCTTATTGCACATGTACTTGTTAAACACTGTAATTCTCATGTTCTCTATATGATGAAAATATCTAGCAGTTTGTATTGCACATAATTTTCTTATAAAGTGATAAGTTGGTTGTGATGTCTTATTGTTATTGCACTATTGTTTGGTTATCACAAGAGTTGTTAGTTAGTGTCTCACATCCCTGAAATTAATATCAGAGTTCAAGATGCTAATTGTGTGAGAGAAAAAAATGCTCTTGAATCTGGTCATTTTACAGCTTATGCTGTGGTATCCTCTGCCAGATGACAGGCATGCAAATGGTTCAAAAGCAGGGTGAGTAGGATCATTTCTTATTTTTGTTGCTCTGTCATAACAAAGTATTGTGTATAGATCTTTTATCTCTGGATGTTTGGATCCCGTTATTTTCTGTGCAGCTCTGAATATCTTTTGTTGTGTTTTTTTATCTGCAGCTGAACAGCTTCCGTACCACACCATGAAGTTTCATCATGCACATTCGGATACTTTCTATGGTACCACTGTCGAAGGTGGAGAGGATAGAGGGAGGTAGGGTTTCTTTCCTCAGTCTCCTCAGGAAGTGCAGGTGTTGATGGGTCTTCTTTACTATGTGACTGGTATTGGTTGGCCAAGAAAGATCCTCCTCTATATAGACCCCCCAGGAATTTTGTGTTCTTTACCCTTTCCTATACCTACCCATTTATCATGAGAGGAGAGTGAGCTGGTTGTACTCTTCTGAAGTCTATTATGATCTCCTTGGTTTTGCTGACACTGAGGTCAAGATTATACCTGGCACACCAGTTAGTCACAGAACTCACTTCTTCCCTGTAAGCTTTTTCTTCTCCTTTGCTGATGTAGCCCACAACTGTAGTGTCATCTGCAAATTTAATGATGTGGTTGGTTTTAAATCTGGCATTATCGTCGTGGATCAAGATAGTAAACAGTAGCAGGCTTAGCACACAGCCCTGGGATACTCCTGTGCTGATAGTGATGCCCTTTGAGGAATTCTTGCCCACACATACTCTTTGGGGTCTTCAAGTCAGAAAGTCTAGGATACAGTTGTACATGTGGTTATTAACGCCTAAGTGGACAAGTTTTTCTATTAGTTGTTGTGGGATCACTGTATTGAATGCTGAACTGAAATCAATAAACAGCATTCTGACGTAACTGTCTTTATTTTCTAGGTGTGCCATTGTGACATGCAGTGCAACAGAGCTGGCATTTGCCATACAGCTGCCATACAGCTGTTTGTACAATATGTGAACTGCAGTGGATCAAGTGCTGTTAGAAATTTTGCTCTCAGGTGCTTTTTGACCAACCTTTCAAAGCTTTTCATGACAGTGGATGAGAGGACCACTGGTCTATAATCATTAAGGCTAGAGTGAGTGGCTTTCTTTGGTAATGGTTTAATGCTTGTGTTTTTAAATCACTTGGGTACTTTTACTTGACTGAGGGAGATATTAAATATATCTGTCAGTAAAGTGCTTATTTGTTCAGCACAGTCCTTTAACACCTTACTCAAGATGGTGCCTGCCCTGGCAGCCTTTCTTGGATTCACCTGACACAGGGTATTTTTCCCTCAGCTTGGTTTAGAATGAGCACTTCATCACCTGGGTCTGTAGGGATTGACATTGCCTTAGAGCAGTTCTTCTCCTCAAATTTGTTGTAGAAGGTATTCAGCCTATCCAGGAATTATGTGGTGTCCTCACATTGAGCTGATGCCAGTTTGTATTCAGTTATGGTTTTATTCCCTGCCACATACTTCTGGCATCCCTCATGTCAGTTAAATGGTAAATAGTCATGATAGTAATAGTAACAGTGATATAGGTAATAGGTAATAGTAAATGTCTGTGAATCAAGTAAATAAGTAGATCTTTCTCTTACTGTGAGTCAATCATATAACAGAAACAGCAACTACAAAATACTTGGGCATTTAGTTTGACCAGATTCTTATTTTACAAACCCATGAACAAAAAACTAGAGCCGGAATCCACTTCCTAATATTCTGCACCACAAAAGTCTCCCTCTTGTTATCCCCTCCTGTATGAAGAGCTATAGGAAAATACATCTTCTTTGCCCAACTAGAATAAGGTCTTCCACTAATTACTAACACTCCCAGATTTGAATGCCACTGTCTCCCCTTTAGAACAACAAATTAATTCCCAGTCAAACAAACAAAAAACCTCCTGGGATAACTTCTTTTCAGATGTGTCCACCACAACACATATGCACCTGACACTGCAAAACTAGTCACCACTCCTATGATCACATGCTTGCTCAGGTCCCAGTCTCAAACCAGGCCCTTGTCTCCAAATACTAAGAATAATGCTACAAGATATGAACCATAGCTTCTTCCTGTTAGGTCTCAAAGATGTGACAATGTCTTCTCAGCCACTTGAAGGACCTTACTAAATACTATATGTTTAGACCACAGCTAAAGGCCTATCTTCTCAAACAGAGCAAATGTAACTGCTACAATCCTGTCACAGTTTCAAACCAGGCCCTTCTCTTCAAATACTAAGAATAAGTCTACAGCATATGAACTGCAGCTTCTTTCTCTTAACTCCTAAACATGTGACAATATATTTTCATCCACTTGAAAGACTTTGTTAAATAGTGTATGTTTAGACTGCAGGTAAAGCCTGTCTTCTCAGACAGAGCTAACGTAACTGCTACAATCCTGGTCACATCACCTAAATCCTAAACAGGTAGAGCAGTCCAGCCCTGAAGTGACAAGTAATTACTCAGCTATCAGTCTGGTGCTGAGGCTAACATAATATAAATGGCTGTTGGTAAGGTTTGTCTGTCTTGAGGATGCAACCATTTCCTCTTGTCTGTGCCATGAAAGTAAGGTTTCTTTTTTATAAGCCTCCCTCTTACCTGCTAAACTTACCTTAGTAGTCCTAAGACAACCCCCCCACCACACACACACACTCACACATGCACACACACGCGCACACAAACACACACACACACACACACACACACACACACACACACACACACACACACACACACACACACACACACACACACACACACACACACACACACACACATATACACACACACTCCAGTCTGACAGCTGATACTTGACACTAACATAGTGGATCCATTCCAGTTTGGCAAAGGAAGGTCATGGTTATTGAACCTGGTGGATTTCTTTACAAAGTTCACTAAAGCAACAGATGAGGGGAAAGTAGTGCATACTTCAACCTTACATCTGGTTAAAGGATTTGATACAATACCCCGCTCGGGCATTGTTAACAAACTTATGGATCTAGGCATAAACCTCTTTATATCATGCTGGATAGCTAGCTGCCTCAAGGATAGAACCCAAGAGGTTAGTATCAGTAAGGCCACCTTCAAAAAGAGGCTGGTCACCTGTGGAGTCCCTCGGGGCTCTACTTCTTAAATGTCAAAGCCAATGTCAAAGGCCTCCAGCTGACCAAGTTCACAGATTATTGCAAACTTGGATAGTTGTTGAATCCTCCCAAGATGAGAACACTCTTCAGGGAGGTCTAACACAGGAAAATGCTTGATGCCAAAGCCATGGCTTAAACCACAATGCCAAAAAATGCATTATAGTTCCTTTTGTGAAGTCAGTCACCCCAGATAACTGCATCATCAATAAAACACCCCTAAAATTTGATTCACTACTCAGGGATCTGGGAACCTATGTTGATAGCAACCTAGTCTTTGACCAACACGTGTCCAAGGTTGTAAGAAAATCCTTTCATGCTGCTCAACATATAAGTAATGGGATGGCATGTAGGTCCAGGGAGGTCATCACCTAGTTTTGTCCCAGTGTTTCCTGGTGATCCAGATCTGACAATCTGCTTATCCTTAACCCTAATAAGACCAAGCTCCTGCTCTTTCTCCCCCACTCTCTTTCCAACCACAAATCTACATTTACCATAACATCTACATTTACCATAACATCCTCTAACAACACAATCATAAAATCTGAACCACACACTAAACTGTCAGGCGTCATTATAGATGACGAGCTCAAATTTAACTTGCACTTACTGGAAGGAATAAAAAAACACACCAGAAACTTGGCTTGCTCTATCGTAACAAAAGATTTCTTACTCCAAATGCTAGACTCACCCTAGCACAGTCCTTCCTCCTGGCCACACTTCTCTACGCAGACCCAGTACTAACCAATATACAAGCTACTACCATGAACAAACTGCAACAAACATACCATAAAATTGCAAGATTCATTACTAACTCTCCCTACAACTCCCATCACCGTCTTGCCCTGAACTCATTACAATGGTTCAAATTCCCTCAACTACTGCTACTTTCTCAATTTCAAGTTATTCACTCCATTCTATACAGGTCTTCATCCTGTCCAGCTCTATCTACTTATACCCCTTCTAGAACCCTCTGCACCACTAACCAACAACTTCTGAATGTAGATCACCCAAAGAAGAACACAGGCAAACTACAATATAACTGCTCTATAGCCCACACTTGGAACAAACTTCCTCTGAACATCCGGTCCATCATACACCCTGCACACTTTAAAAAGGAACTCAAACATTATCTTCTCAACACTAAATCATGTCTCTGCTTAGAACCTACCTGATATTTCCCCTTTATACAATTGGTGCTCCTTCCCTCTGAACTCCTGAAAGCACCTATACCTTCCACAAAGCCTATGCAAGAAATCTGATTCACTTGTATATCACTTGTTTGATCACTTGTATATAACTTGTTTTGTACATAAAAAAAAAAAAAACCACATTAGGGGTTCATATACTCATTTCTTTGAGAAAACCCTCTTGCTGTAATCTGAATATGTTTGAGTCATATTTGTATTAATATGTTTTGGAGTTATACTTGGTTATGGTACTTTCTATTTTTTTTTGTTACCTATGTTATCCTAATTGTATTTGTAATTGGAGCTTTTCTCCTCGGGTCTCCACTGAAAACGGGCTCCTGCCCAGCTGGACCTACCCGGTTAACAAATGTCAAATAAATAAATAAATAAATCATACCACTGTACTCAACCCTCATCAGCCCCATTGTAAGTTCATAGGTTCCTACTAGGCTAACAGCCATCAGGGTCTCTAAAGCCTAGCTGTGCAACTCAACCTAGTTTTGTCTCAGAGTTTCCTGGATGCCTAAATGGTGAGACATGTTAGTAAAGAGGTAGCTAAGAGTTATGGAGATATGTTGGTGGGGATTAATTTGCTTATTGTCAACCTCTGTCCATCAAAGACATGGGGGCCAAGCTCAGGGTGAATTTCCAAATTCCCATCCAATAATCAGAATTTCTTTTGAACAGAGTCAGAGATTAACTCTGCTTCATGTAGATGGGGAGCTTATTCCATTGTGTAAGGATCCTTTGAGACACATATTGGTCCCTCCTGCAGGTTCCATTTATGTTGCAGACAAAGTTCAGGTTCTTAGATCTAGTGTTTCTGGTGTTGATTGTCTTGCGGATGTGCAAGGGATACTTCAGAGCTGGATCCTAGGACACCTTATATACTAGGCTTAGATTACCTCTCAGTAACCTGTAGGAGACTGAGTACAGAGATAGGTCATTAAGGTAATCTGTGTAGGATAGGGTATTCGTATCCTGGATTCTCCTCGTGAGGAACCTTTGAGGGATTTCCAACTGTTGCAAGTTTATGGCTAGGGATATGCCAAATGTAGCATTGTATTCAATGGTAGATCTGATAAGGGATGAGTAGAGTGGTACTGTTACTTCCTTGAACCTGGATGACATACCCTTGTTTATGAGTTGGGCAACCTAAAATGATTTTCTTATTATCCTGGCTCCGTGTTGGTCAAACACCACATTACTGTCTACATATGTTCCCAGCTCCCTAACTATTGGGTCAACTCTTACTGGGGTTTTATCCAAGGAGTAATTAACTTGGGTGAATGCTTTCCCAAAGAGCACTATAATGCACTTCTCTGCATTAACTTTTAACCAGCAGCTTTCACCACAGTCATTTGTTTGCATTAAACCCTCTTGTAGGATGTTGGTGTCAATGCTGGAATCTATGATAGCTCCCAATTTACAGTAATCTGTAAACTTGGTGAGCTAGAAGCCTTTGACATTAGCCTTAACTTCCAAGAAGTAAATGCCAAACAGGAGCAGACACAGCACAGTGCCCTGGGGTAGTCTGCCAGTATCTGCCAGTGGTCTCTTGATGGAGGTGGTCTGTCTGATCTTGATGTCCTGGGTCCTATCTATAAGCCGGCTGGAAATCCAGCAAGTTATGTAGGGATTTATGTCTAGTTCAGAGAGTCTGTTAATAATGTCTAAATAGTGTATTGTATTGAATGCCTTGGCCAGGTCAAGACAGGTGGTATGCAACATTTTCCCCCTCATCAATAGCCTTGGTGACCCTCTCAAAGAAGTCTATCAGGTTAAGTAAGCAAAACCTCCCCTTAATGAAGCCAAACTGGGATAAGCCCAATGTCTGTAGGTTGCCAATATCCTTGTTGATCATTTCCATGATAACTAATTCAATGGCTTTGCATATTAGACTTGTCAGACTGATGGGTCTGTAGTTCTTGGGGTCAGCTGATGGTCCACCCATATAAAGAGGGATGGCCATTGTGACCCTCTATTCACCTGTCACATAACTTTTTCTGAGACTGTAGATGAAGAGCATCTCAAGTTGTCCTACTAAGTCATGTTTTAGGCTATTTAGGAGGCAAACAGGGATACTGCCAGGGCCCACTGAAGCAGTGTTTTTGGCCTAATTGAGCACCATACCTCTGAAATGTCCAGATTTTTGCCTCATATTTTTGGTCTATTCCTTGTAAAATTTGTGGTTTTGTGGCAAATCACTGCGATGATCTAAGGATTGACGTCACTAAATAATGACATATCTTTGAATTTCAGACTTCAAATCGTTCAGAGAATGTATGTAACACAAACCATGTTACTGTAGCAACTTTCTAAGTTTATAAGAGCATTATTAAGAATATGTCCCTATTTTGAGGCCTTTGTTCCTCCATTTTGTCAGGCTTTGCCCAGATTTCATGCATTAAGAGATTGAGAGGTATGATAAGCACCTCCTCCAGAACTTGCCCCCTATTGATAGTTGGGGGGATATACTAGAAGGGATTACACAGTGGTAGTGGGAAGGGGGTGCTGCGGGTGAAGTTAGAGCTACATTTATCAGCCAGTAGATTTGGTATGTCACCCTGGTTAGCAAAGGTTGTGCCATTTATCACCAGTTCTGCACTCTGCTGAGTATTACATGTAAGAGTTCGGATACAGCTGAAGAAAGCCTTGTGATTGTCTTTAACATGGAAAGCTATCTTGACCTTGAAATTGGCTTTGGTGAACTTTATCAGACCTCTTATTTAGTTGGATTAGAGAGCTCTTGTCTCTATGAGAGTAGCTCTGTTCTTGTCTCTATGAGAGTAGCTCCTTCTGATTTTGGCTACAACTTTTTTCTTTTGTTATATACCCTGTTAAGGTAAGGATTCCAACAGTGTGGTTTATTTTTGTGTTAGATTTGGGCTTAATTCTGGTAAGTATAGCAGGCTCATTTAGGCCATCTACATGTTTGTAGTCAGTTTGTAGTAGCTTTCTGTAAATAGTTAGCTGTGTTCTTGGGGTTTGGGGAGCTGTGAATTTTGACAAACTGTTGTTTAATAGTATGTAGCTTGCTTTAGTATAGCTCCTAACTGTTAGTGGGTTTAGTTGGGTTTTCTGTTTGATTTTTTTTTTTTTTTGTTTTCTTTTTTTTGTTTTGTTTAGAGGAAGCCAGCTTTGTGGTCTGACTTCACTAATGAGGAAGTGACATGGGGGTTGACACTGCTCTAGGTGATCTTCTGCATAAAGACTATCTGGCGCAGGTTGTTTGTGTTGATAAAGTTGAGGAAGCATTGCACCTGTGAGTTAGATGCAGTGTATATCTCCCTGCCTGTACAGGGTCCGCCATGAATAGGGTATTTGATTGAATGATGAATACCTCTAGTAGGTCTATGTAAGTGTTATGAACTTTATGGGTTATATAGGGTGACCTGTAGCTGGCCAATACATGGTAGGGACCCTTATCTGTGGTGGTATAGATGTAGATGAACTCCAGGGCATCAACATGTATAACCAACTTATAGTTGTATTTGATGCTAATGTAGCTAGTGTCACCTCCACTTTAGCCCTTGTCTGTGCAGCAGTTGATCTAAATATGTTGAAGGCACTGTTACCTTCCACTACCAGAGTACTTTCTGTGGCTTTAAACCAGAGCAGCACAGATGTCTACACTGTCCAGGGTGAGGAGGCTTTGTAGGGTGTGGAGTTTCTTGTTTAGGCTCCCGGCATTGAGCAGTAACACCATTAGGTTGCTTTAATTTTTTTGATATGTTG
Source organism: Protopterus annectens (assembly GCF_019279795.1). Classification (NCBI taxonomy): domain Eukaryota; kingdom Metazoa; phylum Chordata; order Ceratodontiformes; family Protopteridae; genus Protopterus; species Protopterus annectens. The sequence continues at coordinate 1,301,620,137 of NC_056729.1, forward strand.
CTAGTTTTGCCATTTTGACAATGTAAGGGGTGGGTAAAGCTTTAGCCAATATCTGAAATCTCGAGTGGGCATGTACAGACCATCCTTGGCAAAGCAAAGTGGTCTGTTAACCATGTCCTCCCATGTTGATGGATCATCCTTGGTAAAGCTAGAATGCTGCACAATGCAAGACATGTACATGTCTTTGACACCTATTCAGTGAGATCCATGTTTTTTTTTCACATAGTCCAGTAAAGCATGCCTCCAGTCATTTACAGCCACATGAACTTTGATAGAATAATATTGGCACCTCTGGCACCTATAATGTTGTGACTTGAGTGCCTGCATGATATTACAGATCCTAGTTCCAGATAGGTAAGTGACCGTTCTCTTTTCCTTGTCCGGCCTGGTGAGAGGAGAATCTGTGCGTCAGACAATAGAATCTCATATGACAAGAGTACTATGTAAAGTCTTTGCTTGCCTTATAGGCTTTGTTCTTGAGGGATCATTGGATGCAGGCTTGTGTGTAGTGCTTTTGGTGTGTGTTTTAATAAATCTTGAGGGTAGATGTTGCAGTTTTATGAGTTAGGAGGTCTTTAAGGCTTGTAGAGGTTTCTTTTAAGTGCGTCGGCATAAGAAGGTCTATGTGTAAGGTGAGCGGCATGTGTGAAGGATTTAGTATGTGTTTTTTGACAACCTTGTCTGCATTGAGATGTTTGCCTTCAAGGAAGTTATGTATATGCATCTCTCACATATTGTATAATGCATCATAGAGTATAATGCCCTTTATGGTATGCACCTAACTAGACACATGCAGCAACTGGAAATTCTACAAAGATTATTTACCAAATAAATACAGGGAGTAAACAAAATGTCCTACACTGCTCACCTCAGATCCCTGTCTCCTTACTCAGTATCATGCAGATTACTGAGGGGTAATCATTGCCTGGCAAACAAGGCATCCCTGGACCCTGGTTTGATGAACCTTTTGCACATTCTCAAGACAAACAGCATAACAACTACTAGATGAAAAGACCTAAATTTTGCAAACAACATACACAGGACATATAGGAGAGACATATATGTTTCTCAGAGAATTCCCATTCTCTGGAGCAAACTCCCCATCCATGTGAAGCATAGTTGCTCCCTAACCCATTTCAGTGCAACTTAGATCAATAGATGGGTAATCAGAAATTCACCCCTAGTCTGGCACCTATGTTTTGGATAGACAGAGGTAGTCAGTAAATCGCCCCTATCAAATGTGTGGGTCACACATAGGTAGCACGGCTTGACTTGGAAGGGCTCTATTGGCCATTAACACAGTGTACACCTATAAACCTATGAAAATACTCATTGTTACATAACAACACAGTGTTTTGGCAGTCATAACATTGGCAGAACTTGGGTCCATTCCTCAGCAACGTATAGTTTCAAGTTGCATTGTTGGCACATTTTGCTAAAACGTGTTTTTCAATCATCATGTGTAGGAGATGCACTATATTTTTCCTTTCCTTTCTCCCTCCCATACTGCTTTGCATTATATCCATTCATACTCAGAGCCCAAACCAACAGTACCTATCTATTACTCTTCAGTTTAAACTCCACCTTCCTCAAACTAACCATCAGTACTTTCTATCTTAACTACATCCTCATACTTTTATCCTTTCAAGCACCTCTATTTCTCACACTTCAGAAACATAAGAAAAGTTACCAGGACAATCTAATGCTCATTCTTCATAGACAATACTTCCTTTCTACCTACCTTCTATCAAATTTCAGATGATGCCATCACTAAATATCCTACAGCCCTGCAACTTCTTGCTTCCTTCTTGATTCCTGATAGACTAATTAACTCCATTTTGATTCAAATCAAAATACAATTAAGTGGAAAAATCCTGTCCAAAAAAAAAAAAAAAAAACCATCAGTAATACCTCAATTTATTAAAATCCCCCTAGGAGGAGACATTCTCCCTAATCCTGCCCCACCTATCATAGGATCATAGGAAGTTACTAGGCTATTGGCCCTAAGGCCCTTATAAGCTTAGCCAAGAATTTAGCCCATGTTTAGACAATTCAGCACCCAAAGCCCCTGTCCAGCAGGGACACAGATGGAATCCCAAGAGTGTATTTTCTGTTTCCCATCCAGTTATCCAGATTGCACTTGAAAAGGGATAATGAGGTACTCTGCTTGACATGGAGTGGGAATCTATTCCACAGATTGGGGAGTCTCTGGGGCACAAATCTGTCCCACCAACATGTCCTGTTGATGTCACAGACCAGGTTGAGGTTGCACATGTGGGTTACTCAAGTGGAGCTTGACTTGTAGATGTGCAGCAGTCCCATCTAGGTGGGTTGTGAGATTGCTTTGTATGTCAGACAGTGGTCACCTCTGAGGAGTCTGTATGAAACTGAGCAGAGGGACAGGGCTTTTAGCCTGTCTGTGTGGGGTAGATGTTTGAAGCCCTAGATTCTCTTCAGCTGCTGCATGTGCTTTGTGAGGTCCATGTCAAAGGGGCCATTATACTCAACAACCGGCCTTATAAGAGAAGACTACAGGAATGTTATGACCTCTTTGTCCCTGGATGAGATACCCTTATTTATGAGGTGGCCCATGTAGAAAGCTTTCTGTACAATGGAAGCCACATGGTGATCAAAAGACATGTTGCTATCAACCTGGGTGCCCAAATCCCTCATGACTGATTGTGTGCTTAGGACATTATTAATGTGATACTATGTTGAGACGTCACTATCCCCAAAGGGGTTGATGCTGCATTTTTTTGGCATTCAGCTTGAGGCCAAGTTTCTGGCAGCAGTCATTTGTTTGGGTGAGACCCTCTTGGAAAACATCCACATCACTTGGGGAATTGATGACCGTACCCAGCTTGCAGTCATCTGCAACCTTGGTCAGCCATAGCCCACTGGTTTTAGCCTGCACTTCACAGAAGTATATCTTAATAACAGAGGCCCTAAGACCAATCCCTGGGGTATGCCACTCATTACGAGTCTACTGCTTGAGGTGACTTCCCATATTTTGATTAGGTAGGTTCTGTCAGTGAGCCAGTTGGCTTTCCATCTGGTTACATATGAATTGATGTGTATTTGAGAGAGTTTATTTCCTATGCCCAAGTGGAGAATAGTGTTGAAGGCTTTGGCCAGGTCAAGGTACGCAGTGTGTACTGTCTTCCCCTCATTCATGACTTTGGTGACTGTCTCAAAGAAGTTGACTAGATTTAACAGACATGACCTCCCCTTGACAAAGCCAAACTGCATGGGGTTGAGAGTTTGGAGGTTGCCATTGTCCCTGTTAATTAGGTCCATGATAATCCCTTCCATGGCCTTGCAGATCAGGCTAGTTAGGCTGATGGGTCTATAACTTACTGGATCGGTGGATGGTCCACCTTTGTGTAAAGGGATGACAGTGGCTGTCCTTCACTCAACTGGGACAAAGCTGATACTCAGGCTTTGATTGAATAGGGTACCTAATGGTGCTGCAAGTTCATACCTGAGTTCATGTAGATTGCAACCTGGGATGTTATCGGGTCCCATGGAGGCATTATTTTTTGCCATTGAGAGGCCAGTGATGACCTGTTCCCTAGAGATAAGGGGAGGGGGGCAGGTACTGGGGATGTCCTGATTTACTGATGGGGATGGGGATGGGACAGAGGGGTGAAGTTTTTGCTGAATCTGTCAGCCAGTAGATTGGCTATATCTACAGCATTTGTGTATGTGGTGTCCTTGACCACCAGTTCTGAACAGATCTGGGTGCTTCCTTTGAGATTGTGGACATATGTGAAGAAGGCCTTACAATTGTCTCTAGTAGATATGGCCAATTTGGACATGAAGTTGGCTTTACAGGATTTCACTAGTGCTCTTATTTGCTTGTTCAGGCTCAGGAGAGATTGTTTCCATTTGGGCACCTGCTCTTTCTTGGTCCTGGACAGCAATTGTTTCCTTTTGTTATATATTTTAATTATGGCAGATATACACCAGAGAGGTTTACTCTTCCTTGAGGAGGAGGATTTTGTCCTATCAGGTATTCCTGATTCCATGCATCAAGTGCTCATATAGTACTTTGGTGTAGAGTTGGACATTGGTGCCAGTTCCAACAGAGGGGGAGGAGTCTGTGAAGCTATTTATACCATCTCTCAGGAGGTTGTAATCAGCTTTGGAGAAGTTTTTTTTGTTTGACCCTTGCTAGAGAGAGGTCAGGGGAGATGCTGATTTCAAAAGTGACTGCTTTATGGTCGAATCATACCAGGGAGGATGATACGGTAGGGGTGCTGCATGGGTTACTCAGGTTGGTTAATACAAAGCCCAAAATATTATCACCTCTTGTGGGGGTATTGACGAGCTGTTCCAGGGCATTTGCATTCATAAAATCAAGGAATCTCTGGGCAGTTGCATTCTTGCCTGAGTAGCTTTTCCACTCTATGGTTGGGTAGTTAAAATCACCCAGGAACAGGGTAAAGGGTTGAATCTTGATAGATTCAAAGAGGTCTAGATATGTGGAGTGGGCATCTTGAGTCAATTTTGGGGGCCTGTAGCTAGCTATGATTTGAATAGGGGTTTTGTCAATAGTTAACGGCACTTGGAGTGTCTCCTGTGCATCATACTGTCTGACCAGCCTGGAGCTGTGTGTGTGTCTTTAATATATATTGAAACTTCACCTCATTTGGCTTTGCTGCCCACAGTTTGGGGTCTGAATGTATAGTAGGATGAGAAACCAGGTAAGGCTGGGGTACTCTCTGCAGCTTTGAACCAGGTTTCTGGGACTGCACAAATGTCAGCATCTTCCAAGGTTAAGAATGCTTGCAATGAGTGCAGTTTCATGTTTACACTCCTAACATTTAGCAGCATGAACTTTAATTTGGATTTTGTTTAAATTTTTATGTTGGTTTTATCAACCTCAGGAATTTTCCTAAAAAAGGCACTATGAGGGAGGCAAGGGCCTTTGACAGAAGCCCTAGTGAGATAGATGCAGGCCATCTCTAGAAAAACATTGTGGTCTGTCAATCATATCTTCCCAGGCTGTCAGGTACTGGATCCTCTGGAATGACACCAGAAACTAAGCCAATTGTTATTGTCAATCATTTTTGTTTGTATTGAGGCATCATTCTGGGTGACAGTAGAATGCTCTTAAGGCTAGGGACATACCTGCCTGTCACAACCAATATCAAGACAATTCTCTTCCACAGACTATTCTAACCCCACTATGGTCAACCCCAAACAACGGTAATCAAACTTTTGCCATTGTAAATATTAGAAGCATAAGAAATAAAACTACTGAACTGCATGTCTGGATTTACCCGACACAAGCCTGATATTCTTGCTGTAAATGAAACTTGGCTTAAAACCAGCATAAATGTCTCTGAAAATTATACCCTCACCCTGCCATAATATCATCCATAATGATCATATAAAGAGAAAAGGTTGTGGCATTGCTTTAAAATTTGCCAGCATTTACCACAGTTCCCCTTACAACAAACCAATACCAAAATTCACTTCAGCAGAATTTCTTAATACCTTCATGAACATAAACAAACATAAATAAATATGTATTACTGTGCTTTACATTCCTCCTGATGACAGTATTGCACCAGAAAATATCCTACATTGGCTAGCCATAAAGATTCTACAATGAAAAATACTACTAGGCAATGTCACAATTAACTGCTTGGACATAAACTCTAACTCCCTCACATCTAGCATGAAATTATATGGTTTCATATAACTAATTAAGGGCCCCACACATTATTGCAAAACATCAAATTCTTACTAGATGTCCTAAGTCTTATTAGACTGGGTATTTGTATCAGATCCTAACACATTCACCACCACAGGTACAATGTCATACTCTATCAGTGACCATTTCCCAGTCTGTACAATCAGATATCTCACACATCCACTTAAACAATGTTTATAAAACAACATGCAACCTGTCCAGATTACTGCCCTATCATCTATTAACAGGAACATCCTAAAAATCCTCCCCCTTAGACGATGTAAGTGAATTCAGTACAACTTTCTTAAATATTCTAAATAGCCTTGCAACTATTAGAAGGAAGAGAATAGACACAAATAATGAAATTTGGCTGTCCAAAAAGAGTAGAATCCTACTGCAGGATAGTGAAAAAACATGCAAGGAATGGCAAAAAAAAAATAAAACACTACAATATCTTGAAAACTCCAGAATGCTCCTCAACAATACTAAAAAGCAAAGAAACAAAGACTAAAAAACTATAATCTAACTACATTTTGAATAATTGTAAATGCAGCCCCAAACGTTCCGATCAACCATTAAAGAAATCTTAAATTCTGTCCAAAATTCAGCCCTAACCCCTCTCACAGTAATTAACAGACAGACATCACCACATCTATTTTCACTTTATAACCTGTGCTCACATTCTATATAAAACCACTCAAACTTAGACAATGTTCTGCTTCAGTTCTTCCATGTGAGTACCTTAAAATATCAGGTAAAAGCATTACATATCCTGTCTCAATCCTTAAAAATAAGTCAAAGCAGGAAGTCTACATTCCCTGTCTCTATAAAAAAATGACACATTATCCCTCTACACAAAGGGGGAAATTCAGCAAACATTACTAATTTTAGACTTATAGTACTCTTATCTTCCCTTCTCCAAAATACTTGAAACTGTATTCAAAAAGATTTGTTGAACTATCTCCTGCAGGAATAACTCTTACTCCATATAGCATATTTGCCATCCCTCCCATAGAACTAACACTGCACTTCTAACCTATATAGATACTGTCAATAAAGCCAGAGATAACAGCAAACTAGTTGCCTCCTTATATTTAGAGGTGTATAAAGTCTTCAACACAGTTTGTCAGAGCAAACCTCTACTTAATATGTCCTCACTAGGTCTATCACAGCCCACCCTTCTATGGTCAAAAGCTACCTGTGCAATAGGTATCAGCCAGTAAAATGGCATTCCACTCTTTCTCTCTCTCTCTCTCTACATATATATATATATATATATATATATATATATATATATATATATATATATATATATATATATATATATATATATATATATATACCTCCAGGACACTGCTAATGAACCACAAACCTCTATCCTTGGTATCCACCTCATTAACATTCTCACCAGGACACTCTACACATCCACACAACAGGCCTCCCTAATACAATACACAGGTGACACCACACTCATATGCACACCTGACAACTGGCACATGTACAAAAAAAAACACTCAGTAATCTTTAACAGCCACTCAAACAGGGCTTTGTAACTCACATCTCATGCTCAACCCCCCAAAAAATGCTTCTTTTTTCCCAAATCCACCACTCATGAAAACACCAACAATTAAAATGCTCACTCTTAACAATGCAACTATTGAAGTCACTTCTAATAGCAAATTTTTAGGAGGGATAGTGGATGAATATCTTAAATTTGACCTCCATACACAAAAACTGCATTAAAATATCACCACAAACTAGGCATGATTAAGCGAGCCAAAAAAATTCTCATTAACACAACTAAAGCTACACTTGAAAGTACTTACCTCCTCCTATCACTACTTTATGTTGATGCCATTCTCACTAACCCAAAGGCATCACAAAAATCGTGACTTGAGCAATTCTATAACAAAGTGGCTAAATTTGCAGGAAATACCCCTTTCAGAACCAAGTACTACATTGCACTAAAATATGCAAATTGGTTAGAAATGCCACATCAACTAACATATACATAGCTTCTTACCACCTATAAAATTACACTAAATACCATTCTACACAGCTACATTCCCAATAGGTCATTACAATACAATGACTAAAAGCTCTTCTCTGTGAACAAAACGTATCAAATTTGCTGGGCATGGTCTGTACTCATGCCATGTTACTAAGTCCTGGAAATCCCTACCCATATCCATCAGTTCAATAACCTCGCTCCAGTCCTTTAAAACTTTACTGAAAGACTTCCTAGCCAAAATCTGATTCTGCTCTTGCTTACGCACAAGATAAACTGTATCTCTAAATATGAACAACTACCTATTCATAACTTACACCACCTTACTCTCACTTCTTCACTCACTTTTTCCTTTCCCTGACTTTCTTTCTAAATATACCATAAACCTGTTTTTTCTCTCACTCACTTCATATTGCAGTTCCTGTTTGCATTTTAATAACTTTCATTTAATGTCTCTATAAATTGGCTTAAATTTCAGTAAATATTGAATTATTGTCATATAAGTTGCAACTGTCGTTAACCAATGTTTCCACATTATGTCTAATTTGGTATAAATATTTAAACTGTAGACGTTTTTGAATTATTTTTGAAGATTGTAAAATTATTGTTCTTAATATAATTTTGTAATAATAGGTTCATAGATTGGTACTAGGCTAACTGCCCTTTTGGGCCATTTGAAGCCTAGCCAGTTACCCCATGTGAGAATCAAACCCTGCACCTTGTGGCTTTAAGGTAAATACCTTAACCATTTTGCCATCCTCCCACCCTTTAGAGCTTTTCTCCACAAGCCTCGTCTAAAAATGGGAACCTACCCAATTGGACCTTCCTGGTAATCAAACATCAAATATATATAGTAATGCCTGGCATCTTTCCATCTATATATTGCACCTAGTCAATTTATACTATAGGTGCATATCAGTGAATAATGCATGGTTTATTGGCTTGGATCACTAGTGGATCATGCTGTACTAATATACTTCTCCCACCATATTTGCTCATTGTCCAATGATGCATTATCTATTGGATGCACACTGGTGAAAACTTGTGATGCAACACTAACAGATATAAATAATAATCAGCTGCTTTGCAAGATGTATTGTCACAATTTTGTTATATTTGGGTGTACTGCCCTATAGTCAACATTTCAGCAGGTGAATCTCTTCATGTGACCAACACGATCTATCACACCTTATCTATACTAGAACACGTACTTAATAATGCTTGCTAACACTAACCCTAATCTTGCCCCTAACTTCATGCCAACACATTACCTTAGAAAAAAACCTTTCTGTTGCACCACCACTTTACATGACATCAGGTACACAACGCATGCACCAATGCACACTATCAGCATTACATCCCTCCCTTTCCCTAGCTTTTACGCTTACCTAGAAACACTTGGACATACACTCTTACCCTTAAAGCTGCAACTTTGAGCTAGTCTACCACTGTTGACCCCTAACCTAGAAACACTTGGACATACACTCTTACCCTTAAAGCTGCAACTTTGAGCTAGTCTACCACTGTTGACCCCTAACCTAGAAACACTTGGACATACACTCTTACCCTTAAAGCTGCAACTTTGAGCTAGTCTAACACTGTTGACCCCTAACCTAGAAACACTTGGACATACACTCTTACCCTTAAAGCTGCAACTTTGAGCTAGTCTACCACTGTTGACCACTAACATAGAAACAATTGGACATACACTCTTACCCTTAAAGCTGCAACTTTGAGCTAGTCTACCACTGTTGACCACTAACATAGAAACAATTGGACATACACTCTTACCCTTAAAGCTGCAACTTTAAGCTAGTCTAACACTGTTGACACCTAACCTAGAAACACTTGGACATACACTGTTACCCTTAAAGCTGCAACTTTGAGCTAGTCTAACACTGTTGACCCCTAACCTAGAAACACTTGGACATACACTCTTACCATTAAAGCTGCAACTTTGAGCTAGTCTACTACTGTTGACCCCTAACCTAGAAACACTTGGACATACACTCTTACCCTTAAAGCTGCAACTTTGAGCTAGCCTACCACTGTTGACCCCTAACCTAGAAACACTTGGACATACACTCCTACCCTTAAAGCTGCAACTTTGAGCTAGTCTAAGACTGTTGACCCCTAACCTAGAAACACTTGGACATACACTCTTACCCTTAAAGCTGCAACTTTGAGCAAGTCTAACACTGTTGACCCCTAACCTAGAAACACTTGGACATACACTCTTACCCTTAAAGTTGCAACTTTGAGCTAGCCTACCACTGCTGACCCCTAACCTAGAAACACTTGGACATACACTCTTACCCTTAAAGCTGCAATTTTGAGCTAGTCTACCACTGTTGACCACTAACCTAGAAACACTTGGACATACACTCTTACCCTTAAAGCTGCAACTTTGAGCTAGTCTAACACTGTTGACCCCTAACCTAGAAACACTTGGACATACACTCTTACCCTTAAAGCTGCAACTTTGAGCTAGTCTACCACTGTTGACCCCTAACCTAGAAACACTTGGACATACACTCTTACCCTTAAAGCTGCAACTTTGAGCTAGTCTACCACTGTTGACCCCTAACCTAGAAACACTTGGACATACACTCTTATCCTTAAAGCTGCAACTTTGAGCTAGTCTAACACTGTTGACCCCTAACCTAGAAACACTTGGACATACACTCTTACCCTTAAAGCTGCAACTTTGAGCTAGTCTAACACTGTTGACCCCTAACCTAGAAACACTAGGACATACACTCTTACCCTTAAAGCTGAAGCTTTGAGCTAGTCTACCACTGTTGACCACTAACCTACAAACACTTGGACATACACTCTTACCCTTAAAGCTGCAACTTTAAGCTAGTCTAACACTGCTGACCCCTAACCTAGAAACACTTGGACATACACTCTTAGCCTTAAAGCTGCAATTTTGAGCTAGTCTAACACTGTTGACCCCTAACCTAGAAACACTTGAACATACACTCTTACCCTTAAAGCTGCAACTTTGAGCTAGTCTACCACTGTTGACCCCTAACCTAGAAACACTTGGACATACACTCCTACCCTTAAAGTTGCAACTTTGAGCTAGTCTAACACTGTTGACCCCTAACCTAGAAACACTTGGACATACACTCTTAGCCTTAAAGCTGCAATTTTGAGCTAGTCTACCACTGTTGACCACTAACCTAGAAACACTTGGACATACACTCTTACCCTTAAAGCTGCAACTTTGAGCTAGTCTAACACTGTTGACCCCTAACCTAGAAACACTTGGACATACACTGTTACCCTTAAAGCTGCAACTTTGAGCTAGTCTAACACTGTTGACCCCTAACCTAGAAACACTTGGACATACACTCTTACCCTTAAAGCTGCAACTTTGAGCTAGTCTAACACTGTTGACCCCTAACCTAGAAACACTTGGACATACACTCTTACCCTTAAAGCTGCAACTTTGAGCAAGTCTAACACTGTTGACCACTAACCTAGAAACACTTGGACATACACTCTTACCCTTAAAGTTGCAACTTTGAGCTAGTCTACCACTGTTGACCCCTAACCTAGAAACACTTGGACATACACTCTTAGCCTTAAAGCTGCAATTTTGAGCTAATCTACCACTGTTGACCCCTAACCTAGAAACACTTGGACATACACTCTTATCCTTAAAGCTGCAACTTTGAGCTAGTCTACCACTGTTGACCCCTAACCTAGAAACACTTGGACATACACTCTTACTCTTAAATCTGCAACTTTGAGCTAGTCTACCACTGTTGACCCCTAACCTAGAAACACTTGGACATACACTCTTACCCTTAAAGCTGCAACTTTGAGCTAGTCTAACACTGTTGACCCCTAACGTAGAAACACTTGGACATATACTCTTACCCTTAAAGCTGCAACTTTGAGCTAGTCTACCACTGTTGACCCCTAACCTAGAAACACTTGAACATACACTCTTACCCTTAAATCTGCAACTTTGGGCTAGTCTACCACTGTTGACCCCTAACCTAGAAACACTCGGACATACACTCTTACCCTTAAAGCTGCAGCTTTGAGCTAGTCTAACACTGTTGACCCCTAACCTAGAAACACTTGGACATATAGTCTTACCCTTAAAGCTGCAACTTTGAATTAGTCTAACACTGTTGACCCCTAACCTAGAAACACCTGGACATACACTCTTACCCTTAAAGCTGCAACTTTGAGCTAGTCTAACACTGTTAACCCCTAACCTAGAAACACTTGGACATGCACTCTTACCCTTAAAGCTGCAACTTTGAGCTAGTTTAACACTGTTGACTGCCAAAAAGGCAAACAAAAAACGGAACTCAAAATCTAAAACAACTGCATTTGAAGTGCTGAATATTGTAAAAGATAAGACAACTGGAAGAAGGATCTTTAGAAAAGGGATGGATGGAGCAAATTGCATAGAAGGAGTGAGGTTTTAGTCAAGGCAGATATTGGGTGAATTATATAATGCTGAACTGAAAAATGTGTTATAAAGAAAGAAAGTTTGTAATGAATAATGTGTGTAAATGGAAAAAGAATGTCAACATGCTTTGTTTTCTTTCCCAATAATGTATATGTGCCTTGTTGTAAGGGATATTTTAATGAAGGTGCTTAAAAAATACTGCAGATTTCAGTAGTAAATCCAAATATTTCAGCATTAAAATACAAAACGTACATTTAACTTAACCAAATGCACTCAGTCTTTTACAGTTTTTAACAAATCCAGAACTCAGTAAAGAGTGTTGACAATAGCACTTACATCCACTAATGACAAACTGACAATTTCACAGGGTGGGTCTGGCATAAGGAATGGGTTTGGCATAAAGGTTATGGTCTGCATCTCATATTCACAAAATGCAGCATTTGATTCTGACCATGGGTGATTGCCTAGGCTTAAAATGGCCCTACAGGGCAGGGCAGTTAGCCTTGTATGAACCTCTGAAGGGAAAATATATACTATATATATATATATATATACATATATATATATATATATATATATATATATATATATATATATATATATATATGGGTCTATATGACTTGGTCAACAGTTCATATGATCGACTGTTTATTTGGTCGACAGTTCATTTGATCGACAAGCATTTGCCCCCTTCCCCAATGTTGTGTGACCCTGGAGTTGATATATATAGTTTGGGGGGGTGTGGGGGGCATTCGGGTGTGTGGGGCAAAGCCCCCCACCTAAAATGCTTGTCGATCAAATGAACTGTCGACCAAATAAACAGTCGATCATATGAACTGTCGACCAAGTCATATAGACCCATATATATATATATATATATATATATATATATATATATATATATATATATATATATATTAAGATATATCAAAGTTACACTGTTCTTCAAGTTGTTGTTTCCATTTTACATCTGTATGTATTTATTTATTTTTTTCTTCTATCTGTATATCTATGTTGCTGTCTATATGTCTGTCTATCTATCTGTCAAACAGATGGTTTTACTGATCCAAACTAGACCTTTTTCTTCCACTATCCAAGCACATGGCAAATATAACACAACTAAAGTACTTGCTATACATTTATAATCATCTGCTGCAACTTTTTAATGGCAAACTAGACAACTTGACTTATGGGATCTCATACTTAGTGGGATTATAACCATTAGTAAATCTTAGTTATGAATTCAGGATACTGAGTTCATCTGAGTAAGACAGGCTGACACTATTACTTTATTCTTCCAAAGTGAAATTGCCATGGACAATACATGGAATAACAAGTGAGTATATTTCGGTATAATTACAGAAGTGATTTGGTGAACTGCATATCACCATAGCATATTGGCAACTTAGTCACTATAAGTTGGTGTTTATAAAACTTGTAGATCATTAAGGCACTTTACAGATTATACTGAGGACTTCAGACTTTATTTCATGTTTTATATATATATATATATATATATATATATATATATATATATATATGTGTGTGTGTGTGTGTGTGTGTGTGTGTGTGTGTGTATATATCTATATATATATATATATATATATATATATATATATATATATATGCTTTTAAATATTTTTAAAAATGTTATGGTATACATATATGTGTGTGCAAACCAAACTCTGGGGAGCCTTGGCTTCACCAGTGGTTTGTTGTTTACACACGTAATAGTCACAGAAAAGTTTACTTTATATTATCAGTCAGATTCAGTGACTGATTTTGCTATACATATCAGTTGTAAGATGGAGGGTATCTTGTCTGTGGACTTGAAAAAAGATTCCCACATTTACCAGTACGAACAGTACAGCCAATGAATGGCTGGAATGCAGTCACAACATAGTGTAATTGCAATCTTGCCCCAAGTGTAGGGCAAAGGATGCAGTGGCTGTTGAGGGTGTACTGACTGTGCACAGACCCACTACAGCAAGGGAAGAACATACATGAAGGGAGTCCACACACACACACACACACACACACACACACACACACACACACACACACACACACGCACACTCAGATTTAAAGGAATCTGTAACTTCTTCATTTCAGGACATAAGACATTTTGAAATGCATGCTTGCAAAATGTGATGCCTAATCTCTCCCTATAGCTTCTTGTATTATTTACTATTGCAACTTTGGGGAAAGAGGAATTCTTAAATCTATACTATTGTTTCTCTTATCAATCAGAGAATATTCCCATTTTTAGTTTAGGCTTAGGGGCAACATTCTGAAGACATATAATAGGGAAAATAATTTAACTACAGAAAAAAGCATCAGTCCATTTACAAAAATGATAAACATATGTTTATCACACAGTTTCGAGGCTACAATCTGCTAATGAGTTTCATCCTGCAGCCCTTCTAATAGTAAAAGCCAGAACATGTCAGTCAACTAGCCATAGCTGTAGCATACCTGTCAAAATAATTACTTTGACAGAATTTGTTTGCATAGTTAATAAATAATTATAATAAGAAAATAATAAATCATTAAGAGCAAATCAATATGTCATCCATTGATGGTTCTGAGTTAAATAGGCTCTAGCAGAGGAACACACAAATATATAGGTTGTCTTGTGGAGAACAGCATCCGTGCACTTACATTGTATTCCAAGAAAAGGTTTTTCTTTTCAATTTTCCCATCTTGATTAATTAACTTTAGACAAATTCAAGTATAGTGTGCATCAGAATAAAAACTGAATGTGTTAGTGACGTATTAGACATCACAAAAACAATATTGCTGCTTAGTCTAGTTAAATAATGTAACAAATTATGGTTTAAGTAGTCTGCAGAGAGTAGGCAAAAGTGAATTACCCTAAACAAATGATGACTCATTGTGGTTTTGTGCAAGGTGTCAGGTAACTGCACTGATATTTGCTTAAATCGCTACATAAAGGTCATGACAAAACACTGGATTATCTGTATTCAGTGATATGGTTTCATATTTTCATAGTCTTAATGGGAAATGTCAACACAGGGACATTATTATAGTTAGAATATTTGACTCTGAATTGCAACATTAACTGCTTGTATTTCTCATTGAGAAAAATGGGTTTTGAAAGCATTTTCATATTTTTCTTTTTGTGTGTCTGTGCTGAGAGCTAAAAATAATTATTCTCAATGTCCGTAGGATTATAGCTTCATAGGTATATACTAGTGAGTAAATCTAGAAGACCATTAGGAACCTGACCACTGTGGCTTACATCCTTCTCCTGTCCATAACAGTCTTATGGGCCAGATCTTGGGTAAATTTGTGATTTCCCATTCATTTGTGTATGTTAAATTTAAAGAGAATAAATGTGCAAAATTAATCTTTGCAATCATTCTCAAAGACCATTAGAAGACTACCCATTGGAGCTTATCTTCTTTTCCTGTACATGTGAGAATGAATGGGACAGACCTGGAGTGAATGTATGGTTTGCCTTCCATTTGCCTAATTTAGATTTAAAGTGATTGAGGGATCTACACTTTTTGTCATGGACATAGAGCTTATCCCAAAGGTAGGGTATGCTTGGAGAGAGGTATGCATCCCACCAACTGATCTTGTTTATACTATGATGTAGGTTTACAATTATAGAGGTCTTTTTCCCCCAGATACCTGCCAACTATCTGATTCCCTCTCTCTCTCTATCTCTCTTTCCCTCTCGCTTTCTCACAACTGACTTATTCATTCCCCATGCACCAGGGTGAGAAATAACAAAGAGGGTTTCTGATTGAGGAAATTCTGTAGTGGTTTGGGGTTTTGTTTCTAACAGTCTTAACTTAGTAATAAGCTTGGGGATTTTTATGCAATAGTCTTCAGCATAGCTGGGTCATTTGAATGCATGAGTGATGCAACCCCCTCAAGACATGCATGACCCCTTGAAGCCAGTATTCTTTTGGAGTCTCTGGTGTCCACCAGGTATTAAAGTACATCACTTTATGTCCTTCGTTTGCAATCCAACACGCTTTTCTGATAAGAGGCAAGCTAGCAAAACCAAACAACTTCTCTACACCCCCAAACCAACTCCTTCAGGTGCCCCAACCACAAATCAAGCTTGGGTCACCTGGGTCATATTCAGGGCTTAATCCTTTTAAGCCAATAAAGGTACCACTAAAAGTATCCATTGACTGTTGCTTTAAACATTTGTCTTGCTGCCACTGTACAGAAGTATATCTTAATTCAGCACCTGACTTGATTACTCTGATGTGCTTTCATTTTGACTTATAGCTGAGTAATATCTGAAATCACTCCTTTGTCAATCAATACATTACTTTGGTTATTGAATATTATAAATAAGCAAAGACATAAACACATGTTGCTAGGTGCATTGCTCAGTAGCTGTAGGGTGAGAAGCAAGATTTCATATAGTTATATTGATTTATTAGAATGAAAATTATACTGCTGAGTATGTTACTGAGTACCACCAAGTTATACCATTTATAATGACAAAATTGCAGTTTTGGAGTTGCAATTTAACCTTGTATTACTCAGGAAGGCATTCAAACACTGCCCTGTGCAGACATGTAACACAGTGTTGTTTCATGTATGATGATAAAACACACAACTTAATTTGGCTAGTTTCGTCTTTTTCTGAGTTATGCAAGTTGGAGCTCTGCTATGCCCTCTGTGGATGCCTGGTACTATGGCGCTTGATTTATACTGAAAAAAGAACAGTTCAGAGGCACACTACTTGAGCAAATGCTGTACTATACAGGCTGGTAAGAGTAACCCTCTATGCAGATGCATGTTATTATGAAGCTGGTAAATTAATTTCAGCTGCTTGTGTGACATATTATTCCTTTTCAAATGCACTTAAATATCTTTCATCAGGTTAAAGCAGGAGGGGTAGACAGAGTAACTAGGGAAAGGAAATCCAGAAAATATGAGGTTATATTGAAACTTAACATTGTCATCAAACTATTTAACAGTATTTAATAGACTGCCTATTTGAAGTTCAGAACCCATAATTCCAATTCCTGTATTTATAAAAATAAGAGATTGGTAAAAACTTACAGTAAATATCAAAGGTGATAGTTATGCTATTTGTGTGTGGGGGGATTGCCTTCTTGTACCTCCTACATACCTGCTATGGGTCTATATTATATAAGAGAAAGCAATGAATTGTGAACACTATATAAGTGACCCACAATCCTCGAAAACCCAAAATGTCAAACACACAGATCAGCGATTTTTTTTCCCCCAAGGAAAAAATCGCTGCTCCATTAAAAAAAAAAATCAAAACACAAAATAAAGTGGGGGCTTCTCCCCCCACACCCCCCTACTTAAATATACCAAATCCAAGATCACACCACAGTGAGAGGAAATGGCAAAGTCCCAAAAATGGCCCAGTGATTTTTTTCCCCTAGGAACAAAATCGCTGTTCCGTGCTTTCGGTATTTTGCCATTTTGCGTAATGATGTTCAACTAAAGAGCATTTGCAATTCATTGCGTTCGCTAAAATAATAGGGTCCCACCTGCTACTTGCATATGATAACCCTAAAATAAATGCACCTCACAGGACTTTCACAGGTAGTTAGTAACATACTGTCCAATAAATCACTGAAGAGCTTATCTTTTCTACTTTATTTATTTATTTATTTTACATTTGTTTACCGGGATAGTCCAACTAGACACATATCCATTTTCAGCGGAGCCACAGAAAAGCTCCACATAAACAAAAGAGTAGTATATATAAAATTTACAGAAGGCATTTATACGAGAAGAGATACAGGAAAAATAATATTTGCACAAGTAAAATGGAACTAATTACATAGTTGTATATGATGTATCATTTACACATAGTAATAAGGCATTTGAATAGAAGAATGATGATAGATAAAGAAGAAAGTCACAGTTTTGGTTAGTAGAAGAGACATTAGTAAGGAGAGTAGGTTTACACTTTGGTATGCATGTTTACAACATTTCAAGGAGTTATATATTATAGGACATCCAAGATTGTTAGCAGTGACAGATCCAAATTAGAAAAGTTTAGTTAAATGACCTGCTCAGTCACACAATATGTAAATGGAGACTGATGGAATCAAACCGTGGTTTCTATGAAACATCTCATGAAATTAATCACCTGCATTCACTGCCAAACTTGAGTGTGTCAGATACTCTAAGATGCCCACATCCTTCAAAGCAGTAGTATTCTCATTTCTACAGTCTGAGCCTCTTTCTTCTGAGCATCACACTTGTGGTCCTCAGAATGTCAACTAGAAGTCTATTTAATGCAGCTAGTAATGCTAGAATGAATGTACTAAATCATGAAGTATTATTTTAATGGAAGTGATCACATGAAATAAGAAACATGTTTTTATATACAAGAAACAGACTCCTAAATTTGTAAGGGATGAATGGGGAGTTTAGGTTTGGTTTGTACATGAAATGAGAAAGAAGGTTACTGGTACATCCTAACCATGATAACCATTTAGAGTTGTTAGAAATTACAAATTTTACTATATTTTAATATTGGTGCTGTAGAATAGTAGCTTAAGAGGAATGTTTCGTAAGCAATGGTCATACTATGAAGGGGTAGTATGTTTAAAAAAAGCATGAGGATTTGCAACATATGAGTCACAAATAACTCCAATGGGGTTTTGAAACAGCTGGTATAGAGTACTTATACAAGTGAGAGACACACTACGAATGAAAGCACTACACTAGTTTAAAGACACTGACTCAAGTCTCAAACCTAACATCTGACAGTATGGTTTGAATTCATTTATATTGGTGCCAATGTTCATCGCTGGCCTCAGAGCAAATATCTGTCTTGCTGTACTTGCATACTGTGCACACTTTTACACATATAAGGTCACACAAACACACTCACATAGACACGCAGACACAGACGCACACACAGTAGGTAGCTTTGTGTCATGTCACACACATTGTGCTGGGTGAGCTTTGCTGTAGCTGGCAAAATACATGCAGCTTAAGCAGTTCAAAGAAGATATAAATAGCAATGCTGAATTCATTACAGGCACCTCAACAGATAGCATTTCTACATTATCTGACTGTATTGTGCTATTGCTTCTCAGACTATTATTGTATGTCTGCTTGGTATCTACTTCTCTGAAGTACAGGCTAACACAGAAGGTCTTTGGCTAATGAAGTTCGCAGATGACTGCAAACTAGGAGCCATAATCGAAGCTCCTAACGATGTGGACATCCTACAAAAGGGCCTCACTGAGACAGATGCCTGGTGTCAAAGCCATGGCCTCAAGCTCAGTGCCAAAAAGTGCATTGTCATCCCCTTTGACAAAAACTCTGTACCCATGAACTACAACATAGGCGGTAGTATACTTAACACCGAAAGTGTGATAAGAGACTTTGGGACACAGGTGGACAGTTGTATCTCCTTTGATAATCACATCACCACAGTAGTCAAGGAATCCTTCTAAGTGGCACACCTCATCACAAAACGTTTCTCATCTAGAAAAAAGAGGTCATTGTTTCCTTCTACTCATCACTCATTAGACCCATTATAGAGTACAACGCCCCTTTTGGTATGTACCTCACAAGACATCTACAACAACTGGAAAGGCCACAGAAATACCTCGCAAAGAGGATTACCGGCCTCAAACAGATGCCCTATGCAGACCGTCTCAAAAAACTCCAGCTTTACTCCGTCGCATATCGCCTACTCAGAGATGATCTCTGCCTAACATACAAAGCTATGTCAAACCCAGAGCTGTTGGACATGCTCCAGTTAAAGAAATCCCAATCCCTCTGAGCTACAATCTCTAGGGACCTAAACCCTGTCACCACAATAACCAGAACATGCCGGAGGAATAGATTCCTGTCCCAGAGACTTCCCATACTCTGGAATAAACTACCTAGCTATATCAAACAAAGCTCCTCATTAGCACTCTTCAAGAAAAATCTTGATGATTGGATGGGAAATACGAAATTCACCCCGGTGATCACTTCTGTTGCTCTGCTCGACAGTGGCACAGGAAAATAGTTTTCTAGGGTGGCAAAAGCCAGGGTACCTTTTTGGCTGGGCTTGTATAGACCCTAGGGCTGATAGCCTAGTACCTACCTATGAACCTATATCTAATTGAAGGTTAATATTTTCATGTACCTACTTCCATCCAAAACACACAGCATAGTCCAAGTTCACATTTGCATGTCACAGCTATAAAAAATATCAGAAAACTGTATTTTCTGTTTATTCCATTTGTAAGGGAAACTGGTGCCTCCTTAACATCTCCCAGTTATATGTATAAGGAAAGGGATTAAGGAGGTCACAACCCACACCCCAGATTTAATGGAAATAAAACATAGTTGACAGTGAAAACTGGGGATTTGTGTCTTGAATCACAAGCACATCATTATAAAGGTCTCCCAATTGGTGTGATAATCCAGTTCTCAAAACCCTTTTGATGTGGGAGGGTAGGTATAACACCAGTATGTCAAGTGTTGCCATTGCTATTGAGGCATAGCGTCTATCCTGATAAACTGAAATTATAGTCAATATTTTCAAAAGTACAGCCAAATAGTGTCAGCTATGTGGTAGGGCAAATACATTAGTCATTAGAATAAAACTCTGTTGCTAATGATGACAAGTATGCTGGAATGGGCAATGCTGGAGACAAAGGAAATAATATTTCTAGACAAGGGTGCAGACTTCTGTTTATAAACCTAGCTTTGATGGTCACAGAATATACCTCTTTGTCCTTGGAGTTGAGTAATGCAACACAACCACATATAGACAGACACACATAATCAGACACACACACACACACACACACACACACACACACACACACACACACACACATGCAGACTCACAAAAACACATGTACATAAAAAGTGTCTACGCTGTCTATGCATTTGCATACATGTGCATGTGTCTGTTTGACAGTGTCTACATATCTGTGTGTTTTACCAAGTGTGTATATATTAAGTAACAATAATTTTCCTATTTGTCTCCTAAAATCAGTATGCATTCTAAAAGCCAATATGCAGTGTAGATACAGTGCAGACAGCAACACTGCATTCTCTGTTTTATGCTTTTTTGATACTATGGCCATTGCTACTTAATACTAAATAAGTTATTTCTTTGCAGGGTGCACATTCTGTTATGAATTGCATCTGCATGTACCAGTGTCCATTTCCTCTTAATATCATCATATCTAAAGTATTGCAGAGCAGACAGATGGATGTGCTTCACACCTTGCATAGACTAGCATTCATTGCTCATGCAACTTCAAGAGTGACTCTGGGATTATGATCTCTGCTTTTTGGTACCTGAGTCCAGTGTTTAATTCTTTTCTGTGGTCACTATGTGGGATATGTCTGCTATCTATGTGTCACCATGTGTACCTTTGCTTCATTACAAAGGCTTGCAGGTTCATTGCTTACTCAAACTGTTCATGTATATTGAATTTATCTTTACTCCTCTAGACTGGGTCATAGAAAAAATGGTCCATAATGACTGGTTCACTTACATGAAAAATGATCCATAATGACTGGTTCACTTACATGTTTAAAAAAATATATACTACAATATTATCCCCAAGGTCCTCAGTTTACCAATGAGGTGACATTCATTATGACATTAATTTCGTCTCCTCTTTGAAATGCCATGGCTTGCAATGCTGAGCCTCATAATGCCGGAAAAAAAAACCCATCAGGATGACAGCAAATACTAAACATCTCTTTTCTTCTTAAGCTTGTTTGTTATAAGGGGAGAGTCCTGCTCTATTTCCTGAACCGTCTAGCTTGGAGAAGAAGAAATATTCCAAGAAATTTTAGTTTTCAACTTAGCATACTTAGCTTATGTAAGTCCACATTTTCGGTCATTCACTCTTGACATTGTAGGACTTAAACCAATGAGATTCAAAATTTCAAATATTTACAATTGATTTTACATTGCATTTCACTCATTGGGTTCTTATTGACACAGTTCTGCAGTATACTAGAATAGGTTACAGACTACATCTGTACACTATAGACTGCTTTCCTTTATCTACTTTTACTCCCAGTAATATCATTCATTACCAAAGTACCACTTCTAATCCCTCCTACTGTTCCAAATATTGCAAATGAACACTCTTACTACAACCATCATCTAAAGCTTTATTCTAAAAACTGTTCCGTTGTCATCATAAAAATATATCATGTAAATATAAACCCACGTCAGAGCCTACCTAATCTCCATCCTAATCAAAAGATCTATACTAGACTCCTATGTTCCCCCTATTTGCAAAAACAATTCACATCATCCCATTCAATAAGGGTAATAATTGAACTAAGGTATCCAAAATGCGACCTACTGAAATTCATGTATCCTTTTCTAAAACACTAAAAAAGTATATCTAGAAGTAAATCTCCCAACACCTACTTCAGGAACATCACCAATCTCCTATTTAAGATGGCCTTTGATCAGCACACAACACAACTACTGCTCTGTTATCCTTTATGCATATTATTAATAAGTATCTGACATGGCTTAGCGGTAAATCACTTTGGCTATGGTGTGCAGGGTCCTGGGTTTGAGCCTTGCAGAGGCTGTTTAATATCTGCTGTGGTGTAGTGGTACTTCATGCAGACTGGTGAGTCCAAGGTCACGGGTTCGAGACTGACAAGGTTTTTTACTGGCTAAGTGACAGAACCCACAGGGTCAGAGCTGCTGGAGCCATGTCAGACTCAAAGCCTGTCACAAATGGTGTCCCACAGGGCTCAGTCCTGGGTCCACTCTTGTTCGGCATCTACTTTTCTGAAGTACAAGCAAACACAGGAGGGTTATGGCTGACAAAGTTTGCAGATGACTGCAAACTGGGCGCCATAGTCGAAAACACATCTGACACAGATATCCTCCAGAAGGGCCTCACAGAAATGGATAACTGGTGCCAGAGCCATGGCCTGAAGTTAAACTCCAAAAAATGCATAGTCATATCCTTCGGGAAAAACAAGGTTACCCCTAGCTACCATATAGGTGGCAATCCACTGAGCACAGAAAAAGTCATCAGAGATCTGGGGACCCAGGTTGACAGTAGCCTTTCGTTTGACACTCATGTTGCTAAAGTAGTTAGGAAAACCTTCTATATCACCCACCTGATCATGAAGGGATTCACATCTAGATCAAGGGAGGTCATCGTCCCCCTGTACTCATCACTCATTAGACCTATGATTGAGTACAATGTCCCGTTCGGAATGTATCTGACCAGACACCTGCTGCAGCTTGAAAGGCCCCAAAAGTTCCTCACCAAAAGGATAAAGGGTCTCAAAAATATGTCTTATGCTGCCCGACTGAAAGAACTCCAGCTCTATTCAGTCTCATACCGCTTGCTCAGAGGTGACCTGTGCCTGACATATAAGGCCATGTCAAACCCAGATTTGATGAATATGCTTCACCTCAAAAAATCTAGATCCCTCAGAACCACAAGGGCGGGAGACTTAAACCTTGACACGGTTATAAATAGAACGTGCTGGAGGGACAGATTCATCACCCAGAGACTCCCTATGCTGTGGAACAAAATCCCGGTACATGTGAAGCAGAGCACCTCTCTGGCCTTGTTCAAGAGGAATCTTGACCAATGGATGGGAGATTGCAGATATACCCCAGGGATTACTTCAGTGTCACTGCTTGTCAGAGGCACAGCAAAATGATAGGCATAGTTTTTATTCAAACTAAAGGGGTGGCGAAAGCCACATAACTATGGGCTAGGCTTATAAATGCCCTTGGGCAGATAGCCTAGTATGAACCTATGAACCTATGAACCTATAGAGGCTCCAGCAAATTTGTGTAATCCCTACTCCTTCACCTATCAAAACCTTTAGACACTCTATCCCTTTGCAAATTCATTCAACAAATTTCCAGTCTTGGTCTATCACTACCTATACTTCAGTGTTTGATAGACATCAGTTTATAAGATGGCAAGATTTACCTTCAGTTGGGCAACTAACACAAATGTCAACATCCTGAAGGTAAACCACTCCATGTCAAAAATGGAAACATCAACTTCCTAGTAGGTATTAGCCAAGGCTGCTTCTTGGTGTATGCAAATATTACTTAACAAATATATATATATATAAACAACATTCCCTCTTGTGGGGGGGTTGCACCCCTCACATCCCCTGATAATGGGAGGGTGACCTAATAGTTAAGGTGTTTGCCTTACAAACACAAGGTGCAGAGTTCAAGTCTCACAAGGGATAACTAGCTAGACTTAAAATGTCTCGCAAGGGCAGTTAGCCTTCTATGAATCTATGAACGTATTTGATTCAAAACTCCAAGATTGCACAATTCCTATGAAATGGGAATGTTTCCCTACCTGGAAGGTTGTTGATCTCACATACCTGTCAACTATCTGTATAATTGACCAAATGTGATTGATTATACAGATGTTGACCAAACCCCATGTTAACCCAACCAGTGGACCCAATGGCAAAGCATCCTCTCTTTCCTCCTACCTTCCAGTCTTCACTGGTATAACACAATGCTCTATTCTTGGTCATCTTCTTTTCAATATCTTCATAAATAACCTTCATATCTCCCCTGGCCATGCCTCCTTCATTCAGTATGCTTATGTATTCTACTGATAACCCAAAACACCTTCAACAAATAACTGAGATTAAAAATTAATGAAAAAGGACCAGTATACACATTTTGTCAAAAGAAGCTATGCTTTGTGATAATTATTATCTCTGCAGATAACGGCACATTTTAGGAACTGTTAGAGAGCTGAATATCTCACTTGTTTCTTTGTAAATTTCCAGTCTACCATGAACACCACGCTAATGTTTATGTTTTTGTACCAAAGAGTGCACGTGTGTGTACTAGGCCGTTTAGTAGACCTAACAACTAACATAAGTTGGATGACATTTGGGTGTACAAAAATTACCTTTATCTGAGAAGTTAAGAACAGGCATGTCTGTGATTCTGAAATAACACCTCACATCTGTCAAGCAATGCTCATTGCTCAACTTATACAGAAGAATGTCAAGGCATTTTAAGTAATAAAATAAACATATAGGGTCAAACAGTTCAAATTCAGTAGGGACAAAAGAACACATTTAAGTAAAATAAATGCATTTAAGATTAGCTTGTGTACTGATCTAAAATAGTGACTGCTGCTCTCTGCTTGTTTTTCCTACATTAGAAAGTATAATGTTTATGAACATGTATTCCTGAATTTGTCAATATCATATTTAAAATAAATAAATGCCTCATGTTTGCATCTTGCACAAAAGATCCATATATGTGTATGATGCACAGGGGTGATATAATACATCCACAGAGGGCAGTTTGTTGGCTGCCTCAGCCTGTGTGTTCCCCATAACAATACTGAAGTTCAGTATCATCACTTTAGGTAGACAACCCCTCTCCTCCTTATACTGTATAGACAACACACCTTTACAAAATGAAAATCTAATCAGAGACTTATTTGCTTGTTTTGATAGCTCCCTTTATTTTGACTATCATGAGGTACAGGCTGTCAGGAAGTCTCTTTGTTTAATACAGCTAATTGCCAATGGAATATCACCAATATCTTAAGAGGTAATCACTTCATTATACTTAACACTGACCAGGCCATTTATTAAGTAAAATGTCCCCTTTGGGATGTAACACAATAAACATATCAAACAATCAGAAAGATACCAATGATTCCTAAACAAAAGGACCACAGGCTAAAGTATCTAAGCTACCAAGCGAGACTGGAAGTGTTATCCCTTTATTCAGTGCCTTGTAGACTTTTCAGGGAAGATGTCTTTCTTCCTTATCTCACCATTAGAGGCAAGTGTATCCTTGGAACTCTTTCTCTCCAAGTCCAATATATCTACCAATAGCAGAATCAGGGACCTAAATATTCACCGAACAGATAAATAAAGTACAGAGAGGGATAGGTCTATAATCCAGTGACTGCCACACCTCTTAAATAACCCTTCAGTGCATGTTAATAAATGCAACTCACAATATTCCTTTAAACTCAGCCTACATGATTTGATAGCTGAACAGTTAGCCACAAATTTACTCCACTATTGAGTGGAGTGGCCTAAGATAAGGTACCGGCAAGGCATGAAAGGTCATAAGATTCAGTTTCCTGGGAATATCTATGACTCTGTCAACCTACAAACAGTATGCAAATAAAAGTGAAGAACTGAGCAGTAAAAAAGACAATAGGGAATGGATCTGATATTAAATCATCTTGCAAAAAAAGAAAAGTTCAATTAAGTGTTTCTATGAAAGTTCAAATTCTTCTTCCTCACAAATTGACAATGATTGCAAGAGCAGAACCTGAACATGAGGCAGATCACAAGACCCACAAAAGTCACTTACTGTGGCCTTTGTGAACGGGGAAAAGATTTTCATCAAAGGGGAAATAACAGCTGAACTTGAAGTACCAAAGGAAGTAGAATTGATTGATTCAACCTTTACTATGTGTAACATTTCTTGTTATCATTTGGACATTCATGAGGATAAAGACTTAGAAAAGGGACTTATTTTTTTACCGGGATGTATGCCAAAATCTTTTTGTGACTATACATTATATTTATTTTATTTACAAAGAAAGTAAGCCAAAAATGGCATGCATAAGAGTTAGGAAATTGTCTATTTGCATATCTATTTGTCATCCAAATCACATGTGAATAATGAGATGAAAACAGAGAGTATGCACACACTAAAAGGTATTCTAATATATTTTTTAATTTAGAATGTGGTACCCTGAAATGACTAATAAACAATGCAGATGTGAGAAGTAGAAGGACAGTCCTACACCCTGTTACAAAAGATATTGATTATGATTTATACACTTTGTTATTTGCTAGAAATATCAGTTGTAATGAAAATAAGACATTTTTCTTCCATCCTTCATTTGTTAACAGAGGAAAATGGACAATAAGTGAAACTAAACTCAACCTGCCCCACCGATACAACACATGATTGATCATCATCCTTATTAGAGGAGTCTAACATAACCGACAGTCCACAGAGCCTGAAATTATATGAATGAATGTCCCTTGTGCAATGCTCCACATCTGCGAGTATCCTTAAAACTTAAAAGTAACAGGTAAAATAACCAGGGATAATGTTTAAACCATTTGGCCAAAACTCTCTCTCTCTTTCTCTAAAAAAATGCATAGGCTTAAAAAAGAAATTGTAGCCATGTCTTGTTTTCAGATAAATAAAGTAGATATTTAAGAAGGGAGGTGATGATTAGTGATCAGCAGTATGGTTTTATGCCAGGAAAGAGCACTACAAATGCATTGTTTGCTCTGAGACTGTTGTTGGAGAAATACAGAGAAGGTCAGAAGGAGTTGCATTGTGACTTTGTGCCTAGAGAGGAGTTGTGGTATTGTATGAGGAAGTCAGGAGTGGCAGAGAAGTATGTAAGAGTCGTACAGGATATGTACGAGGGTAGTGTGACAGTGGTGAGGACTGCAGTGGGAGTGACAGATACGTTTAAGGTGGAGGTGGGATTACATCAAGGATCAGCTCTGAGCCCTTTCTTATTTGCAGTGGTGATGGACAGGTTGACAGATAAGATCAGTCAGGAGGCCCTGTGGACTATGATGTTTGCAGATGACATTGTGATCTGTAGTGAGAGTAGGGACCAGGTTGAAGAGACCCTGGAGAGGTGGAGATATGCTGTAGAGAGAAGAGGAATGAAGGTCAGCAGGACTAAGACAGAATATATGTGTGTAAATGAGAGGGAGGGTAGAGGAATGGTGAGGATGCAGGGAGTAGAGTTGGTAAAGGTGGATGAGTTTAAGTACTTGGGATCATCAGTTCAGAGTAATGGTGAGTGTGGAAGAGAGGTGAAGAAGAGAGTACAGGCAGGATGGAGTGGGTGGAGAAGAGTGTCAGGACTGATTTGTGACAGATGAGTACCAGTAAGAGTGAAAGGGAAGGTCTACAAGAGGGTACTGAGACCGGCTATGTTATATGGGTTGGAGACAGTGGCATTGACAAAAATGCAGGAGTCAGAGCTGGATGTGGTAGAGCTAAAGATGTTAAGGTTTGCACTGGGTGTGACTAGGATGGACAGGATTAGGAATCAGTATATTAGAGGGTCAGCTCAGGTTGGACAGTTTGGAGACAAAGCAAGAGAGGTGAGATTGCGTTGGTTTGGACATGTGCTGAGGAGGGATGCTGGGTATATTGGGAAAAGGATGCTAAGAATGGAGCTGCCAGGTAAGAGGAAAAGGGGAAGGCCTAAGATAAGTTGTATGGATGTGGTGAGAGAGGACATGCAGGCGGTTGGTGTGACAGAGCAAGATGCAGAGGACAGGAAGAAATGGAAACAGATGATCCGCTGTGGTGACCCCTAACGGGAAGAGCTGAAAGTAGATTATGATTTTCTCTAGCAGAATAAGCCACCACACATTAGGCCCTGGTCCGTAAACATTGACTGCATGCACACATTTACATCATATGATAATAATTAGCATCTACTGTTTGACACTTCCAGCACATGTTGGTCCTCCAAACCTCTGTGCTTATACCCTACAGGAGAATGTTGCCAGAAATATAGTCTATTATAAGCCACAAAGGCCAAGGCATAGGCATGTCATAAGGGTTTCCTCCCATGCCCCACCCATAAGAGGGTTAGAAAGCCACTTTTCTCATTTGCATATCAATTCAGAAAACATAAAGGGATTTGGCTTTTACCAAGAGCTTGTAAATAACAGAGACTGCTCCTTTGTTGACCATAAGCTATTAGGTATTAATAGAACCCCTGTCCTAATTATCTTGAAGGTCCAGTTATCTCAGAGAGGATACATAACCAGTAAATTAGTCACCATTGCCAGGGATGCTTTCCATTTTGGGTCTAGTGGTCTCAGTTGGAAAGGATGAACCAGTGAAAAGATGCCCCATGTCACACCAATTAATGAATCTCCCTTAATCCAGTCAAACTAGAATATAGCTCTATTATCAATATGATAGTTGTCATTAAAACTAATCTGTCCCTTTCAAGTGGTATCCAAGGAAGATGTGGGAAACCAGCTGCACATTTCAATCAAACATGAACGGAAACTAATAGGATCCCAGATCATTTGTCAGGTGACACCAATTACATTGGGAGAGGTTTTGGAGAGTAGGATATAACATGTAAATCTTCTCATTGGAAAGCTGCAGATATGTCAGGAGTAATAATCAGGCTGCCCAGTTCTCCTTCCAAGAGTAGGAACAGGACTTTGCATCTAGATATCTGGGAGGGCTTTGTGCCCTACAAAAAGTCAAGCAACAATTTTTGCAAAACCCTGGTGGTCTAATACCATCCAGTCACTAGGCAATATCTATCAATGTAAAGGAATACTGAAAGTAGAAGCATGCAAATGGCTGTAAGTTTGGGCAAGAAGTGCAGATTATAAACTTTCCAACAGTTCACGTGCTGTATAAAACAGATCACTAGATATAAGATATAGTGCTGACTGAGGTATCCTTTTTGGGGATAAACTCTTGACTAAGCTTGTAAGGCCCCCAGGACCATTTGGCTAGCAACCTCCTATGATCCTATGATCCTACGATCCTATAATGTATTGGCCTACTTGTATCATCATACTCAGTGCAAATGGTTATCCTCAGATAGACATTTTGCTCACATCATTTTTACTTTAAACCACAGATGATTATTAACATCCTGCAAACACTTACCTCAGGATATAAAACACTGTTACCTCTTATTGTGAGCGAGGCATGAAACTTGCCCAGACCTGGAAAGTGAGTCTCTGACTTCTGGCAGAATGGAGTGTGGATTTCAGATCCATAACACACACTGCTTAGCAAACCAGCTCTAGCACACTAGAATAATGTGTGTCTCTGACTTCTGGCAGAGCGGAGTGCAGATCTCTGATCGATAACACACAGTCCTCTCAAACCAGCTCCAGCACACTAGAATAATGTGAGGATTTGTGACTCAGACTCTTCAGATTTCTTAGCTTTGTGCCAGATACAAATAAACTATGTCATTAATAAGAACAATTGGGGAAGGGAAAAGAGAGCACTCTGTCATGCTGCACTAACCTGAGGGAATTTTGAGTTTCTTATCATTATTTATTTATTTTTTTTATTTCTTCTGTGGGCTTTTTTTCACCAGGACTTTGTTGAAAAGGCTCCTATTGTTCATTTATACTATTCTGGTGAACAACTGTAAATAAATGGATAAATAAATAAGAATGTTTTGAAAGTATCAATAGGTCAAGCAAGTAAAATCTGGAAGACTGGTATAAAGGGCTTTCTCAGTATTAAAAAAAAAAAAAAAGATTATGGCTCAAGAGGGCAGTGGGGACTGAAACAACATCCATCACAGTGGAGAACAATGCAGACCTAGTGAGGAAGAAGGCAAAAAATAAGTAGGGGTGCCCCTTGTGAGGGCAAGGTATATAAAGTCTTGTCCCACAGGGTTTCTAGCATGCCAAGAGTATCAACAAGCCAGCATTCAATAATGTCAATACCTGATTTAGATTTTTAGGTAACCAGTCTCTTCCATGTGGTACTCTGTCCATTTCATATGAGACACCTCACCTTAAAATCTCCTGCAATAGTGGCAGGGTAATGCTGCTTCCATGTTGTTCCAGCACGTCTGTAGAATGAAGAAATAGTCTGTGATCTTCTTAGTTGTGGCCACATAAATTAATAAAAATCATGGATCCCAATGATGACCGTACTAATATGCAACACCAGTGTCCATCCTGTCAGTTTCCTCTACAATGTAATCCTTCTCAGGTCATTCCAAACCAAAGTGCAAGTTCATAATTAAGTGGAAGTCATTGAGGATGACACATCCTACCCTCTCCAACCCTTATAAATTCAAGTAATACTGTACTTCTTTCCCTAGTTTTATTGGAAGAACAACACCTTATCCCAGTTCATTCACATTATTTAAGATAAGATACTTCTTGATAAGGGTATTGAGCCCCTGAGTATCCCAGGAAATACAACATAAATAGTTTGGAGCATGATTAACTTGTAAAGCAGTGGTGAGCCTGTCCTTGCAAACTGAGGGACAGTTGATTGCCAAAAAATAATTCTTATTAATGCAGATAGTCATATAGCACATAGCATATTAATGGAAAATAAAACATAATGCACATGAATGATCTGAATACAAACTCTAAACAAAAATGTCAAAACTACAACTGAGGCATAGGCAAAATCCCAGGTTGGAACAGAAAGGCTGAGATATGAGCGATGCCAAATCACCACAATCCCCACATTAATGCTGCTTCCATTAGGTGCAATGGGACCTTGAAATCCAGCTGCTTAAACCTCCTCAGTGTGAGGCGAAACACTTTTCTCTGGTTGAAAAGTCTCACATTGAAGCCAATTGTGGTTTGGACTATTCTTCCTGTAAATGAACCTTTGCATCTGAATTCCTGGACATGTAGAAGAAGAGCTTATATAGGCTGGAAATGAAAGAAGTTCAAAATAAGTGCATGGCAGGCTGATACTGTTTTTCAGGTACCACTGCCACAAAAATTTCCCTTTGTAACAAATCAGGCAATTCCTTTTTAATGAGCTGAATGACATCAAGATTTTCTTTGTCCTCTGGAAGACTAGTCACTGTGAATACAGTTCTCTAGATTATCTGTCTTGAGAGCAAATCTCTGGTGAAGCAAAGTTAAATCCTCCAACCTATATTAATTGTTAGCAAAAATAATGTAACTGTTGCTTTCTGAGCTGGTTCCCAACAAGCAGCAACTGCTTGGTATTGGAATTATTTGCATTTCCATATCCTACCGCACTTCTTACATACTTCCCAATAAGGAATTGATGAGTGACAGCATGAAAACAATAAAACAATATACACATCTGTGATCTTTGATGTTGCCCTGTTGACTTTTCCACCAAATCAGATTCACTGCTCTATGAAAAGCAGGAATTGCCATCAAACTGTCCCCCAGATTCACTATTCTTCTGTGCAGGACTAGCTTAGTCCTGCACAGAAGTGCCTGTTTAGGAGCAGCACAGCAGCGCACCAGGCATATTAATAAAGGCGCACTGCCTGAGCTTTTAAACAGACATGGAGCATGTATGAGTGCGGGGGGCGTGTCTGAGAGCAGAGCTCTCAGAATATACATGCCCCTGCAATCAAGAACAGCAGCTTAGCAATAAGAATGAGTGAGACCGCTCATAGTTGTTCGCATACCCTCAGCAACATCCCCCAAAGTTTATAAGGACAATAGTTAAAATATAAAATATAAACAAGCTAATTTTTTTATCAAACAAATAAAATTTAACCGTAGGTGCATGGGTTTGCTCATTGCTTAACTACGTATATTGCAGCTTAAATGGCACAAGAGGATAAATATCAAGATATATGCAAATGAAGCAGTACTGCAATAGTGTAGTGGGTAGGGCATTTGCCTTATGAGTAGCCATTTCCTGTTCAAGTCTCACTCCAGTACATTCCATATCAAATCAATTTATGAACAATATTTTTTGTTGCATAAGCTAGTAAATAACATATATTTGTGAAATGGAGTACTGCATTAAGTACAGATGTGAGGTGTCATTGTCATAATGTTGTAAAATCCACAGATAAACACAAGTGCCCCATACAGTATATGTACACATGAATCAGGGATACAAATCGAAGGTACAATGTCTAATGAAAGGTAAATCCATAGAGTGTCCAAATCCACCACCTTCCCATGAACCAGTTTGCATTTCTGTCTAAATTAGTGTGGGGGTAAGCAGGAGTAATCACTATTAAGCAGTAATAAGCATATTTAAGCAGTAGTAAGTGAGTTTAAGCCCATTTGTGTGGGGGTAAGCAATGCACATACAGGTTAAGCAATATTGAAGCTAACTCTCTGTAAGCAAATTCAACAAGAGGTTAGCATTGCTTTCCTTCATGCAAACGTGCACAAACCAGCTTATATGTTTAAAAGTGCCTTAATCACTCTGTATGCAACAGCCGATGTTCTTGCCAGAAACAAAATAAACAGCCTTTGAAAGTCTTGAACCCAGGACCATGTACACTACAGTTACTGCAGTTAACCACAAAGCCATCATTGCAGTACATAAGACTGAGGTAACACCAAGCAGATCCTCACTATAGGAAAATCAAACTTAACATGTGAAAGGAATCTATACACAGTTTTATGTTGTATAACCTACTACATAACATAAATATGTGAACTGGAGTACTGCATTAAGTCCAGATCTGAGGTGTCATTGTAATAAAGTGTTGAAATCCCCTAATAAACACAAGGACCCCATACAGTGTACGTACACATGAATCATGGATACCAAACACATATATAACATGTAATGAATAATAAATCAATGCCAAACAGCAAACATTATGCAAATTAAAAATTAATTAACACTAAGCATTGCACAGCCCAGCTTACTAGATGTAAGCAATGTGTAGGCCAGCTAAATCAGATTGCCCATTGGTATACCCCTATAAGCAGTACCAAGTTAAGCAGGTTTGCCCATAGCTTAGCATTTTCAAAACCGTCCAGTCATGGCAAAGTGCGGGAAATCAGCCCTATTTAAACCCAACAGGTAGGAATATATCCCATAACTGGTTGCAGCTTCCTCCTGTAGGCACTATGACTGGTATGGGAGCGAGTGTGCACTTTCAGGTGCAGCGCTGGGGCATCCAGGAGTCCAGAGTCATGGCAGGACTCCTTGTCAAAGACCATGACCAGAGACTGCTGCAGGGCCAGTACCAGGGTTCCCAATATAAAGTGGAAGCCTGGGACCATCTCGCCCATGACCTCACCAGTGCCACTGGCATACCTCAAACTGGTGAGCAGGTCAGGCATCACTATGCTGACCTGAAGCAGAGAAAGAGGGATCTCTTGGATCAGTGGATCCAAGAGGCTAGGAGGACATGGGATGTCCCAGCCATGTGTATCAGTCCACTACCTGTTTAACAATTGCCAGCTCATGTATATTATGGATAGGTATGGCTAAATAATCCTCTTATGTCTTTTACAGTGGCAGATGAGCGGACTGCGAACCAGGAAGCCCATGCCTGTAGATTGCAGTGGTTTGGACATGAGGCAGATTAGTAATACTCTTGCATATACTGTCATAGGAAATAAATCTAAAAGTAGTATTAAGTTAATTGCCTGCATAAAACCCGTATTGTTAAAGGCATGTACTGCATACACCAGAGAATATGGCAGGAAGAGTCTCATATAGGTTGTATGTAAATAAAAGCATAATAGCCTGATAATAAAGGTCTAACTGCTGGACTGCATGTGTTTACGCTGGTATCATATGGTAATGCAGAGTTGCAAACTCTTACTAGTTCTGTTGTATTAAGCACTGTTACCCAAACTGTGCTACATAAATAAAATGTGTAAGAATGTCTGTATATGACTGTTGTAATCACAAGAGGTCATATAGTACAACTGAAAGAAACATAGAAAGAGAACAGTGAAAAGATGAGCAATATATTATAAATAGCGCACTCAACTGAGACGTGAACTACTGCATTTTTAGGACACACAACCATGGTTCGAATCCTGGGAGTGGTATTAGGCTGTATGCAGAATCATACCCCACAACTGTACATATATGTCCAGAATGTCCAGTTAATTGGCTCATATCTGCTGCCTGTCACCCTGTCCCCCTGGCAAATCAGTGGAATGATCCCAGACATTTAGTCAGCAAATAAGAAATGCAACTGATTGTCAGACATCTAAAAGAACAAACCTGTCACTCTAGCAACTCCTCAAAATGTTATGAGAGTAATAAGCCAAGTATGTCCCATCTCCACCCCCATGTTGTGAAGCTGTGACCAGAGTGTGTGCAGTAACAGAGTGAGATGTATGTGCATAATGCTAATGTGGAATCTGGCAGTATGTGTGGCAACATTCAGGTAGTGCTAACAAACATTGCCCACCACAGGTCTGTTAGATATGACAACTGTGCCTAGAAATAAAAGATTGATATCCTGTACTGGTATTGTTTACTCTAGTATTGTATGGCATTGTTAGTGTTGCACTTGCTCTGAATAATAAGGTATTACTCATCACTGTCATCCATACTGTGCTACATAATAAAGCTATCTAGGAAATCCTGTATAGGAGCGTTGTAATTACAAGGTCAGATTGTAAAACCACAGGAGACTTATAGACAGAAATCAGAGAAGAGATGCACAGTAATATCTCTATAGCACACTTAACTGTGAAGGACACTGTTTTATTTTTAGCAGACACAGCCATGTTTCGAATCCTGAGACTATTAGTAAGCTGTATGCAGAATCATACCCCACAAGTATACAGAATTGTCCATAATGTCCAGTTAATAGGCCCAAATCTGCCGGCCGTTACCCTGTCTCCCTAGCATATCAGTGTGCTAATCTCTGATATTCAGGCAGCATTCAATGTCATATAACTGACTGTCAGGCCTGTACATGCTTGGAAAATGTCAGTGAAAACAAACCTGTCATTATACAACTCACCAAAGGTTTAAGAGGGCAATAGTCCCGATTCACCTGCATCTGGTCAAGACATGTCGAGAGTGTCTGCAATAAGTGATGAACAGGTATGTCCATAACATCAACCTGGAATCTGGGAATATGTGTAGAAACAGTTAGGTAGTGTTAAAAAATATCTCCACAGGTATACCAGGTAAGAGGTGCATACTGCAGGTAAAACTCAGTTCATGTATATAGTTGTCTACATCCATACCACTGTCAAAACTAAGGCCATACGGTAGTGTACTAATGCCTGTAGGGTACAGATTACAGCACTCAGTAGGAAAGCAATGAGAACTACAGGAATATACTAGTTGTTAATTGACATCTTTCTCCCCCTCACCATATCTGCAACAATAAACTAAATACACAACTCAGTCGGTATGTGCTGCATTAAATCTACTGTTGGGACATATGTCCTATTGTTTGATAAATATTTAAATTTGTTTCTATTCATATGCCATGTTGAAATACTCCCACATTGGTGGCATGCCACCATCAATATACCTGAACGCTGGTGTAATGGCCACTGTGGTTCCATATGGGCATGTGTTTTGTTTGCTATGCAACTGTTCCATATCTGGTGTTTTGGGTTAATGGGAACATCTATGCATGCTGTTATACCTAATTCTGGAATGTGTTGACTATTACTAACCCACATATGTTGCAAAATTGAAACACCATAGCATGTTTGGGAAGGCCAGACCCAGCAGACCCACCTGTCCCACCTCATCTGGCCATGGCACTGGGCACCAGCATGTCTGGGGCCCACCCTGGGACCTCCTCGTCTGCTGGTCCTGCGCCACTTTTGGGTGGAACTGCCTCAAAGGATGGGGCATGGCCCCCAGGAGTGGGCACAGACAGGACACTATCACCCATCAATAGGTCCGGGGCGTGGTGTGTAGCGAGCTCCGCAGGAAGTTTGGAGATCTGCTACGCCAGCTTGAGGTCCGTCTGTCACAACTAGAAGGTTGGCCTGCCCCTCCTACTCAGCCTCCAGTATAGCCACCTTTGGGACTGTGAAGGTGCAGTGGTGACTGCCCATGGGTGAGGATCTCAGTACCACTGTTTCCAATAGGGGGCTCATGGGCTTTCAATTTACAAAAAACCCTCCCCATCAAGGTGTTTACCCACACGTGTCATATACCGCCCATGTATGGTGTCTTTTCTGTCTTGCCTATTATCCTACCCAACCTACCGTCCAAATATACCTACTATCCCTCACCATCATCCAACTCTCACCTAAAAAAAAGGGCAATCTGTTCCCAAAGAAAAGTCTCGCCCCATACATAGTTGTCAATTTCGCACACGTCCACCAGACGCAAGTAATCTAGTCTAATTGGCTTCACAACATATTATTGTTGTCCTCACCCCTCTCTCAGAGCTATGAGTGTCCAAATCTACCTCCAACTCAGTATATATGCACAGCTGATGCTGTAGAAGAAATGGGCAGATATGGACCTTCACTACACCTGTCCTGCACATCCCGAGCTATTTTCCCTACTGTTTTTCCCTATTTGTGCCCCTTTTTCACCACTTTCCTATCAAATTAGTGCAGGAGTAAGCGGGAGTAAGCACTTTTAAGCAGCAGTAAGCAGGTTTAAGCCTGTTTGCATGGGGGTAAGCAATGCCTACACAGGTTAAGGAATTGAGAAGCTAAATCAGTATAAGAAACTGGAACTGGAAGTTAGCAGTGCTTACCTCCACAGAAACCCATGCAATCCCACTTACAACTGCTTATAAGAGCCTTATCACTTTGTATCTAATGGCCCTTGTTCTGCCCAGCAACAAAATAAACAGCCTTTGCAAGGGTCAAATCCAGGACCCTGCACACCATAGCCAAAGTGATTTACCACTAAGCTATGTCAGATATACATACCCTTGATGGTTTCACAAACATATCATCTAGCACAGTCATTCAACAGTACAGGAAATGTATTAATACATGTAGATGTATGTGTGTGTGTGTGTGTGTGTGTGTGTGTGTGTGTGTGTGTGTGTGTGTGTGTGTGTGTGTGTATATATATATATATATATATATATATATATTTATCTCTCTGTATATATAAATAAATATATATATATATATATATATATATATATATATATATATATACGTGTATATATATATATATATATATATATATATATATATATATATATATATATATTAATATATATATAGCAATATATATATATATATATAGAAATACAATTTCAAATACAATACCAATTGTTGCAAGTCCCATACCCAGGACCCGACACAACCTGGGCACAAGATGTTAACAGTAATCCATCCCACCTGTGTGATGTCAGGCTGGTATCAATAACATATGCAGTATAGTCTGGCTACCATAGGAAATGTACAATGTAGAAGCAATAAACTTATTGTAGGCACTAAACAGTCTATAATTGCAAAGTACCTTGCTAAGGCAAGGGAAAACAGCTCCTGTACTTTACAAAAAAGCACCAAACCAGGCATGTCCAAGGGTCAGCTGTTGGTGATTTCTCCTGTCCAGCTGGTGAATCTGGGCATACTGGGGCAATGCAGCAATTGCCTCATGTACACAGACAACCCTCTCCTCCTACCACCCAACACTACAACTTGTGAGAGATGCACTTCCATAGCCAAACTGGAAGCAAAGCTCTCTCCACCCAGGATTGTGCTAGACAGTCAAGAGGAGAAGGTTAACACCCACACTACACCTCAAGCAACACATAGCCCTTCTAAACCCACCACACCAACACCCACACATAGCAACATTAAATCCACATATGCCCTTAACTGTAACCTGCCCAAGCAACAAGGACCTCTGAAGCTGAAATGGAAACAAACACTAATCACTACCAAAGTATCACATAGCTCACAACATCAGTGTGCCACCCAGCAACAGCACCTAAGGCAAGACAACATACCTAACACTTTAGTCATAGGTGAGTCTATAGTCAGGCACATTGATGACCCACTCACCAGGCTGAACAAGGAGAAAATTACAGTTAGTTGCATGTTGGGTGCCATGATCCAACACATAACGCATGCACTCAAGTCTCTTCACAACAAGTACAAATATGACTCTGTCATTTTCCATATTAGAATGAATGACTTCAGATGTACCTCCCTGGACTACATGAAAAGAGACATGGAAGAGCTCTTGGATCATGTGGCCCAGGCAGGTATGAACCTAGCCCTGAGTAGCATCCTGCCTTCACCCAGAATTATACCACAATATAAAGACAAAATGATTGACTTCAACAATTGGCTAAGCTTCTGGTGTCATTCAAAGGGGATCCAGTATCTTTCTGCCTGGGATGACATGAACAACAAACCACAATGCTTTGCCAGAGATGGTCTGCACCTGTCACCCCTGGGATTTAGGTTATGGGGTAAGGCTCTTGCCACCCCTATAGGCCTTTTTTAGGCAAAGTTCAAAGGACAAAACCGTCACTGTAACAGGTACAAGCATGCAAATTCTGAAGGTAATGCTACTCAGTGCTAGAAGTCTAACCTTCAAAATGCACTCTCTTGAGGCACTCCTAAAAATGGAGAACATCAATATCTGTGCAGTAACTGAGAACTGGTTCAAGGCTCCAGAGAGCACCCCTGCAATACCAGGCTACAACTCTCACCACACTTTTCAGCCACCAAACCAGGACCGGAACACTAAAGGTGGAGGAGTGTCCATATTCACCAAGGATATTCACACCACCAGGCTAGTTGCCCAACACAATGCATCTGAAATTCTCCAGGTGCAACTAACACTAGGTAAGACTGCAATCTAAATTGTAGCTCACTGCAGACCCCCCACCATGCCCCAAGATTCTCACCACAACTTTCTAAACATACTGGAAAATATTAAGATACAACCAAACACCCTAATGATGGGTGATTTCAACTACCCTGCCATTAATTGGGAAAACTACTCATGTGCCAACATCTTTGCCACAGCAGTTCTTGGAATTCATAAATTCCAACGCCCTGGATCAACTAATCCATAGTCCCACCAGGGGCTCCAATATCCAAGACCTGGTCATTACCAACATGGGAAATCAATGCTCCACACCTATGATAACCCCCTCGTTGGTCATGTCTGACCATATGCTAATCACCCTTAACATACACATCCCATCCCCACCTCCCAATAAGGAAACCTCCATAACAAACTTGTCCAAAGCCAACTTTATGCTACTCAAGTCAGAAGTGACAAACTTTATGACACCCATGCAGATGGGAACTGAAAGTTCGACTGCTGAATCCTACACTAAGGCACTTTATGAGCGCATCCACTCATGCATGAATCGTGCCATCCCAAATAGAACCAAGATGCTCTCCTCCAAAAAAAGGAAGCCAGTCTGGTGCTCCCCTGCCAAAAACAAACTTTACAACAAAAGGAATAAACTGTTGCTGAAAAGAAAAACATCCCAGGATGCAAAAAACTCCCTTACCAGCCTCAGTAAGAAGCTGATATCCCTCATAAATTCCTCCAAAGCTAGTTATGAAAATAAAATTGCCAAAGATTCCAAAGACATCCGCAAGGTATTCTATTACTATGTCAAGAATCTAAATAACAATGCTCAGATCTGCTCTGAGCTACAACAGAAAGGCATTAAATATACTGCTCCCAAGGATATTGCTAATATCCTGGCAGATCAATTCAGTGTCAACTTCACTCCCCTCTCACCCGCTAAATGGCCCATCTTAATACCGGAAGATTGCCAAATTCTGGTAATAATGGCCATACAGGTAAAAAATGCACTCTCCAAAGCTAAAAACACAGCATCCATGGGACCAGATGACATCCCGGGCTGTGTATTACATGAACTACAAAATGAACTGGCACCTCACCTAAGTGTCATGTTTAATTATAGCCTCACCTCAGGCTTCGTGCCCACTGAGCGGTGCACAGCTACAGTTATCCCACTCAACAAGGGGGGATCCACCTTGGATCCTGGGAACTACCACCCCATCAGTCTGACGAGACTGAGCTGCAAGGCCATGGAACGTATTATCATGGAACTTATAAACAAAGACTTTGGCAACCTTCAAACACTGGCTCCCATCCAGTTTGGGTTCATGAAGGGACGATCTTGTCTCGTGAACTTGACTGACTTCTTTGAATCAGTCTCTAGAGCCATGGACAAGGGTAAGGCAGTACACATAGCCTAACTGGACCTCGCCAAGGCCTTTGACATCATCCCCCACTCTGGAAACATAGATAGACTTACTAAGCTGGGCATTAATCCTTACATCACTTGATGGGTTGCCAACTGGCTTACTGACAGAACCCAAACTGTAAAAGTAGCCGACACCAAATCCAGCTCCAGACAAGTGACAAGTGGAGTACCTCAGGGTTCAGTCCTGGGACCGCTCTTGTTTGGCATCTACTTCTTTGAAATACAGGCCAACACTAAGAGACTCTGGCTAACAAAGTTCACAGATGACTGCAAACTGGGAGCTATTATTGAATCCCCAAATGATGTGGATACTCTTTAAAAGGGCCTTACAGAAACAGATGCTTGGTGCCACAGCCATGGGCTCAAGCTCAATGCCAAGAAATGTATAGTTATCCCCTTTGGGAAAAAACATGTACCCATGAATTACCACATAGGTAGCAGTACACTAAACACTGAAAGTGTGATAAGAGACTTAGGGACACAGATGGGCAGTGGTCTCACCTTCGATAACCACATTGCCATAACAGTCAGGAAATCCTTTTGTGTGGCACACCTCATCACTAAGGGCTTTTCATCCAGGAAAAAGGAGGTCATTATCCCACTATACTCATCGCTCATTAGACCCATTATAGAATACAATGCCCCATTTGGTATGTACCTCTCAAGACATCTGAAACAACTGGAAAGGCCACAGAAATACCTCACTAAAAGAATCACAGGCCTAAAGCAGATGCCCTATGCTGACCGCCTTAAAAAACTCCAGCTATACACTGTCACATATCGTCTACTAAGAGGCAATCTCTGCTTAACATACAAGGCCATGTCAAACCCAGAGCTGCTGGACATGCTACACTTAAAGAAATCCCAATCCCTCAGAGCCACATGCTCCAGGGATCTAAACCTTGTCATCACAATAAACAAAACATGCTGGAAGGATAGGTTCTTGACCCAGAGACTCCCCAGACTCTGGAATAGACTGCCCATACATGTCAAGCAAAGCAGCTCTTTGACCCTCTTCAAAATTATCCTTGACGACTGGATGGGAGAAAGGAAATTCACCCCGGGGATCACATCAGTCGCCCTGCTAGACAGGGGTCCAAGGAAGTAAATAGTGTGGGAAGAAATAGCCAAGGAATTGTTACAGCTAGGCTTGTATAGGCCCTAAGGCTGATAGCCTATTACCAAACTATGAACATATGAACCTAAGATACATATACACTCACACACATATATGCAGATACATATATGTATATATATATATATATATATATATATATATATATATATATATATATATATACACATATATATATATAAAACTACACATACACGCACAGAGATATGCATAGGAAGATACATATTTAGAGGGTGCACACCATACTGAGCAGCCAGTATTCCTACAGCTGCCATCTTATCAAATGGACAGTGCATGAGTCATCCATACAAAAGACAATTGTTGCCTTTAACATATACCCACAGAGAAGTCAAAGGATATGATACCACACACAGGTTTGCATACATAAGAAAGTTTTATTTGTGTACTATTACAGTTGTTTGTGCCATGTCATATAGATGTTTAGGCTTTGAAATACATACAAACAGATAAATGCAACTCTCAAGCAGATCATTTAATACAGTAGTCTGAAAGCATAACATATGTTGTCCAGACCAAGGCCTGCAAGTAGTACAACAGTAAAGACAGAATGGGCCACAGGATAACAATCAATCAACAATAAGTAATGCAAATGTATAGTCCAGCAGCCTCTAACTACACTCTGTATGCAATCCCTAGGGGAAAAAGACTTAAGTTGACACAATGGGATGTATCTGTTACATAACAATGCATAACTGAAAACATCACAATCACACTGACAAACAGAACAGTCTGTATGGCAGTAAGCAGTAGGCCAGCAATGTTCTCAATGTGAAATGTATGGTAATGTACAGCCATATACCTTAAGGCAGCTTACTACCGATATCCCTCACATGTTGTAACAGCCTAGGTTATTTATGGTGCATACCCCACCCCATAGACTGACTTACAGGGGCATACAACACTGTTACATACTCTGACCTCTGGAATGCAGAAGGGCACACATGTTTTGTGCAGATGAAGCCCACATATATATGGAACCTACCCCACAATATGTGTGGGGGCCACAAAAGCAGTGGAATGATGGCAGGAATGGCAGCATGACATAATCACAGGCCACTATATAACCTCTTACTGCATGTCATATGGGCAAAGCCTGGTATGTATGTGGAGGACAGAGGCCGGAACACAGGCCCATATGTGAAATAGTGTTGTCATACACTGAGCAAGCGCTGGTGTTAGGAATATGAAGTCAGAAACACAAATGGATGTAGCCATGTACTGATAGCACTGAACACACACACTGCCAGTGATAAATCTGACACAAGACCTGTGTGGTAGACAGACAAAACATAACATGCACACCTCTGGCCATCATGTGAATAGGCACACAGTTGAGAACTATGCAGACAGACTGCATTCCATGTTAAACTAGTATGTGCACACACACTCTGTAACACTGATGCTATACAATGCATATAACATAACTGCTCACACTCTGTCTGTAGTTCTGGAACCTTATACAATATGTAGCTGGCCTGGGTCTGCAATTTCTCTTGTAAGAGGTATTACTACCTGATGTCTGTAACACTGTTGCCCGCACACAAGAAGGATGTCCACCA
The DNA here is from genome assembly GCF_019279795.1 of Protopterus annectens. Taxonomy (NCBI): domain Eukaryota; kingdom Metazoa; phylum Chordata; order Ceratodontiformes; family Protopteridae; genus Protopterus; species Protopterus annectens. The sequence goes on from NC_056729.1 coordinate 1,301,663,612, forward strand.
TACAGGAAAGGTAAAGTGACCATGCTCACATGATGTAGGGATTTATAGTAGTGGGTTGCCATGACAGTGGTAGTTGGAAGTACTACACAGCATGCTGCATGCAGGTAGCAAGTGGAGGACACTGACTGGTGGAGAGAGAGAGAGAGAGAGAGAGAGAGAGAGAGAGAGAGAGATAAAGGCCAAGCTAAAGGCATAGGAAAAAAAAACACACACACAAAAAAAAAAATAAGCAAACTATCCAGAACAGACATCATTCCCACAACAGGTATGTGAAATATATATGCATGTAATTCACTGTAGTACTTGGTCCATAATAATGGGATAGATGATATGGAATGATTTATATTTGCCATCAGGTGTTGTAATGATGTCCAGCTGAACAACTTCTATGGACAATAGTGTATGTCCCTGTGGGTAGTGGGCCATACCCATCAACTGTGCAGAGCAGCACTGACTGAGAAGATGTAAGCCATCATAGTGTGCGTTGTGTAATGGAAAACATGTATATTACTGTGGCCAATAGCTGGTGGTGGACGTAATGCCATTATGATAGACACATGGGTTCTAGAGACCACCACTTGCAGGACACTCAAGTTAACGTGTACTGTAGCATGCTGAAATGCCATAGGTGTGTAGTAGGCATACCTGCAATCTGTCTCTATATATACCCCCCCTAATGCTAGGCTGTGCCCATATGTGGCACCTGTCTGTGTTGTGGCAAGGCAGAACAGTGCAGCTGTGCAGGAAGGAGAGTTAGAGTGTGTGGACCAGATTTCTGAATGTACCCCATATCTATATAGGTATGTATATGTGTGTGTGTGTGTGTGTGTATATATATATATATATATATATATATCTATATATATATATCTATATATATATATATATATATATATATATGTATATGTATATACATATATATATATATATATATATATATATATATATATATATATACATGTATGTCTACAGATATACAGACACCTATATGTATATATATAAACACATATATACAATTCATATTATATATCTACACATATATAGAGATATATACATGTGTATATCTACATATAAACAAACACTCACACACATGTATATAAATGCATGTCCCCTATATCTGCATCACAGTGCTTCATACTATGTGTGAGGGAACATCACACGTATCAATACACACACACACACAGATATATATATATATATATATCTACAACAAATAGTGTGTGCAACATGAATGGCTATGTCATGTGTGAACGCCTTGTTGAGACCACATTGCCTTTGTCTGTGAAGGTGGGATTGGGAATTTGGGGAAGGATGGCAGGCATATTTGTGGAGGTGGGTTCGGCTGGTAGCTAGAGAAGACAGCCTACAGGTGTGGTATATGACACATGTGGTGGGTTAAATCCCTGGATGGTTAGTGTCATCTGTGATGTGGAATCCCCATGAGCCCCCATATGGAAACAATGGGCACAAGGCCCCCACCCATTGCCAGTCACAACATCAGCTTCATGGCCCTGAAGGTGCCTGGGCTGGATGCTGAGCAGGAGGAGCACGTGGACCCTGTGATTGTATACTGAGGGCCTCAAGGTGCTATAGCACGTCCCCAAATCTCTGTGGAGCTCCCTATGCACCAGATCCTGGACCTGACCTTGGGTGACAGGATCATGTCTGTGTGTGCCCCCAAGTGGGGGAACACCATCCCCTGAGGTGATTCCACCTTAAGGTAGTGCAGGACCAGTAGATGAGGAGGCCCCAGGGTGGGTCCCACATGTGATGTGGCCTGGTAACATGGCTGGATGAGGTGGTTCTGCTGGCAACTCTTCCCTAAACATGCTATTGTGTCACTGTTATAGTACATATGTGAGTAGTAATAGTCCACACATTCCTGGATCATGTCCAACAGCATGCATAGATATCCCCAATAACACATAACAACAGATGTGCGGCAATCACATAGCAAATAGACCACATGCATATATGGAACCATAGTGGCCCTTACAATGCTATGCAGGTGACATTGTCTGTAACAGGCCAGCAATGAAAGTGTTCCCACAGGGAACATGGCTACAAACACATCGCAGAAAGTGCTGCACAACACAATATATGTCCCAATGGTAGGTATGGTGTAGCCATACCTACTGAGTTGTGTGATCAGTTTGTTGTCACAGATATGTTTGGGGGGAGACAGAGATGTGCATTAAGAACTATGGGAACCTTTCTGTATGAGTTGCTCAGACCTGTTTCCATCTTTATGTCTTTCAGGCAAGATGTCACATAGCAGACTACCTGTCTATTCAGTGGACGAAAATGAGGTTATCATCACACACCTGATACAGCACTACCAGGTGCTGTTTGGCAGAACAGCCCATGAGCAGCAGGAGTGGATCTCCATGTGGAACGATCTTGTTGGCCTGCATAACCGCAGTTATAAGCAGGTCCAGCATCATTGCAGTGACCTACTTTGCAATGCCCCTCAGCATGCTGCTGCAGTCCAGGGGATCACCTAGCAACAGGGGGGGGTCATGCCATCCATCCCCCCCGACACGTGTTGAGGAGCTCCTTGTCAGCCTCGTGACATCTGCCCACCAGCACACAAAACAACTGTCGAAGAGTATAGTGGAGGTGGGTGCTACCCACACACTGGCAGAGGAGCGTGCAAATAAGACCACAGGGCACATCAGTAGACCACTGTTGCATATCCATCCACATCTGTACAGGTAGATCATACATATGTGAGATGACATATATATATAGTCTGTTGTGTAGTAGTAATACACAGATGTGCATAAGCTGTAGCATTGTGGACTTGTACTGTTGATGTACTGTAATGCTGCGCCCACCCTGTACCAATTCCACAGCTGGTGCTACTGAAATCACATCTCTCACCCACTTATGTAGGTCCCTCTGGTATACCTCCAAGGCAGAAGCCTGTAGCTGGTGAGTATGGATTTTATTCAGGCTTGCCAATACACCGGTCATGTTATGGCTATGGTATATTCCATGCACACATCTAACAAACCTACCCATAATGCATGCTGTACATGTTCACGTATTGTTGCTGTTAACTGCACTGCATCACAGTGGTGACCATGATGGTGTATCTAAAGGGTATGCCAGACACCTGCTATATAACTAACATCCTGCCATTTCAAAATGTGTCCACAGAGATGAACATAATGGTGGGACAAATGGCCTACAGTAGGGACATGTGTTAAACATCACCCTTATACAGTGCTACAACAGTGTATATACCAGTATTACAATGGCAACTGTTACAGCTCTACACTATGGGATATCATAATACTGCGGTCCACAACCCTTAAAACCTGCAATGTGGTCCCAACATGAGCAATGAGTGTATAATATGGAATCGTAATTTAGGGCAGCAAATATGGGGAATACATACCTTCACAAATACTGGAAGTATATGCGTGCACAAACTCCAGATAAAATATAGTGGCAGCAGCTGGTGAGGTACTGCTGCATGTATTTGTCATGGAAATGCACCTTCCAGCAAGTACACATCCCCAATGTCACACCACGTACTGGTCTTTGTCCAAGATGTTTGGCCATCAAATGTGCACACTTACTTGCAACAGAGGCAGCCCTGGCTTGTGCACATCCTACATTGCATGGCATGGGCCCCATACCCAACAGGTAGCACCCATGATCTGGACATGTAGCTATACCTCACCATTGCATATACCATGGCAAACAGTGCAGACAGTCATTTATGTGGCAAGGATGTAAGGGACAGGAATGATGTAGGAAATAAACTGATGGCCATCTAAGACAGATGATGTCACATGCAGTACACTGGTAAAGCGGGATGCCTAGTAACATGCCACAACACTGAGGGGGTTGCAGGAATGTCTAGCAAGTACTGGCTGTGCAGTACCAGTGTCCGCAATTGCCTGGATTCTGCAAACGTGTGGCCTATGGGTTAGGGTAATCAGATGCGACAGTTGTACCACAGGAAACATCAGCCAGGCCTCTTTACAGGTAGTCTATGCATATTAGAAGAGGTCCCCAAAAGTCATGTGTTGCTATATTTACTGGTGTACCATGACCACATTGGAAACCCACAGACAGTATCATGTAAGATACATGTGCTGCACAATCAACACCTCACCCCACCTCAGGCCCACCATCCCCATCTGTACTGTGCTGGTGCCAGTGTACATCTGTATGTTTGCCATTCATTAGCTGGGACTAGGCTGTTACATGTGGTGTTCAATGTTTGGGGCACTGCAAACTGACACATGTGTAGGCCATAGTTGTCAAGCATCAGCAAAAAGGCTGAAGGTGGGAGGGAGTGTCATCATGACACAACAGTGCACTGCAGCAGGATTCTGAAGGATGCTACGAATGACTATCTCTGCACACAGTCAGGGTCAGGAACTGTGGCAGCCGTAACCCTGACTCCACAGTAATAGTGATGGCAGTGTGTGAACTCCAAGGGATGTGCACATGAGCTGACCTTGCAATCATGCATAGTTGGGGGACATGTGTAGGGCAAACTGACCATATACTGGCAAATGCAAATGGCCCGTGCTAGTATACCCCTGCCAGGAATAGTGACTGCTGTAGTACACATAACAGTAGGTGCAACAAATTGCCATGATAAGGGTGTGCACACATATGCACCCACAAAGTGTATGCATCACAGTTAGCATCAGCTCAACTTACATTAGTTAAACACTGCATTTGATTGTACAGGACATATGCCACATATCAGGCTCATGTAATGTTAACATATGCAGTGATATGGTCCCATGGCATATCAAGGAAGAGGGTGTCATATCAGTAAGGGTGTGTACACTCCCCATAGCCATGGTAAGGTTTGAAGGTTGTCAGTGTAATAGTATTGTATTGGTTATACATGCACCGCTGATGTTGCCATCTGTAAATCAGACATCAGACATTCACAAATGACATCTGTCCACATATCATCCCAGGTATATGTTGGACAAACACATAGGGACTGTGAGCATTAGAGCAGACATAACTGACACAGAAACACACATTCAGCAATGGTGTGTACACCTGTGAAGTATGGTGCACAGTACATGGCAGGGTGCAGAACAGGTGCACAGCAATACTGTGTACATGGGTGCAGTGTTTTCCAGGGGAAGGGGCATTACCTACTAACACAACCCATGCATCACATACATGCATACTGTTGCTAGCATGGATTGACTATAGCTGCACTGCATGCTGTTGAGTACCATATGTTATGCATGTTGACAAATAGGTAATGGGAGGTCTGTGTGTACTATCTTTGTGCAACCTCACCTGTAGGTGTGTGTGAGGGTGGGGTTATTTTGTCTGTAGGTGCAATCTGGTCGAGTGGAGGGGGGTTGATGCATGTAGGATGTGTGTGTGCATGTGTGTGTGTGCTTGTGTGGGTGTCCATGTATGCACATGTGTGATTGTGGTGTTGGTCATACGTCAGTATTTCCCTTTGGAATCGTACAGTACATGGACATGGACTGACACATGAGACATCAGAAATACTTGTCTGATATGTAATCTCAGGACAGCTGATAGTATAATAAAGTCTGTAGCATGGAACATGCATTGGTAGGGAAACTAGACATCAGGTATACTGTTAAAATTGCAATCAGCAGAAAGGTGAATGACTACCCACATATGCAGCACTACAGATGCATTCGGGAATTACTAGACAACACCAAGGAGTGTATCCATATATTACTGTTGTCCATATAACAAGTTGATTGAGCAACAGATCTTGCATCTACTGAGCAATAGTTGCGTATGACACTCCAGTGTGTGACATTACTGTGTGACCGTAGTAGTCTCTTACATATGGGGACCATGCTCACGATGTCCGGACATACCTAGGGTGAACACTGGATGACAGCAGTGAGCCTTTGTAAAACCTACTCCAATCAAGTCAAAGAGGTAATGGAGTAACAGGTCATGTGTTGTGAGCACTTGTCTAGGCAATTAGAAAAATGATACGTTAAAGAGTGGTATTAATGAATGTATGTTTCCAAGTGTGTTGCAGGATGGGGAACTTACGTGAATAAACTTTGGACAGTCTGTAAACTCGGAGACAGGTAGGTATTCATGTGCAAGGACACCAAGCCACTCGTGTAGTGGCAGTACCAGCCGCAGCACTGCAGGGTGGCACTGTCCACACCACACCACAGCAGGCCATGTGCATGTGGTCCTGGCCAGTTGCAGGAGGGACCTGGTTACAGTGGACATATTACAACATCAGGGGAGAGTAGCATATTGAGGTCTGTACCTGGACATGACCATCGAACCGTTGTCAGGCACAGTTCACGTGTCAGTGGCTGGAGGTAGTGAACTGCACACCCTGCCAGGTATGGTCTGCAGCTGTCCAAGAAACACCTGTATTGGGGAGCTACATGGCAGAACTGTGTGCATGCATACCCACACACTATACAATTGCACCTAGGGCAACCCAATACCTACACACACCACATCACCACACCCATATCAGCAACTTACACCCCTCACCCACACACATGGTTTCAAATGTATGGCTCACCCTAGGTCTGTGGCAAACCAACAACACACCCTGTGCATATGATGATACCTGTGCCACATCCCCATCATCCATAACATAGATGCAGGGCAGGCTAGTATGGTTCTGATGCACATCATGACTGTACTACAGTGTAACAATGTACTGCTGTGTAACATGTTGTCAGCAGTAATGTCAGGTAGTGTAGCTGTCCAGCCATGATGCATTATAGCTGTTAGTAACACTGAGTGATTGTGGTCTCCATAATGTTATCCATTTGTGTTGTAGGTGTACATGTGTCAGCAGGAGGATGGTTTGTTTTCATATCTCACAAGGGGTATAGCACTGTGGTGACACCATGGCTGTGCCTTATCCCGGGTACAGTTGAACACATGTCACAGGTCTGTATAACACTTACTGCCTGTGCCACATGGACAGATGACCCCCTGGGACATGTATATTCAGCAACCTGAAGTAGATCCCACATAAACGCACACTCTTACTTGGTAACACTGAGACTAGATCCTTACCTAGGTATGTAGTGCTACTGATGTGTGTGGCTTTAATTGAACACACCACACAGTGTTTAGGATGAGGTGTGTTCCAGGTTACATGTTACATGTAGAACATCACTAGGCATGTACAGTAGGGTAATAGGGGATGTAATGGTTGTATATGGACAATACATAGTGTGACATACCATCATAGACTCATTAACAAACATATAACAGGCAGAGAGACCACATCCAAGAGACCTGGGCCTATCAGTGCTAACTAACTTGTCAGTGTGTCCAATGTGTTACAGGTAGGCTGCACACAGTACATGCATAACTGGGCTGGATAGTGTTATCAGTTACCTGTATGGTCGATGGTGACAGTGGTCACCATACCATGGTACATGGGACATGTACTGGGGGTACCATGGTGTAATAACAGCATACACAGCACCCACACCCAACTGTGGATATTGTACGCACTGGAACCCACGATGACACTCTGACATACCCATCATCACACATTGACCAGGACTGCAATACAAGCCATTGTCCATCCCAAGAGTGGTACTACAAGACATGCATGTAATGCACATGCCACAGGCATAGTAGAGTGATGCATTGTCATGCCTCTCCTATAGGCAGCAACATCATTATCCATAATACTGTGTGGCAATGCGTATTGTAATAGGATTATGTGGCCTCAGAATGCTGTACCCTACAGATATACATGCATGCACACATACACACACTTGCCAGAACTCAGTGGGTATCCTTTGCCTATCAACCCATTTGTACAACGGTGTTGTGCTGGTACTGCAAGGCTCAGGTAGCCTTTAGGGAGAGGAGCATAACAAGGTAAATGTAATGGCCAGTACAGCAGCAGCCACATCTATGGGTTGTGGAGGTTGGCCTAATAGTTAAGGTGTTTGCCTTACAAACACAAGGTGCAGGGTTTGAGTTTCACAAGGGATAATTGGCTAGGCTTAAAATGGCTCACAAGGGCAGTTAGCTTAGTACTAATCTATGAACCTAATCTATGAACTATAGCAATGGGTGTTGCCGTGGCTGTGAAGGGCCTCAGGGTATTCCCAATTACAGGTGTACTAACACACAGACACTGATATCCTCAGTAATGCACACATACACATTTGTCAGTACTGAGGTACATCGCTGCAGGTGGTCATAGGTGTGTACCTGGCTATTGTCCATGGAGAGATGGGAAGTGTAGGGGATGTGTGTACAGTGGCATCATGCCCCCTGCCATGTGTCAGCAGGCAATCTATCTACAGACACTACTGTGGTGACCCTCAGGGTGAGAGTGACAGGCATCAGCCAATCCTCTGGATGCCTCCTGCAAATGGTCGGTGAGGTGCTCCAGTTGACATGTATGCAACATGTATTACAAAACATGGTTAGTGTCTGTGCTGGAGACTTGTACACAAGCATGTTCTGTTGACTGCGGTTGTGTAGTGGAGGTACCCGTGGCATGTGGTGCGTATAGGGTGTTGTGTCCTATCTGTGCCAGTTATAACACAGCTGGCCAGACATGTTAGTGTCAGTCAAGCATAGGTTTCCTGTACGTATCCAAGCTGAATACCTGACATCTGCACATCTGTACAGGGACTGACAGACATCAGCTTGTCAACTAGCTATGCAGTATGATGAATATGTCAACAGATAGACGTCTGACACCAATGGGTATGCCGTTGCTACATGGCAGACCTCACTGACATGTCCTATACAGACTGTAGTCTACAGTTAATTTCCACGTGTCAGATCATTATCCAGTAGGAAATATATAATGTGACACAGCTCACACACCAGGAACATGGCAGTGAGGACTCAGAGTCCATCTATGGATGCAGGGGCATTTGTTGCGAGTACTACAATTAGCAATCTACTCTTGCTTGGGAAAACACTGTCAACAGTAATAAAGTCATGATACACTACATGCCAGTATGACTGCACATAACCTGGGATACTACCCTTGTATGTAACACATTCACATTGATGAGAGTGTTGTACAGTTAGTATATACTCAAGTGTCCCAGACATGAGACTCATACCCCTTACTACTATATTGACAGCAAACAGATGCATGTTATGTTCATGGCATAAATACACCTATTACAGATGTCATTACCCTGCTATGTTATCAGACTGCAATGTGAGCACAGGTTACTAGGACTGAGCCAGGCTTAGCAGGTGTAAGCATTGCTGCAATATAACAGCTAAGCAGATTTGCGCACTAGTAAGGGAAGCCTACATGGTGTAAGCACCCATACATTTAACCGTACTTTAGCACCACTTAGCTTCAAGCAAACCCATGCAAACACACTTAAAGCTGCTCAAAACTGCCTCAACCACTCTGCATCTAACAGCCCTTGTTCTGCCCAGCAACAAAATAAACAACCCTTACAGGACTTGAACCCAGGACCCTGTACAGTATTGTCATAACAGTTAACCACTACACCATGACAGCTGTGAAAACAGCTGTTGTATTTCCAATACATCTGTCAGTAGACATATTGAATAGTATTGAACAATTGCTGTGACTTCTACAATTGTATAGTACATGTTAGTGATATTACTGTTGCATCACATATGTTTTTATACCTAAATATATACATATTAGATACATACGGTGTGATACATCTGGGAAGGTATACACAAAAGTAATGTTTACACATAACAAGGATATGGATATATACATATACATATGTAGATATATGTCTACATGTACATGCACATATATAGTCATATATATGTATTTATATACATCTGTATAGCGCATCATATATATGGCCATTTATAGATCTGTGTATGTATATATATATATATATATATATATATATATATATATATATATATACATATACATATATATATATATATATATATATATATATATACATCATATATGTACATATATATCTATTTATGTTTCTATATATGCAGATATCTATAACTATATGTGCATATATGTTGATATATCTGTATATGAGTAGACATATATAGATGTATATATGTATACATGTGTTTGTATATGTATATATATATATATATGTACACACACACACACACACACACACACACACACACACACACACATATATATATATATATATATATATATATATATATATATATCCATATATGTATGTAGATATATGTCTATATAGCTATATAGATATATGAGAAATAACGAATACCAAAACCAAGTAAAACTATGTGAAGAGGATCACCAAAGGAACACTGTAGAACTAAATCCAGAAAATTTACTGAAAAAAGTTAAGCACTTTTGTCAAAATCACAAGACTTCATCAGAACAAGAACATACAAACAATGCCATATTTAAATACCCTAACCCTTACAGCCATTGGTTGACAGAGCAAACATAATTTCCTGTAAAATAATTAAGCAGTTTAAAAAGACTGTAACACATAATCACAGTAACTGCCCAGTACAACACACCAATTGACACCTACCAACCACATAGACATTAATGTATTATGTATTGAAGTATTGGTTGAAAAACAAAGAACCTCAACAAACGGATGGAACCAGCCACACGTAACTTAACGCTTGACTTTATTGCACACAAAATACAGCGTTTTCGCAACCCTTATCAGGAAGCTTCTTCAGAGATAAATAAAAAAGCGCGAGACAGCGCTTTTAAATAGCAAAACAGATGCACGTAAAACGTGCTACATTAATTAATCAAATGTGTAAATAAAGAAAATGGATCATGATAAAATAATATAATAAAATAATATAATGCTTCCAATAAGACTTTTAAAACACAGGGATAAGAGATTTTTTAAAAATACCTTGGGTTTGAATAAACCATGAGTATGTTTAAATAAACAACACTATTGTCAAATCAACTGCAAGCTGCTAACCATAAATAACACAAAAAGCACTAAATAGTACACATAACAAAACAGTTATATACTTTCAATTAAAATAATAACAACTGTGAGTACATCACCTAAAGTGGTAAACAGGACACTGTTCACTATCAAATAATTGAAACAAGGACTTTATTATGTATACTTATGTATATGAATGTGTATATGTATGCCCCTGTTAATGTTGAACTTTTAGGGCACAATTCCTTCGTATAAAGAAGAGTTGCTTGAATTATAAAGGTTTAAAAGTAAAACAGGTAAACAATACAGTTTAACTAGACTTTATTTTTAAACAGAGGCTACTCGAACATTCTGGTTGATGACTTGATAGGTGAAGTCGGCCACAAGAGAAAAAGGGGTTTTTATAAACCTCTACTTATGCCAACTCAATGTGCCCCCCTTGAAAGACTGTCATTTACTGAAAAGGAAGGAACTAGCCTGAGCAGTATAGTTGTTGATCCCCCCAGGGTAACCCAGTGCAGTTTTATTACAACATTTAACTTGGATTCAGGGTGTATAACAGACATTCTTTTTAAGAATTGGGCAGTTATTACCAATAACAGTTGTCTACTTGAAAAACTTGGGGCAAAACCACATATTGTTTTCAGGCGAGGTCAAAACATCAAAGACCTGTTACAAGCTAATACAGTAGTTAATTCCACATCTAGAACTAAGGGTTCTTTTACATGTGGTTTTTGTAAATACTGTATGTATATCAGAACAGGTAGTTACTGTTCAGTTACAAATTGTAATAATAAATATTACATTTATCATAGAATTGACTGCAATACTAAATCCATTATATATATAGCATACTGTGTGTGCTGCCCTGCCTTCTATATTGGCAAAACCGATAGAAGGTTTAAGGACAGAATATACCAGCACTTGTATGCTATTAGAACTGGAAATACTGAGAACGCTCTGGCGAAACATGTTAGTCTTTGCCCTGGCCACTCGTTTTCATTTATGGGTGTTCATCATCTATCTGAATCCTTTAGAGGGGGACCACTTTCTTTGAACCTGGAGGTACGTGAACTATTATGGCAGCTTAAATTGAATGCCTTCAGTACCCCTGGTTTAAATGAAAGTTGCAACATCACACCCTTTTTGAAATTAAAATCACATTTGAGATGATATATTAGAGTCTAGTTAAACTGTATTGTTTACCTGTTTTACTTTTAAACCTTTATAATTCAAGCAACTCTTCTTTATACGAAGGAATTGTGCCCTAAAAGTTCAACATTAACAGGGGCATACATATACACATTCATATACATAAGTATACATAATAAAGTCCTTGTTTCAATTATTTGATAGTGAACAGTGTCCTGTTTACCACTTTAGGTGATGTACTCACAGTTGTTATTATTTTAATTGAAAGTATATAACTGTTTTGTTATGTGTACTATTTAGTGCTTTTTGTGTTATTTATGGTTAGCAGCTTGCAGTTGATTTGATAATAGTGTTGTTTATTTAAACATACTCATGGTTTATTCAAACCCAAGGTATTTTTAAAAAATCTCTTATCCCTGTGTTTTAAAAGTCTTATTGGAAGCATTATATTATTTTATTATATTATTTTATCATGATCCATTTTCTTTATTTACACATTTGATTAATTAATGTAGCACGTTACGCATCTGTTTTGCTATTTAAAAGCGCTGTCTCGCGCTTTTTTATTTATCTCTGAAGAAGCTTCCTGATAAGGGTTGCGAAAACGCTGTATTTTGTGTGCAATAAAGTCAAGCGTTAAGTTACGTGTGGCTGGTTCCATCCGTTTGTTGAGGTTCTTTGTTTTTCAACCAGTTTGTGTTTTCCTCGTTTTTTCAAATGTATTGAAGTATGATTTAAAACACAGATCTTGAATAAAATCACATAAAAAGCTGATTTTAGTTTTAATACAGAACTAATTGATAACTTGTCATTGAGCCCAGGTGGTTGACATGCATTTAATTTAATCTGCCACTTAAGCTCTAAATATTAAAGGAAGACATTGTCGGGCTCCCCTCGTGGACCTAGGTCTACTTGTTCAAGTACAAAAAATTTAAAATAATGTGTCGGGGTAGTTGTGTGCCACACAGTGAGCATGTAGCCTGAGGTGTGGCTATGACTAGACATGGCATGAAGGTGAGGTGCCAGTTCAGTTTGTAGCTCATGTAGTACAGAGCCAGGGATGTTGACTGGCCCCATGGCTGCTGTTGTCATAGCTCTGTAGAATGTGTTTTTTGCCTATGTGGCCATTATTACTGGAATATGGCAATCTATCTGTGTTGAGATGGGCTTATTGGGGGTTGTGAAGAGGGTGCAGTTGTCACTGAATAGATCTGCCAGGATATTGGCAATATCCCTGGGGGCAGTAAATTTAATACCATCTTGTTATAGCTCACAGCAGTTCTGAGCATTGCCATTTAGATTCCTCATATAGCTATGGAATTGCTTGCAGTTGTCTTTGGCATTTTTGGCTATATTATGTTCATAACTAGCTTTGGTGGATGGCATGTGGGATCTCTGCCTCTTACTGTAGCTGGTAAGGAAGTATTTTGCATCCTGGAAATTCCCCCATTTCTGCAACAGTTTCCTCCTTTTGTTGTACAGTATGTTTATGGCAGGGGGCCACCACATTGGCTTCCTTTTCTTGGTGGGGAGCATCTTGGTTCAATATTGTATGGCACAATTCATGCACGAGTGGATGTGCTCGTACAGTGCCTTCATGTATGATTCAGCTGTCATCTTTTCAGTTCCCATCTGCATGGGTGTCATGATGTTAGTCACGTTTGATGTGTAGCATGATATTGGCTTTGGAGATGTGTGTTATGAAGGTTTCCTTACTGGGGTGTGGGGGAGGGATGTTGATGTTAAGGGTGATTAGCTCATGGGCATACCTGACCACTGATGGGGTGATCATAGATGTGGAGCAATGATTTCCCATGTTAGTAATGACCAGGTCTAGGATATTTGAGCCCCTGGTGGGACTATGGATTACTTGATCCAGGGCATTGGGAATTATGACTTCCAAGAACCGTTGGGCACATGTGTTGGTACACAAGTAGTTTTCCAAGTCAATGTCAGGGTAGTGTAAGTCACCCAGTATTAGGGTGTTTTCTTGTACCATAATATTTCACAGTATGTTTCAAAAGCTGTAGTGGGTATCATGGGGCATGGTGGGGGATCTGTAGCAAGCTATACAATTTGGAATGCAGTCTAACCTACTGTTTGTTGCACCGGGGATATTTCAGACACATTCTTTTGGGCAAGTAGCCTGGTTGTGTGAATATCCTTGGTGAATATGGACACTCCTCCACCTTTATTGTTTTGGTCCTGGTTTGTTCGCCAACAGGTGTGGTGAGAGCTGTATCTGGTATTGCAGGGGTGCTCTCTGGAGGATTGTATCAGGTCTGTTACTGCACAGTTATCAATGTTATCCATTTGTAGGTGTGCATAGTGACTCTGAATGGCCAAAAAACATTGATCCCTACACACACAGAGTTCCACAGTTGCCATGTCTGGGAATAACACGCCTACCTAACTAGTATACCACACAACAGCAGTATACAATTATAGGACGTGCCAAAGTGATTACTGGGCTACTCCTTCCCCAAAGGTGTATTTCAAAGTGAATGACATCAGCAGGCTTGCCAAAGAAGGACAATGGAGGTTGTAGTGACTGTGAATGGCCTCAAAAGCATTGCTTCCTATACAGACAAACAAACTTGCCATGTTTGGGAACAGATCTCCTACCTTACTAGTATATCAAACTACAGCAGTACACAGTTGTAAGACACACCACAGAGACTACTGGGTTACTTCTTCTCCAAAAGTGTATTTCAAAGTGAATGACATCAGCAGGCTTGCCAAAGAAGGGCAATGGAGGTTGTAGTGACTGTGAATGACCTCAAAAGCATTGCTTCCTACACAGACATCCACACTTGCCATGTTTGGGAATAGAACTGCTACCTAACTAGTTTAGCAAACTACAGCATTGCACAGTTATAGGACACACCACAGAGATTACTGTGCTATTTTTTCCCAAAAGGTGTATTTCAAAGTGAATGACATCAGCAGCCCTGCCAAAGTAGGGCATTTGAAATTGTAGTGAGTGTGACTGGCCTAAAAGGCAATGATCCCTACACAGATAAACACACACACAGTTGCCACATCTGGGATTAGAACTCCTATCTAACTAGTACATTACACTACAGCATTACACAATTATTGGACACTCCACAGAGATTACTGAGCTACAAGTTCCCAAAAGGTGTATTTCAAGCTGAAAACATCAGCAGGCTTGCCATAGTAGGGGAATGAGGAGTGCAGTTTGTGCGCATGGGCCATAACCCATTCATCTAGAGGCAGACAGACAACACTCAGGCACACACAGGTTTATATTCCACAGGTATGTGTATACAACTGTTAGATGACTATTGACTTGTACAGTCATGTTACGCAGTTAGCACAAGCACCACAGACACTATAGTACTGAGAGATACCAGAGGCAAATTTCCACAGTGATTGACATTTGCACTTCATGTGGTTTTAGCCAATTGGATGTGTGCTGGGTGGGACAGGCCTCATGATGAGAGGCTCTTTGTCACTGTCACTCTCTTCCACACATCTATGTATGTGTATTTCTGGCCTATTATAGTGTGTTGTCCTTAGATATATGTGTGTATTCCTATCCAATGTGTGTGCAAAGCATAACTGGTGTGTACTGAGGAGTGTATGCACTAACATCTGTGACTGTCAGATATGTATGGTCCACTGCTGTTGTCAGACATGGGCTTCATTTCTGTGTTTGAGCATGCCCAGTATGACCTTTCAGTATTTTGTTGTCTGACATGGCCTTCATTTCTCTAAGTGTGGGACCATGCCCAGTATGACCTTCTGTATTGAATGTGTGAATCCATTCCAGGTCGATTGTACTCCAGTGCAGACTTTTATGTTCTACACCTACAGCTAGCAAACTGTTTCTCCAGGATATCTGTAGATTGGTTGACAATATGGGTTCAAAATGAGCAAAGGATGGTGGGTTACTGTAGGTAATTGTGTCTGTGATGCTTCGGCTACATAGTCCTGGTGTTAGAACAGATATTCAGACATATGTACTGTTATATACTGTGATGTTTTATGTCATCGGGTACTGTCAGGTATACATATCTGCTTGCATTGATGTCCTGGGGAACACAGGGTGAATGCAGCTGTGTCCAGTATTGTAGTCAGCAGCCTACATATTCTTGCACAATCATGCCATTCTGGAGAGGAAGCTGCAGACACTCGCTGCTGGGTCTGTGTATCCAGTTCAGCACCTTTTTACAGTGATGGCAGAGGATCCCATACTTGTACATCCATCAACGTGACAGTATGGCCATATCCTGCTGTGTCCATACCTCACAGCTGTACAAATTCATACAGGTTACCTGGAGGCAGGGGTCATAATTCTGGATATTACCCCTTCATATTGTGGTTTACAAGCAGGTTTGTAGGCACCCATTTTTGTGTTTGCAGCCAGGGATAGTAGGTGCACACGGCTGAATTTCAGACTTCACACACTCCATGCCGCCCATGCTCCCACCCCCCTCTATTATTCTATCCTCTTCCACACATTATGCAACATTATCTGATATGTTCCCTATAGTTATCACCTCATCCCAGAAGTAATTTTGTGTTGCTCCGCAGTTCATGCAGTAGGACACGGTGGACATATTACTGTGATTTGTCCACATGGCCTTGCATTTGGGTTCTGTGGACTGTGTTATGTTATTTGGAAGTCCATGACATAACACACATTGGCAGTATGGGTGAGACACAGGCCTTTGGCAGGGGACTGTAGGCCATTTGGTAGTGATGCAGGCCAGCTGTAGCAGGCTGTTGCATTCTGTCACTCCTACAGTCCCAGACTGCAATACACTATATTCCCCTGGGGTGACAGGGTAGATGTGCAAGGTGATCATGCCAATACTTTCTGTCATTACTGATCCAGTGGTGTGGATGCTGGCAGGGTGCTGCTTACAGATAGGGACACACCTGCATGGGACACCTGTTCTCCATGCTGCAGTCTTTTGCTATTGCCATACACAGGTGGGGGTCATATTGTACTCATTCCCAACAGCAGGGATAAGACCGGAGAGCTACCTGTGGATGGTGGTGGGGTGAGCTAGGTGCATGTGTGCTATGGACACTACTTGCATCTGACTCAGAAGATATGCGTGGGGCATTCCACTTATGCAGGCATGTGCAGGGACTTCAGCTGTTTCTCAATACTTCATTCCTATGACCTTTGTTGTCTGCCAGTGTTTGGCCAGATGACATCGGTATTCCCTACTACAAGCCCAAATAATGTGCTGCAAACCAGTATGCACAATTCCAAGGGTATGTCCATTTGACAGTTACATATTATACACTGTCTGTCTGGGGTACTTCCCCCTGTGTACTGCTTGTATATATGGGCCAACATTCATGCCATGTCCATCTTTCAGATGGTGACACATATTACTTCCAAACATTTGCTATGGCTTACTGCTGGAATGTGTTTTGCTGGGAAGCATTGTGTTTGGCACTGCAGTTGTGAGAACTTGGCCCTGTCATCAGCAGTACTGGGCAGTGGCCACCAGGACAAACCTCACCATGCATACATACTAACCACTCTCACACAATATACAACACACACCAACCTAACACACACAGACTTGCATATTGTACACATGCTACAATCTATCCTGCTACCTTGGTCAGCTCAAGTAATCTGTGCTTCCCTGTTATTATACCTACACATACATCTTACTACATTTCTACATAGGATGGGGGAGGGGGCACACCTGACTGTTACTACATTTCTACATAGGATTGGGGGCGCACACCTGTTACTACATTTCTACATAGGATTGTGGGGGGGGCACATCTGACTGTTACTACATTTCTACATAGGATTGGGGGGGCACCACCTGACTGTTGCTACATTTCTACATAGGATTGGGGAGTGCACACCTAACACTTGTACACATTTGGTATGACTTTACTGGTATTTCAGGTACTTCATTTCATTCTGTATTCTAACCTATCATGCTGACTAGAAGCATATTAGTGTACTACAGTTCTTAGGCTTGATTGACCTACATTTCAGTTTCTGACATCTTACCCTTCAGAACTAACATTCCACTGCCTGACCTGTTGTAGTCTGTCTGTGTAGGTCTGGGGGGGATGTTCTCCATAGCTCTAAATCAGAGGCCTTAGCACAGTGTTTGTCTGTGTTTGTCTACTCCTGCCCTGCTGGCTGAGACTGTTATTGGGTATGTGAGCCTCCCTGACTGGCATGTGTGTGTCCTATGGACACACATGTGGCCCAGCACATTCTCTGCAGTGAGTTTTTTCACCTTGTCTAGTACTGGCTACTATGGTGACACCAGTATTTGTTACAGATCTCATGCTGCAACTATAGGTGTCTACTATCTGCTGGCATCTCATTCAGCCACCCAATTCCCTTGCATGCTCACATACATACCATAGATACAAGTAACAACACATACTACTCCATTCCACAGTTGGTAGGAAGAGTGACTTACCTTGTGCCTGTGCCAGTACTGAGGATGGTGCTGGAGGGCTGACTATGTCGGATGCACATAGTACACTCCTTATACATGGTTAAGCACAAGTAGTGTCATGATTGGCATCCCTTTTACTGTATATGCGAGTCAGAGAGAGGTGTCATTCCCTGGGTCCCTACCATGTCAGAGTATGTGCTATGTATTGCCTCTTTGCCAAGGTCTGGCCATACTGGGCATGCCTCTTTCTGTCTACTGGGGCAGGCTCAAGTTGATCCTCCTTTGAGTCACTCTGTGCCTGTGCAGGCCTTGGCAATGGTGGGGGGCTATGTGGCCCTGCTCCATGCTATCCCTGCTGCAGCTGTTTCTGCAGGATCATATTGTGTAGCATGGCACATACAATGACAATTTGGGTACATGTAGCTGGTGAGTACTCCAAGGCTCCACTGGATGTGTCCAGGCACTGGAACCATGACTTGAGCATCCTAAACACATGCTCTATTATGATTCTGGTCTGTGCGTGTGCCTCATTATGGAGCTCTTGTTCAGGTGTGTGTGCATTTCTGATGGGTGTCATCAGCCAAGACTCCAGTGCATAACCAGCATCCCCCACTAGGTGACCATAAGGGATGTCCCCATTGGCAATTCTCTGGTACAGCTGCATCAGATGCCAGATGTGGGAGTCGTGATAGCTTCCAGGGCAGCCAGCACACATATTCATTATAATGCCCTTGGCATCACACACGCCCTGGCAGTTGATGGAGGGGAAGCCCTTGCGGTTGATGTAGACCCTACCCCACTCACTGGGTGGTGCTTTGATGCATATGTGCATGCAGTCTATAGCACCCACTACCTCAGGGTATTTTGCTATTTGGTGGAAGAGACACATATTGCTGGCCAAAGCCACATGGGTGTTGGGGAAATATACATGCTCACTGGCATGTGCTGACATGGCATTCAGGAACTGGTGGAGTACCCTGGATGCTGATGCCTGTGAGATCCCCATGATATCCCCAGTTGGCCTTTGGAAGGTACCTGTGGCTAGTATTCTTAGGCCTACACATACCTTGGTATCTACTGGGATGGGTTCCCCTCTGTTAGTTCTGTGTGTGTGAGGTGTGGCCAGTGCAGCTCAGCAATTTGCTGTAGGAGGTCCCTGTCCACCCTATAGTGCTCCACTATCTTCAGCTCATGTAGCCCCTGGTAGGTTACCCTGGATCTGTGCACTCTTCTCCTTCTCCTCACTTTGGGTTGGTCGACAGCATTCTCATCCTCGCCACCCTCAGCCTCTTCCACATGTTGATTTATGATAGCTGCTGCAGCCCCTATCATTTTGTTGCTTTTGTTTGGTAAAATTTCCCCACTTGTGTACACTGGTGGTGTAGAGTATGTGGAAAAAAAAACAGAGGGTAAGGTGTTTGCATAGTTTATAGTGGTGTGCTGGATTGGGCTGGTCTGCTGCCTGTGTAATTGGCTGGATCTGATACATTTCACCTGCCAGCTATGCTAGTTCTCCTTGATTACCTTCCTACTGCTGTTTTCCCTTCTCCATTGCCTTTCTGTTTAAGGCCATGGGAATGCCGCACAAACACAGTGCTCAAATGTGCACAGAGCTGCTATTTCTTGTTTTACTTTTTTTTCCTTTAAAACCCGGTGTGTGGCCCGCACACCCGCTTAGGCAATTTAAAGTGTGCTAGGCAGCCTCAGACACCCCCCCGTGCTTAGCATTGCTAAGCTAAGGGCAAACCCGAACCACAGGGCTCTAATAAGCTTACAGTATGCCTGACACACACCCCTATGATGTCAGCTAACTTTTAGGCTTGCATCATGGTATTCCTGCACTTACACGGTTGGGTGCTGGCTAGAAATGAGAGGAAATCTGGGATTCAGTATCATTCCCCTCATTTGCATAGGATTGCCTGCTAATGCATAGTTAAAAGTCCCACACTGAGCCTTCCCCCTTAGCAACCACTATTCACTGGCCATGTTGTCTTCTGCCTGCCATTGAGTATAATGGCAAAATAGTGATTTTGGATACAATGCTTATTTCAGCTTTTTTTTTTTTTATTTTTGGCCCGATCCCTTTTGCGCACCTCTGCCCTATGCTTAAACAGCCAAAACCGGCTAAAAAAAAAGTAATTTTTTTTTTTATTTTGGCAACTGTTTTCCATGCCAATGGCCATATATTTGACCACTGGCATGCTTTACACATAATACACACGTAGCGTTGTCGCCTCACAGTAAGACATTGTCCTGTTCAATTCTCAGCTAAAGCGTCTTCTGTGTGGAGTCATGCGTGAATGGGCGTACCTTCGTTGAAGGTTGTGCATCAGAGCTGGCAACTCGGTACGTAAAAATCTACTGCCAATCATTAGCAGACCGGAGTTCCGCTGTGACGACCCCTAACCGGGAAAAGCCAAAAGATACAACAACACACCCTTTATTTGGAGCTGTCATAGCTCTGTTTTGTAGTTTGCAGAAATGTACTCGGTTTTCTGCACACTACACTAGTCCTGCACGGCCGGCTGACAGCTTCCTGGATTGCAAATTCACCACATCTGCATGGTTTTCACCTGCAAATGGGGTAATTTGCATACATGAGTTGTGTCTGTGCAGGAATAGTGCAGGAGCGCTCGTGTATGTCCCTGGAGCTTATTCCTGGATCACACGGTGGCCATGTTGCCTCCAGCAGCTACTGCACTATTCCTGCATGCTGTGCAGAGCTTGCCGAATCCAGGGGTCTGTGTTGAGTCCAAGCTTGTGTATGATATGAATTGGCAAATTAGAATATTAGGATCAGGAAGGTATACAGATGCACTATTATTTTTACATTTAGGTATTTATTTCAGTTTGATAACTGGGTAAGTAGACTGGTCAACAGATCCATTTTAGTCACATCGCAGGCACTATGGTGCAAGTCATAAGCAGAAAACTATGCATAGACTAATGAATCAGCAGAGTTCTACATAGAACAGTAACAATATGGAGACCATATGTGTGTATGTTATTTACAACTATAAATGTAAGTGATATTATTTAAAGTATGTACAGTTAAGGTAGGCATTCAACCAATGTTCATTTGTTAAAAACATATTTTTACAAGAAAGATGTGCCTACAACATGGAAGGACTAGCCAGTGTTATGGAAGGAAGACCATTTCATGTCCTTAAGGAATTGTTCTTTAGTTTGTTTCTAATTAACTGAAGTGTCATTTGTCTATCTTGTGCAGGTAGCTGATTCCAAGCAGCTTTTTTTCCTGACCTAGCTAAAGCTCTTTCTCTTGTGGAAGTTTTAATATGAAATCTAATAAGATTTACACAATGTTCTTGGCTGTTTCTCAGTGTGTGTAGTTAGGCTGCTTGATTATATTTTTTGGCAGGGGATGGTGCAATGGGTCAGTGTGACATTCCATTTTTATCTGCTTGTAGATTTGATGGCTAAGTAGAAATGTGGCTTGGCTTTTACAGGATGTCAGGAAAGGGCTCTACTTCATGTAAAAAGGATGCCTACTCTAGAGGAAGGGCAATCTTTGTGACACATATCTGTCTCTCCAGCATGGTCTATTCATGTCAGTGATTAGGTTTAAATCTTTGAAGTGGGTAATCTTCATGCAGTTAGTTTTGTGAATATGCAACATTTCCATCAGGGTTGAGTCAGAGACTGCCTTGTAGGTCAGACACAGATCACCCTTCATTAACTGGAAGGAATTTGAATACTGATGTATGGGGTTTTTAATTGGTCCAAATATGATATGTTGGTTATATCCTGTATTTTTGTTTGTGATGAACCTCTGAGGACACTTCAGCTGTTGCAGATGCCTAGCGAGGTACATGCTAAAGGGTGGAGTGTGCTCAATTAGTGGTCTGATGAGGGCTGAGTACTATGGTACTATGACATCCTTGGATCTGGATGCCATGCCCTTACTTCTATGTAAGCCATATGGAAGGATTTTCTCACCACTGTGGACACAAGGTGGTCAAAGTTCACATTACTGTCTATTCAAGTACCCAAATATCTCACCACTGAATCCACTGTTAGGGGTGCCATCAATGCTGTAATTTGCAGGGATATTTAATTACCCATAGAGTATTATTATGCATTTCTTCACATTTAGTTTTAGGCCATAGGTCTGCTACCAATCATTAGTCTATGTCAGACCATTCTGTGTGATATCAACATCATTTGGGGAGTCAATGATTGCCCTCAACTTGCAATCATCAGCAAACTTGGTCAGCCAAAGGCTATTACATTAACCTTAACATCTGAGAAGTATATCATACACATAGACATTGTACTATTTATACGTTATATAATCATAGGCTGTAATGTGGTGAACCCATGAACACACTGACTTAATAATGTTTATTGTCAGTTTTTCTGTTTTTGTTGTAAGAATATACCATTATTAATTATGCAAGGTTTCATTTCTCATTGGTCAGGCATTCTTATAAATATTCATGAGTAATGTCCTGAGGTTTTTTTGCTGTGTATCACTGATGAAGGCTTATACTTTATTGCCGAAACCGGTCTGATTATTAAAGGAAATGTATAATCAGCAAACTACTTAGTACCAGTATTTTTTTACTGTTTCACGCATCTGCTGGCCAACAGTGTTTTTTGGTTTGATCCGGCCGTGCAGTATCTACGTGCATAGCACAATGTTTGATTGCAGTCTTTTGGCTATGCTGTAGGTTCATGTTCAGTACTGTTTTCATCAAGGAGGATTCTTCCCCTGAATTTTTACATCTAAGCTAATGAGAATTTCAGCATCAGTCGAGAAGTATTACGTTTATTCAGCGTGTTGCAGTGTGGTTCACCATTTTTCGTTTCTATTTATATGGTATACACGTGGCAGAAGATAGCGTTTTTTACCAACGTCTGGGCCTTTGGATTACATTCGTTTACTGGGGCTTCAGGACTACATTTACGTGTATCTCAGTATCTCAGTATTTTTGGAGGTATTTATCTAAACATTGGATGTTATGATGTCGCTTTTGTGGTTCGGAGCTAATAGCAATTGACTTTTGTTTAGCCACTACTGCTTTGCAAACCAACGTGTATGTATATCGTTTCTCTGATTCTTGGACAATTTTTGTTCATGATTGTGTATCATTTATGAATTTGGGCGGAGTTCTGCAACTTTTGCTACACTTTTTTTTGGTGTCCGTGTTGACATTTTTCATCGGCGGTTTGTTTTACATCTAGCAGACTGCTGTTTGGATTAATCGATTACAGTTCGGTGGATTGTTATCTGAACTAATGGACATATTACTATTGCCATAAAGGAAACCAAATTACGATGACCCGGTTATTGTGAGTTCCAACAGTTTTTCTGGAACATTGACACTTTATTTCAGTACATGGACAAGGAAGTTTTCTTGTAAATCTATATGTTCTGTGTGTACTATGATATACAAGCATTTTTCTTTTTTTGATTCTCTTCCTCTTTGCTTGATAGGGGCATATATCTTGAACTAAATAATCTTTGTGGATATAGATGAATAATTTGAATTAATATTGTGACCTGTTTATCTGTTTACTACTGTTTTATATCTATTAAGACCCTGTGGTGGCATTATTTGTGGATTTATATGCCGAAAGTTACATCTGCAGGACATATTAATACACTAGTTTTCAGGGAAAGTTTATATATGCCTTTGTGAACACAGTTTGAGATTTTTGGACATACAAATCTATTGTTTTTATTTAGGTAACCGCTATCAGGTTACATGCACTATAGGCTTGGCAACCTGGATTCATTTTCATTGAACTGTTACTCTATATGTTTGGTATACTGTTTCTTGTACTATTTTTGTGTATAATCTTTATACTTTAAGCCTGATTAGGGGAAGGTGAATTTTATACATGCTTTGGTACAGTATACTAAGTCACATATCTTTTGAGGGTCTATTTGAACTTTAGTTCATCATTATTATCTGTTTTTGGGTCAAGTAATTGTACCCATTCTTACTTCAAGATACATTGCCTATATTTCCTGTGACTTGTTGAAACTGTGTACATATTATACTACTGTCATAATTGCTTTTTGATTTATTGCAATCTACAACTGTGCAGTATTTGGACCATTACATGTTTTGAACTATACTTATAAACATATATTTATTATGATTACTGTTGTTGTGCCCTGTTTAGCATTTATAGAATTTGTAGTTGGCTGTTTTGGACTACCATAGCTTATTGTCTCTGGTTTTGTTTACATGTTTGGCCTCAATACTTTGTATTGGCAGCATGGATTTAGACAAAATATTGTCAGGATTATGTGCCGATCGGGAGGACATTGGTGTGTTTGGTATTGGGTCCTCGCCAGGCAGTAATCCATCTGAGTCTGGACAACAATTACCCCAAGACACTGATTTGGCATTTCAGTCCCTTACTAAGGGACTAAAAAGTTTAAGATCCAATATTTGGCACCTTAAATTGTTTAATGCTTATTTAAGCAAGAACATTGCCCCCAGAGGACTTAGGGTCCGGTTACAACCTTTAGTGGGGAGACCAGAGGACAGACTTAATCAAGAATGGAAAGAAGCCTTGCAACAGGCATCCATGCTATTTGTCAATATACTTGCGCAATACTATGGTAGAATGGTAGATACTAATATCCGTGAGGTCAAAATTATGTGTGATGAATGCAAAAAATTTGAGTCACTTCCTACTTTCCAGCAATATATTAATATATTATCAAAGGATTTGACAAATCATGAGACAATAACTAAACAAAGGAAAATTAGAAAATTCAATAGAGATAGCTTAGATTACCAAAGAGGATGCCCATTTGAGGTTCAAAGGCATGTCAAGTTTGTCAATGCTGATTAGGGCACAACAATGGTTAGGATGAAAAAACGACCAAGGTCGATTCTCAAGACTAGTGATAGACCAAATACTAGCACTTCAGGGGAAGATTCCTCCCTGACTGATTATGACCGCACTGGACACAGAGAATCCCCTATACACAAAAGAACTAATATGTCTGTCCCTTTAGACATGGTGTCAGGCATAGTGGGGGACGTAAACACAAACATAAAACACAATTCCCTAGAGGGACTAATACAGAAATTCATAACGTAACTTGTACTGAATATCATAATGTTTTAAATTTGTCTGATGTTAATTTGTCTGATGAACAGGAACAACTACTTAATAAAGGACTTGGATATGTACCTGGGTTTTTTTCAGATGAATACCATACTGTCAATGATATTATCAGTTTTTGTCGTAATTTAAATTTGAAACTGTTTTTCCATGACAGGGAGTCTCAAAGATCCACAGAATTTAGATTTCTTAAATCTAATTTTCAGCCGCCCATGAACAAACACGTTTCTATTTTTATGCAATCAGTACTTAGGGACCTGCATTTTGAACACAAGGAATACTCCATACTGGGTCATAATTTATCACCTCAGGAAATATTGGCCTTGGAACAATTACGTCACAACCATAATATTGCAATTTTACCAGCTGATAAGGGTGGAGCAGTTGTGGTTCTTAACATGAATTATTACCTTAGTGAGGGCAGATCACAATTATCAGATACCAAATTCTACATGCATATGGAGATTGATCCCACTTCTGTTTTCAAAAAGGAAATTGATTCCTTTTTTAAATTTAGCTGAGGAAGAAGGGATCATTAGCAAGACTTGTGTCATGCATCTCACTGTCCAGGATCCACAAAAACAGATTTTGTATCTCCTTCCTAAGATTCATAAATCACTTTCAAAGTCACCTGGTAGACCAATTGTCTCTGGTATAGGTTCATTGACTGAACCATTATATATGTTTCTGACACAGTATCTCAAACCTTTATTGAATTTAGTCAGGGCCAGATTACAAGATACCACACAATTTTTAAAGATTATACAGGAGGTTCAGTTGGAACCCACTTGGCTTATGTGTTCTTTGGATGTTAAGGCCTTATATACAAGCATTCCACGTTGGGCGGGTCTCCAAGCATTAAAATACTGGTTAGACCGATCTGCTCTGTATCCGCCTGGCTTTAACACACTATTAATATATATGACTGAACATGTGTTAAATAAAAATGTGTTTTATTTTCATGGGGAATGCTATTGGCAGCTTCAAGGAACGGCTATGGGAGCTTCATTTGCTCCCATATATGCCGATCTATTTATGGCCTTCTTTGAAGAATGTATGATTTATGAACCATTACATAACATCTATTTGGTGGAAATTGGTATCTGGTGGAGATATCTTGATGATTGCTGGATGGTGTGGCGTGCAGATGCCACGAATTTACAAGAGTTTTTGGGTTACCTCAATGGCAATGTCTGGGGTATAGAATTTACGGTGACCTATGATTTGCAATCTATTAACTTTGTAGATGTTACAGTTAGTAGAAATGTGGATCATACTCTCAACACTAGGACTTTCCGTAAATATCCCCAATATAATACTTTATTGCACGCCTCCAGCATGCATCCACGCCATACAATCTGCAATATTCCTAAGTCCCAATTTATGCGGATGAAACGTATCAACTCCACCAATATTGAATATGAGAAAGCTAGTCAGGATTTGTTCCGGAGATTTGTTAGCAGAGGCTATAAACAACTTGATTTAGTCAAGGCCTGGGATTGGTCAACAAGTATGGATAGGAACACACTATTGCAATATCAAACTGAGCCTCAGGAATCATCTGTATGTTCTATTAGATTGGTCACTACTTTTGGTAGAAACCATAATGCTATTCACAGCATCATTAATAAACATTGGAATATTTTATTGGCCAATGATCAGCTAAGACCAATATTGGGATCTCAGTGTCAATTCAGCTATATAAGAGGCAAGACTTTGGGCTCATTGTTCAGTCATTTCCAACACAAAGAAAGTGGTGGGGCCATATACCAACAACTTACATTGTCTGGAGACAAACTGCTGGGAACCTTTGCGTGTGGACACTGTGGGTCTTGTAAACAAATTTGCAAATCCAAACAATTTTCTAGTCAAAACACCAGCAAAGTGTATGATTGCAAGATATTTGGCAATTGCAGTAGCAGTTGGGTGGTCTATTTGGCCACTTGTCACTGTTCTGCTTTCTATGTGGGTCAGACATCCAGACCATTGAGGACACGCATTAATGAACACAGAAGTGATATCAAAAACAAGAAAGACCACAATGCTCTTTTTCGACATACTTTGAAACATCAACAGGCCCAATACACATTCATGATTATTGACAGAATCACAGGAGATCGTAACAATACTCAAGGTTGGCATAGCATTTTAAACCACAAAGAAAGATATTGGATTACCACATTGGGAGCACTTTTTCCACCAGGTTTGAATGATCACTTATGATTAACAATTTTTTGTGTTATATCATGATTGAATGACCATTTATTACTAACAATATTTATAGTCACTTTAAGTGTCATGATATAAAATAAAATATTTTCATATTTATGTATTTCAGGTTCCTGTGGATACCCTAGTAGATGTTGGATAATCGTGATTGCTCATTAATAACCACAAATTTATTGAGAACATTAGTGTTACCAATTTATCTTGTGTTTTCTGTATGATTATATACATATTTTTATATATAATACACCTGCATCTGTGGTGTATTTATTTATGTTTATTATTTCATAGACATTGTACTATTTATATGTTATATAATCATAGGCTGTAATGTGGTGAACCCATGAACACACTGAATTAATAATGTTTATTATCAGTTTTTCTGTTTTTGTAGTAAGAATATACCATTATTAATTATGCAAGGTTTCATTTCTCATTGGTCAGGCATTCTTATAAATATTCATGAGTAATGTCCTGAGGTTTTTTTGCTGTGTATCACTGATGAAGGCTTATACTTTATTGCCGAAACCGGTCTGATTATTAAAGGAAATGTATAATCAGCAAACTACTTAATACCAGTATTTTTTTACTGTTTCACGCATCTGCTGGCCAACAGTGTTTTTTGGTTTGATCCAGCCGTGCAGTATCTATGTGCATAGCACAGTGTTTGATTACCATGGTACTATGACATCCTTGGATCTGGATGCCATGCCCTTACTTCTATGTAAGCCATATGGAAGGATTTTCTCACCACTGTGGACACAAGGTGGTCAACGTTCACATTACTGTCTATTCAAGTACCCAAATATCTCACCACTGAGTCCACTGTTAGGGGTGCTATCAATGCTGTAATTTGCAGGGATATTTAATTACCCATAGAGTATTATTATGCATTTCTTCACATTTAGTTTTAGGCCATAGGTCTGCTACCAATCATTAGTCTATGTGAGACCATTCTGTGTGATATCAACATCATTTAGGGAGTCAATGATTGCCCTCAACTTGCAATCATCAGCAAATTTGGTCAGCCAAAGGCTATTACATTAACCTTGACATCTGAGAAGTATATCATAAACAGCAGGGGGGCCAGCCCTGAGTCCTGTGGTACCCCACTGGTGACTGTCCTCTTGCTGGATGTGGATTCTCCCACTCTAACAACATCTGTCCTATCTGTGAGCCTTTTGGCTATCCATTTGGTGATATAGAGGTTTATGCCTAATTCTGTGAGTTTATCTATAATACCTGAGTGGGTTGTTGTGTCAAATGCCTTGGCCAGGTTATGATAGGCAGTACACCCTGTCTTACTCTTATCCATGTGTTTGGTGACCTTCCCAAAGAATTCCACCAGTTTGTGCAGGCAGGACCTGCCCCAATGAAGCCAAACTGGGTTGGGTCTAGAGTCCAGAGATTTCCTGCCATTGTTAATCAGGTCATGCTTATCCTTCCCATAACCTTGCCTATGAGACTCATCAGACTTATGGGTTGTTAGTTTCCTGAGTCCATTGATGGTCCCCCTTGTTCAGATGGATGGCTGTTGCTGTTCTCCACTGTATTGGGACAAAGCCTATCTGGAGACGTTGCTTAACTAGAGATCTGAATGACCTGCTCTTTTGTGATGACAGGCAAAGAAATGGTAGGGAGTATTTGATATGACTGGAGGTGATGGGGGGTGTAATTTGAGCTGAATTTATCAGCCAGATGGTTTGGTATTTCTTCTGGCTGGGTATAGGTAGTACCATCTACAGCCAACTGTGCATGTTGTTGAGCATTTCCTTTAAGATTTTGGACATAACTAAAAAATGCCTGTTGAGACTAATAAGGTTTTTTTTCTCTGTTGTGCACCCTCCCACTTACTTCTAGACATGAATTTCTTCCTTCCATTTTATAGTCTATTTATGCCAGGGGTCCACCAGGGTGACTTGTTTTTTCGACTAGACCTAGGTTTATTTCAGTCAGGTTCTGTCATTTCCATGAGTTGTGTAAGTGGTTGTACAAGGCATTTGTGTATATCGCTGCACAGGCCTCCTTGTTTTCAGGGTTAAGGAAGCTTTAAAATTACCTATGCTACCACTTAATAGAAAGTAATTTGCCATGTTAAAATTCTTTAGGGTTTTAGGGTTTGATTGGGGTTCTACCATTGCATTTATTTCAAAGGAGACCAATTTATGATCCAATCTTACCAATGAGGATATTGCTCCCCCATATTTGTGAGTACTATGTCAAGGATATTTGAGCTCCTAGTGTGAGTACAGACTGGTTGTTCCAGAGCATTTGTATTGACAAAGTACAGTAACTTCTGAGCCTACATGTTAGAGGTCATGTATGTTTCCCAATTTATGGAGAGGTAGTTAAAATCACCAATGAGTAGTGAATTGGACTGAATAGTAAATGACTCTAGTAACTTCAGGTATGCAGAGTGGTTTTCATGGTTCATAACTGAGGACAGTACATAAGGATGATATGGTGGCGGATTTTGATGATGGTCAGCTGGACATGGAATAGCTCAAGCAAGTTATCCTGCTTGACCAATCTAGAGGTGTGACTGTTTTTATGTAAATGGAAATACCTAATCCTTTCATTTTTCCAAGGTACCTGTCTTCATACTGAACAATATTTTTTATATAGTCTGCAGTGAATCTAGCCTCCAGTATATCATGGAGAAATGGTGTAGGCCTTTTTTTCCTGCCAGATTTATGCTAAGAGTATGAATGGCTTTCATAGTCTGAAATTTTGTGGGTCTATATCACCATATCGAATGGTGATAATGCCGAACGCCAAAAATATTGAAACTTCACGAGAACAAACTTGCTTTTGTGGGGGTCTGTGCCCACCACACCCCCCGCTAAATATATATTCCAACTCTGAGGTGGCACTACAGTGAGGAAAGGGCAAATATCCCAATCCTCGCTGTGCCACGACCCCAAAAACACAAGTCTGTTCTCGTGAACATTCGATATTTTTGGCGTTCGGCATTATCCCCATTTGATATGGTGATATAGACCCAAATTTTATAGCTACATAGTGATTATCTGCAAAGAGTGCTGCTACATGTATATGCAAATAAACCTTGTATTGGCTATTTGTGCTGACTGAGAAAATGTGGGTGTTTTGATAAATATGCCTACTTATAGCAAAAGCATAAAATACCTGAAGAAATGCATTAAGTATGTATAAAGGACTTTGAAAAAGCCAAAGGCTTCATATGATTTTATATGCATTCAGATATTGTGTATGAATGTGGTTATATGCTTAGTCTCATTTAAAAGACTTAAGGCAAATGATGGACTGCACAACTTTTAATGTTAATATTAAAAAAAAAGGGGTTTATTATGTTTTATATGGTGTTATCTTCATTTGAACACTGATGTTTTTATTAAAGATTGGAAAGGGAAAGTGAGGAAAGATTGAACACCTACTCCTGAAGATGTATACCTGCAATTTCTAGACATACATATTCATACTTACACATATTTCTTTTCTCATACATATATATTTGTATGCATACTGATAGATAAGCTACCACATAAATATTCCATATATTTGTATATTGATTTAATTCTGTGTACAGATATTTTATACTTTCTTTTGCATTAGTGTAATAACACTATAAATATACTTGCAGTTAAACTTCCTTCTTCTAGCAAATACATTCAGTCATAGGTTAGTACTAAGCTAACTGCCCTTGCAAGCCATTTTAAGCCTAGCCAATTGTCCCTTGCGAGACTCAAACCCTGCACCTTGTGTTTGCAAGGCAAACACCTTAACCATTAGGCTACCCTCCCAACCTGCGTCAAGTCATGTCAAGTCATGCAGACTTCTTATAGTTTATTTTTTAAACCTAGGTTTAATATGAGCAAAAAAATGCTTGCTATAGAAATCTGACCTTTTTCTGCTACTTGGTCAATCATCTCAGTCAGCTAGTCAGGTCTACGCTTCTGTAGGTCATTATGTCTGTAATGGCATTGATAGCCAGAGATGGTGATCCCTGTCAGGGATGACAGGTGCACACTTAACTCCAGCCAGATGTTTATTTCTTTCCACTCACTACTCTATATGAATGATGTAACTTATTCAGAATCATTTACAAGGTTGGGTGTTATTCTGGTCTCCTTATCTGACTAGCAAGGAGCACACTGCCTTGTGACTTCACATGTGTTGCCATCACTGAAGTGCCAGTATCAGAATGAAAAAAGTATGAGCAAAGTTGTGATTCACAGGTTTAGAACCACCCCCTTTGGGGTTTGACATTACCCTAATCAGTCCCAGTTAACCAGCATGGGTATTAGAAGAGGTACAATTATTAATGGCAAGTTTGGCTTGACCAAAAATATTTTGCTATCTTTTTTTAAGAAACACATTCACATCTCATTTATAAAAGTCATTAATGAAATCATCATCATTTTTTTTTCTTACTTAAAATTGCTACTTCTGCTATGCATTGCCTTTGCTAACATTTTGGAGTATTACACCTGAATGTCATTTAGATGTCTCATACAATATAGTAGCAGTATTATTATTATTATTATATTATTTTTTTTTTTTTGGAGAGGGGCTTGCTTTTTGCAGAAGTAAATATTCTTGAGTTTGTAAGTATCAACTCTTAGTAAATGATGATTGCTGTGAATTGATATGGTGTGCCAGATGATGTAAGAAGACTAGGAATTATACTTCATGGTTGTCCAAATTCACATGCATACAACTCCATTTTGCCTTTTCTAAACATAGTCAGCTTGGAGCATAACTGAGGCTCTCTGCACATTCCCACAGTATGCTGGGGACTGCTGAGGACTGCTGCAGATTCTACTTTTACCTAAACATGTTCAAGTAAACCTGAAGCTGAGTCTGAGATCACGAGTAGCCAGGAACTAATTACATAGATAAGTTACTATAAACATTCACTTATTACTGCAACTCGTAGGTATAAAAGTAAAATGGCTAATTTGCTTACAAAATGTGTAAATGACCATGAACTTAAGTCAATAAGTTTAACACTGCCATTTTAACTTGTGATTACTCTAGTTGAGTGGCAAATGACTTAGGAAACTGCAGACTTTTTAAAGTATGAAAAATAATAAAAATATTGCAAATTATACAAGTAGTTAGCCTTCTTAGTCTTAGGGCTGATGAAAGCTTGGAAGCTTGAGAATAAAGCATTTAGACTATATTTTGCATCCAGGGAACAGACATACATATCATACATATATGTACGTATAAATATTTCAAGCATGGGCATTAATGCCCTTCTAGCATGTCAGTATACAAAAACACTTGTTCCCATAAGTGTCCAGGCTGTTCTTAAAAATATATAAACTAGTACTTGCTTTAATGTAATTTGGTAGTCAGTTCCGTGCATCAGCTACTCTGTCAGAGAACCAGTTAGTATATTTCTCCTTCCCACAGAAGCTTCTACATAGGTTGTCTGATGATTCTCTAGTAATTTTTGATAACTTCAAGTACTGCCAGAGGTAGTCGCCTCTAAATGTTGTATATACCTAAATAAGATCTCCTCTTACATATCTATAAGAGGCACTGTACAAGTTCAGATATTTTAGTCTTTCATACCCTTGGTGTATTTCTGCTGTACTTTTTCCAGTTTACTTATTCTTGTTTTCTTATACGGTTTCCATATTGTTATTCCATACTCAAGTTTGGGTCTAATGTAACTAACAAACAATGACTTCATCATTTCTGATTTCCTAGACTTTATAATTATTTTTTATACAACCTATATTTCTATAACTATCATTAAGCAATTGGTTGATTTGATTAGAAATACTCATAGCTGGATCTACCCATATACCCAGGTCCTTAAATGAGTCTACAGTTTCAATCACTGTGTGCTGTATTAAGTATTCACCTATTCCAGTCAATGTATGATACTTGCCATGTCCTATTTGTAAGCCATGCAGGTATCCATCTTATCAAAAGTGCATCAATACCTAGTTGTTCAAATGTATTGCTCAGTGTTTTGTGTATGACCTTGTCAAATGCTGAAATTAAATCTATATAATTTACATCACAGAACAATTTTCATTCATAGGTGTTATTATATTATTATAGAACAAGATCTATTTTCAACATATGCATGCTGATATATGGTTTCAAATCCGAACTTGTCCAATTCTGACAATACCTTATCCAATATTACCTTCTCCATTATTTTCCACAATATGAAAGTAGACTTAAGCGTCTGTATGACTCTGGGCTTGTCCTACTCCATTTTCCCTTAAAAACAGGTTTAATAAGTGCATGTCTTCAATCTTGAGAAATGTCCCCATATTTATACGACCTACTGAATAATAGATATAATGGCACTGTAAGTTCTTGCTAAAGTGTTCTCATGTCATTGTTACCAATTCCCTGTGCTTTGTTTGGATACAGTTTGTGCAGTTCTTTTTCAATATAGAATAGAAAACACAGCCCAGCAATTCAGGACCCGTAACTAGCAGCAACTTGTTCCAACTTATTCCAAACAAGGTGAAATTACTGGCAATGGCCAAAAGGTCTTTGAAACAAACAGTCTTTATTAAAACAAAATGATCCAAGCGCTTTCACCCATATATTATCGGGCTTTTTCAAGGAAAATCACTAAGCAACATTGTGCGCTTCTTTAAATAAATTCATACTGGTCACATGTTAAGATAAATTAATTAGTGAATAGTCATTGCATCTTAAAGAAAACTATTACGTATAACAAGATATTACATTTAATTTCAAGTTCTCTATTACTTTCATCAAAGCATCTCTGAAAAAACTAGTTTCTGTACACTCGAACTTGTGTGGACTATTAACAACTTGAAAGAATAATTCATTAAATGCTTATTTCATAGTTTGATACGTCAAATATATAAAAAACTCTTTAAATATAAATATAAAAATTATGTGTTGATAAAAAAATAATAAATAGAAAGTGTTATGGAATATAGACTGTGTGTTATGAATTATGCCTATATTAAACTATGCGTTCATCTAATAATTCAGTGATTTAATATTACTCATTTTGTACATTCAGAATTTAATATACTATAAGCTTTTACCGAACTGATCTTTCTTGTCATTAATTAAATAAACAAAATCACATCTAAAATCTTCGCTAAAGGTGTTCACCATATTAATTTATGAATTCATATCAAATCTTAATAAATATCTTAATAAAAATGTGGAATGTAAGTAAAATTTGATAAAAATTAAAAATTAAAAATTAAAATATTGAACTATTTGTTCAAAAAAGTGTATGCATGAGTTAAAACATTTGTTTGTAATATGGCTTTAAAAGGAGTGGCAACTAAAACTATTTATAATCTTGCTTTTCTCATTTTTAAT
Organism: Protopterus annectens; assembly: GCF_019279795.1. Lineage (NCBI taxonomy): Eukaryota > Metazoa > Chordata > Ceratodontiformes > Protopteridae > Protopterus > Protopterus annectens. The sequence continues at coordinate 1,301,698,728 of NC_056729.1, forward strand.
ACACTCATGATATTAATGGAATCGTTCAAACCTGGAGTCTTTGTAGAGTTTAGTTTCAGTTGCCAATATAACTCATGATATTCTAGGGTTGTCTCCCAATTGCCACCTCTAATGTCTTGTGTAACTTGTTCTAATACAAAGAACTTCAAGTTCATGTTTTCACAAACCAGGGAGTGTTTATAAAAAGCATTGCTCTCTTATTGTTTCACAACGTCATTAAAATGTTCATAAACTCTTCTCCTGATGTGTCGTTCAGTTTTTCCTATATAAAAACTGTTACAGGATAAACATATCCCTAGATGTACTACCCCTTTTGTAGCACAGTTGTAGTATTTCCTAGCAGTAAAGTTAAATTTCCTTGAGGGAATCCTAATCTGTTCCTGGTTAATCATGGCATGACATTGCTTACAATTACCACATGGATAGGTCCCTACTCTCCTTTTGTTTTTGTTACTCTCTAAATTGTGTTTCATTTCAAAGATCTCTTTCAAATTTTTGTTTCTTTTCCTGACGAAATGTGGTCTTTCTGGAATGAAAGTTTTTAAATCCTCATGATAACTCAGAATGGGCCAGTATTTAAAAATAGTGTCTTCAATTTCTTCAGAATTCTTGTTAAAAGTATAAATAAAACTACTATGACTTTGTATCATATTTTCACTTCTACTCTGTCATTGATTAACAGTACCTACTCCTAACAGGGGTGGATACAATGCGTCTCTTTTTTGACTGATTTCCTGTGCCAAATCTTCAAATAATTTGTCAGGGTAACCTTTTTCTAAAAAGAAGGTTTTCAGTGTTTTCACTTCTTCCTTAAAATCTTCTAGGGTACTACACATTCGGGAAGCTCGAATTAATTGACCTTTAATAATACCCTTCTTTTGGAAGTGTGGATGTCTACTGTTATAGTGAAGGTAGAAGTTAGAGAATGAACTTTTTCTGTATAATTTAGATTGGAAACAATGTTTTTTGTGGTCTTTAACAATGGTTACATCCACATAGTGTAATATGTTTTTATCTATGTTATGGGTGAATCTGAAAAAAGCTGTTCTGTTGTTAATGTATTGTAAAAATTCACAAAGACTCTCCTCACTACCCCTCCAAAAAATACAAATGACATCCAAAAACCTTCTGTAATATGCAATATCTTGGTGCCATTTGCTTGAAAAAATGTATTTATTTTCCCAGAAATATAGCACAATATTTGCATATAAAGATGCACAGGATGCCCCCATTGCCACACCCTTTCTTTGGCGGTAAAATTCTCCATTAAAATGTATAAAATTGTTTTCAAGAACAATCTCCATAAATTCTACTAATAAATTGATGATGGTAGCTGTTTGAACTGTTTCTGTTGCTAAAATTTGGTTGAACCATTCTAATCCTGTTTCATGTGGAATACTAGGGAAAAGATCTACCACATCTACTGTGACCATCAAAAGTTGGGAACAGAACATATTTTGATCTAATTCTCTCAAAAAATCCCAAGAATCTTTACAAATATGGTCCACACTAAACACAAAGGATTTTAAGATGATGTCTATAAATTTAGCCAAAGGTTCAGTGATACTACTAGATCCCGATACAATAGGTCTAAATTTTAAAGGTTCTAGGCCTTTGTGTGTCTTGGGAATGCCGATGATTTGGGCAATTCTTGGTTTATCTACATATAAATAATTATAAAGTTTTTCATTAATCGTGTTCTGTAACAGATGGTCAAATAATTGGTAGTTGATTTTAGCATAAGCAATGTTTATTTCATTCTTGGATACTAATTCATATTGGTCAGTATCCTGTAACATATTTTCTATGTAAGCCTCATAGTCTGTCTTATACATTAAAACTGTCCCACCTCCTTTATCAGGTCTCATAATTCGACATCCCTCCTGTCTTAAATGGTTGATTAATTCAACTTCTTTGTCACTTAAATTGTTAGGGATGTTACTATGTTTCTGTTGTTCCATTCTCCTAATGTCCTTTTCTACCAATTCTTCGAAGACTTTTGAGGTGGGGTGCATTGGTGGATTAAAGGTACTTTTTCTTGTAAGTTCAGTAGTTGTACCTTTTTGTCCTTTGAAGAATATATTTAAGTTCATTTGTCTCATAAACAACTTTAAGTCAATTAAAATATCTGGTACAAAGACAGGCTTAAGTGGGACAAACTGGAAACCTTTTAAAAATAATTCAAAGAATTCTGAAGTAATTTGCATATCAGTAAAATTGTATATTGTAAAGTTATTACTTCTAAAGACAATTTTCTTAGTTTCATTCAATAATGTCTCTAAATCTAAAGGTACTGTGGGTGAGAGGTTTAATTCTTTAATTAATTCCATTTGTTGTATTGGTATCTCCGTCCTCCCCCCCTCCCGGGGGGGGGGGTACTGAAAATACCTTATGGATTGCTTTCTGTCCTTCTCTGCTAATCTCTCACTTCGCCTTAGACCTTGAACACCTGTATTCACTTGATTACTTTGAATGTTAATTTCATTGTCATTAAAAAATACACTTTCGGTGTTAGTATGTTTTTTGTTCCTATTATTAAACAGTGGAAAAGCTCTACCCTCTCTGTATTCAATTAAGTCACAATCTAATTTCCTAATTTTACAGTTCAGTACTCTGAAACAGTGCTGGTCTACCTCATCAAATGTTTTATCATACTCCCTTTTAACACTTATAAGTCTATCATCTGTAATTAACTGACTGTTCAATGCATTCAATTCTTTTAATAATATATCCGCTTTTTTCTCATAATCAGTAATCATACACTTTAACATTTCTAAGCCTGCCTTATTGAATATTTCACATAATTCATTGTATAACATGGAACCCGCCTGCACATTATTAGGAAATTTAAAAAAATCTAAGACCTTTAGGTACACGGTGTACACGCAGACATTCTCTTAAATAATCTATCTCTAACTGATTGTTTTTATACAGGTACAGTTTATCTTTAAATTCACTAAGTAAATGTTCAATGTTAGAATCAAGTTCTTTGTTTACTGTACCTGTTTTGAAAAAAAAACAGTTTAACAGTCCAGGCTCCAAAGTCAAAGTTCTTTGCTTCAGAATTAAATGATTTAGTGTTGGGGGTTTTAGCTCTAGTTTGAGCTAACTGTCCATTCGAGCCAGTGCTGTTACCTGCCCCATTCATAAAAGTGTTATTGTTGGAAGGAAATGTTCCTGATTTCACACTTTTGAAAGTTTTATCCAAAAACTGCATTTGATTACATGGAATCTCTCTGTCTTTTTCTTTTTCTGTAAGTTTATTCCACTCGTTAATGGAATTGGAAAGTTGAGTAAGCAAATCCAAAATCTGGTTAAACTCTGCTTGCGTAACTGGCGTTGTGTCGATGACGTCATCTGTTAGGAGTGTAGGTGTTTCCGCTAAGCTGCCAAATTCCGTTCCTTCTGCCATGGCTGTGATACTGTAATCCACGAAATAAAAAACAAAGCGAAAAAAACAAGAATAGAAAACGCAGCCCAGCAATTCAGGACCCGTAACTAGCAGCAACTTGTTCCAACTTATTCCAAACAAGGTGAAATTACTGGCAATGGCCAAAAGGTCTTTGAAACAAACAGTCTTTATTAAAACAAAATGATCCAAGTGCTTTCACCCGTATATTATCGGGCTTTTTCAAGGAAAATCACTAAGCAACATTGTGCGCTTCTTTAAATAAATTCATACTGGTCACATGTTAAGATCAATTAATTAATTAGTGAATAGTCATTGCAGCTTAAAAAAACTACTACATGTAACAAGATATTACATTTAATTTCAAGTTCTCTATTACTTTCATCAAAGCATCTCTGAAAAAACTAGTTTCTGTACGCTCGAACTTGTGTGGACTATTAACAACGTGAAAGAATAATTCATTAAATGCTTATTTCATTGTTTGATACGTCAAATATATATAAAAAAACTCTTTAAATATAAATATCTTTTTCAATATAATCTACTTTGATCCCAGTATCTGAGGTTACCTGGATGTCTCTAAGACAACTTATCACCCCTTTTGTGGAGCCAAATTGTTTTGCATTTTGTAAATATATCTATAATCTGTTGCATGTGAGAATAAATTTTAGAATCTGCACACAGTTTATTAGTTTGCATATCTTTATTCTTTTCACATCTTATGTATCTATAAAAAGGTTTCCTATTATGCTGAATATCCGCGTTTATATCACGTTATCAAAAGATGAAAATAGCAAATGCTATTTCATCGAACCTAAAATATCTGAACCACATAATATCGAACATTCAGAACAGCAAATTTTTTCCTTGGGAAAAAATTTGCTATTCCGAAACACATACACACAACACAAGCACACCTAAAAAACATCAATACACACACATACACTTATAATCCTACAACTAACCCTACACTAAACTATACATACACTACTATCTATCCACTTACCTTAACCCAAACCCTAACCCTAAGGTCCGTCACTATCGCACACTCACCTAACCCGCACCCTAACCCTAACTCACTTAACCTGCCCCTAAACCTAATTCACCTAACCCGCTCCCTAACCCTAACTCACCTAACCCGCGCCCTAATCCTAACAACAACACAATCGCACACTTACCTGAACCCGACCCGTAAATCTCCACCACAGTGCTAAAAATAGTGAAGCCACAGAACCGGCCAAACTAATTTTTTCCCTAGGAAAGAATTTGGTGTTCTGCAGCTTCACTATTTTTAACGTTCAATTAAAATGGGTCGATATTAGAACATTTGAAGTTTTAAAACTTCGATGTTCTGATATAGACCTGAATATCCTTATATAAATTTTCTCCAATTATTTCTTGATCTTTGTCTTACATTACGCTTAACCTGTTTGTCCAACTTGTTTATTTTAGTTTTCAAAGTTGTAGTTCGACTCTCTTCCATTTCTTTTATTTTTTTTTGTTTCCCACCTTAATCAGATATCTTGTTCTTATGGACATATATTCCCCTGACATTGTATGCCTAGATCCTGATGTTAAAAACATTTATTTTTTTATATTTTTTGCGCTCAAACAAATTCTCTTTCTAAACTTTCCACATTTCCATCTGCAGATTTTCTATGTTTAAAACCTAGCCCTTTCTAACAGCCAACAATGAAATTAAAGGTAAAAACAACAAAATATGAATCAAAGTAAATCTTGTTAACAAGCTATCCCTTCCTACCTACAGATAGTGAATAACAGTGATAAATAAAATATAAATTCAAATAAAACTTCTCTTACCAGTCAACTCCACAGTTAATCACAAACAAAGATAGGATTGTTTAGATAAGTCCTGGAAGTACATTTAACATATTGGACTTATCTTACTGTTGACATCAGTATTTTTTGTGTTGTGCTTGCTGTTTATCAGAAGTTAAAGCTATTCATTTAAAGCATTTTAGAGTCTTCAGTGCTTTAAAAGTGGTTTATGTGCTGGCGAGGTGTTCTGAGTCAGCCCTCATTTTATTGCATTTTTACTCACTGGCTTCTGAATTTATTTCCCACCCATTGACACTTTTCCTATTGTGCTTCTCAATTTGGAAACTTTTGAGCTGCCCACCCCTACTGCATATATGACCTTGGAAGCTCCCCCAGACTCATCCTCTGTGTAATTGGTTCTAGAAGCCCCTCCCAGTCTTATTTCCTCTGTTTGTCTTACTGGTTACTGATAGAAGAAACTGGGAAGGCCCTCATCCTAGACTGCTAGTTTACTTTGAAATTGTCTTAAAGTGTGTGTTCTTCTTATTGCTGCCTTGTCTGCCTTTGAATCACCTTGTAATTACTTGAAGCTAGTTGTTAGATTTGCTGCTGGAACCTTTTCATTTGTGGGTAACTAAAGTGTGTTTATACTTTAAGAAGATTAGGTCTGCAATTCTAGTGGCAGTAGAAAGGTAGTCTGGCCTGTCTGAGTTGGGATGTTCACAGGTAAGCATCAGTATGAATTACTTGCAACTAGTTGTTTGGTTTGTTTCTGATATATTTTAATTTTTTGTTAACTGAAATGTGTTTTTACATTATAAAGACTGGGACTGTAAGTCTAGTGGAAATAGAAAGGTAGCTGGTCTGTCTGAGTTGCAAAACCCACCGGGAGGTTTAATCTGAAAATTGCATCTTGTAGCTAGTTATTTAATTTGTTTCTGATATCTTTTCACTTTTGACTAACCAAAGTGTGTTTTTACTTTAAGATGATTGGGCCTGCAATTCTAGTGGCAATAGAAAGTTAGCATGATCTGTCCAAGTTGAGAAACACTCAAGGGGGCTTACAGTAACAATTACTTGTTGTAGCTAGTTTGTACCTTATCACTTTTCATTAACCAAAATGTGATTTTACATTGAAAAGACTGGGACTACTATTCTAGTGGAAGTAGTAAGGTAGGTAGGTGTACCCAAGTTGAGATACACACGGGGAGACTTAAATCGAAATTGTTTCCACAACTAGAGGGCTTTTTAGGGACTTAGTTGTTTGCTGTTAATCTGCAATTGAGAGCTACTTTTGCTGTGCTTTTACATTAAGAAGTTCCAACATAATTCATCTTGTGGCAGAAAGTGTTTACCTGGTTTCTCCTGGTTAGGAAACACTCCAAAGATCTTTTTTTCCTGTCTGCTAGAAATTAGGTGTATTTGCATAGGGCTATTCACTGTAAAGTGCTAGTTAGCAGTACCCTGTATAGTAGCAAACCTATAAAGCCAGTACTTAGGACATTAATCTGTAAGACACAAAGGATTTGTGTGGAGCTAAGCTTAGTACAGCTAGTTAGCACCTCAAACAGCACTAATATCAGATTTTAGCACTATCTAACCTCTAGCCTTAATTCTAGATGCCACTCAGGTGACCTCTGTAAAATCAAGTCCCTAAACCAGCAATAGCCCAACCCTAATACAGGTCTTGACAATATGGATTTGCAATTACCTAATGTATCTGTGGCCAACTTGGTAGATATGGGCATCCTTAGACGATGTTTTAGCTGTCTCATATACTCAGACAGCCCTTTAATTCACAAGAAAACTAACACAATATGCGAGAAATGTAAATATATAACTTCCTTGAAGGCAAATATCTTGCTTACAAATAAGGTTCTCAAGAACACACATACACTACATTTTTACATATACCACTCAACACACATGTAGATGTTCTTATGTTGATGCACTTTGGAAAAAAAACTTTCCAAACCTCAAAGATTTCCAAATGCACCAAACATCAACACCTATCCTCAGCAACCAATAAAGCACACTGCAAGCAAAATACCTAGCACCAAACATAATACTTCACTCAATAACCCCCCCAAGAACAAAGTCCAAAAGGTAAGCAAACCTTTACCTAGCACTCTTGTTATAGAGATTATATTTATACAGCACACAGATGCCCCTGTCACCAGGATGGTCAAGGAGAAGATAAGGTTTAGTTGCCCATCTGGAGCTATGATCCGTAATATCGCACAAACATCAATATCATAGTGTAACTAAGAAAATATGCACAGAAAGGCAACAACAGAACCGCACATGACGTACTTAATAAAATAAATAAGAGATTTAGAACATAGAACATTGATTTAAATCTCTTATTTATTTTGTTAAGTACGTGGTGTGCAGTACTATTGTTGCCTTCTGTGCATATTTTCCTAATATCGTAGTGTATGTGAGTATAAATTACATGAGTATATCTCAATGGACTATATGAAAAGAGATATTATGAATTTCTCTTAATATATGTCATATACCAGTGCTTGCCTTGTACTGAGCACCAAGGATGATGCCACACTATGAACAGAAAATTATTGATCTTACAATTGGCTTAGTTTCTGGTGTCACTCCAGGGGAATCCAATATCTATCAGGACTGGGAGACATGGTCAACAGACAACATTGCTTAGCCAAGGATGGTTTGCACCTGTCCCTTTGGGTTTTCAGATATTGGTGAAAACTCTATCCACCACCTTAGAACCTTTTTTAGACAACACAAAACTACCAACATCACAGAAAAAGAACTAAAAGCAGCCTTAAGACTGTACTGTTCAATTCTAGTAACCTAAAGAAGAAACTCCACACTCTACAAGCTGTTCTCACTCTGGAAAATATAGACATCTGTGCTATACTGAGGCTTTGTTTAAAGCCACGCAAATTACTCAGAACAAAACTACCAGCATCACAGAAACCGAACTCAAAACAGCCTTAAGATTTTACTGTTCAGTTCTAGTAGCCTAAATAAGACACTCCACACCCTTCAAGCTGTTCTCAATCTGGAGAATATAGACACCTGTGCTATTACTGAGACTTTGTTTAAAGCCAAAAAAATTACTCAGGAAGTGCAAGGCTACAGTGCCTTCTGCATATTTATACCGACAGCAGCAGAGACAGAGGCTAAAGGTGGAGGTGACTTAATCTATATTAGCCACATAGCCACAGATACAACTCCAACTTGGTTAAACAGGATGATGCCCTGGAGTTCATCCATGTCTCTGTCTCCATATACACATTTCCTTACCATGTCCTGGCCAGCTACAGGTCACCCACTGTGACCCATGTAGCTCACAAGTCTTACTTAGACTTACTTAAGGCACTGAAAATCCAACAAAACATCCTATTCATGGGAGACTTTAACTTACCCTCGATAGACCAGGCAATGTACACTGCCTCTAACTTCTGGACTTAATCATCACAAACATGGTGGACCAGATATTGTGCACTTCAACCAGAGAATAAAACATGTTGGACTTAGTACTCACCAACATGGGAGAGTGTTGCATCCTACCATGTCACATCCTCATTGGAGAGGACAGACCACAAATCTGTCACCTCTGAAATAAAAATCAACCTGAAAAAACAAGTAAATACATAACAGTTAGTAACTATTCTAAAGGAAGCTATACCATATTGTGTCAGATTGTCAAAATTTACATCTCTCCAAATTCCAAGAACACAGCTACTTATTCATAACTCTTTACAGAAACCCTGTACAAACATGTAAATGGCTATACTGAGGCTGCCATACCTACCAGAAGTAAGCCCAGATCTAGCACCAAAAACAATTCCCACTGTTGGAATCCTTACCTTAACAGGGTATATAATAAATGAAGAATGTCATGGCCAAAATCAGAAAGAGCAATTCTCATAGAGACAAAAGCTCTCTGATTAAATAAAGCAAGAAACTAAGAGGTGTGATAAAGTCCAACAAGGTCATGAGGTCAAGATCTTCTCCCAGGCTAAGGACAATCACAAGGCCTTCTTCTGCTATGTCAGAAGCCTTAAACGTAATACTCAGCAGTGTGCAGAAATGGTGATAAATGAGACAACCTTCCCTGACAGGGTTGACATAGTGAATCTATTGGCTGATAAATTTAGGTCTAATGTCACCCCCACTCCACCTATGAAATCCCTTCTAGCATATCTCCTCATCTATTGACAGAAAGCAGAGCCTGGGGGGTTGGGGATGGCTAAGACCAAAACATTGCTTCTTTTGGAACATGCAATATCCCTGGTTGCCTCCTAGATTGTTTAAAACATGACTTAACAGGATTACTTGAATCAGTCTTCAACTATAGCCTCTAAGCAGGATACATGCCAGGTGAATGGATGGCCACAATGGTCACACCTCATTATAATGGTGGATCATCAACTGACCCCTGGAACTAGAAATTGATCAGTCTGACAAGTCTAATACACAGAGCCATGGAATGCATTATCATGGAAATGAACAACAAGAACATTGACAACCTACAGACACTGCATCCATCCCAATTTGGCTTTGTTAAGAGAAGGTCTTGCGTCCTCAACCTGCTAGACTACTTCAAGAGAGTCACAATGGCAATGGATGCAGGGAAAATGGTGCATACCACCTACCCTGACATGCCAAGGTGCTCAGTACAATACCACACATGGGTGTTATTGACAAACTTGCTAGATTGCTTGCAGGCTGACAGACAGGGCTCAATAAATTAGGATCAGTGAGAACACATCCACCAGGAGACTGGTCACTAGTGGAGTACTCCAGGTCTTTGTTTGGACCTGCTCCATTTTGGCATCTACTTCTCAAAAGTCAGGACTAATGTCAAAGGCCTATGGCTTGCAGAGTTCACAGATAACTGTAAACTGGGAGCTACCATAGAACCACCATAACTCCAACACCCTACAAGACTGCTGAATGCAGTCAAATGACTGGTGTTAAAGCCTTGGATTAAAACTCAACAAGAAGAAGCATGTTATATTTCTCTTTGAGAAATTGTCTACCCAAGATAATTATTTCATGGATAAAACACCAGTAAGAACAGATCCAATATTTAGGAATCTGGGAACATATGCAGACAGCAAGTTGGCCTATGACCAACACATAGCCATATGACTGGAAAAATACAATGGCTTTAGTGATTAGTGTAAAGCTGTCATTAGTGAATGGAAAATCATTACAGCAGCAGCAGCACCAGCAGTGGAAATGATTAGTGGTCACTGAGAAAACCATTTACTTTGGTGTCATTTAGTGATTTTGCATATATAGCAGAAATGCAATGATTTAATTACGAAGTATTGAATTGTCAAAGATGATTTGTTGGCTAGCATATATGTGTGTTTACTTGGAGATTTCTAATTATCATTGAAGAATGAAAAATTACAGCATTATGAAAATATTGTAGTGGTGGAGCTGGTGAAGGATACATCTGTGAATATATTCATGATATTGCAAACATTACTTCAGCATAACTTTACTTGGCTGAACTGAGACACTGCTATAATGCTTTCTCTCTCTGAGGACACAGATTATTGTGTGACAAAATGAAATAATTTTTTCATTCGCATTAAATACGGAAGAATCAGTTCTTACAAACAGCACCACATTAGGGCATTCAGTACATAAATAATTGGGTACACCCCTCAGCAGAATTTTCTGTGCAAAACAGTTAAACATGTGATTATTCCTTATACGATGCCTTACAACATCACTGAAAAGGAATCAGTGAGTACTCAGGTATGGCTTTTACTAACAATACTCATTCTGTTCCAAAGATGTAGTAACCTCTAGGAGACAAATATGTCCCTTCAGCAGGTTCTATTAATGTCACATACCAGGTTAAGGTCTTTAGAGTGAGTAACCCATGCACCATTTGACTTACAAATATGCAGCATTTCCAATAAAGCAGGGTCAGAGATTACCTTGTATGCAAGGCAGAGATCATCGCTGAGTAGTTTGTATGAAACAGTATAAAGTGACAGTGATTTCAGATTATCCACATAGGACAGATGCTGAAGACCTGGAATTTTCTTTGTGAGAAACCTTTGTGGTTTCTCCAATTGCTGCAGGTGCTTGGAACGATGCATACCAAAAGGGGTGATGTACTCAATCATTAGCCTGATGAGGGAAGAGTACAGGGAGGTTATAACTACTTTTTTTCTGGAGGCAATGCCTTAATATATGAAATGAGCAATACAGAATGCCCTTCTTACCACTGTGGAGACATGGTGGTCAAAGGTAAGGTTGCTGTCAACCTGTGTGCCCAGGTCTCTCACCACTGAGTGCATACTTAAGGTGTTGCTATTGATGTGGTAGTTAGCAGGAACTTTGCTCTTACTGAAAGGGACGATAATACATTTTTTTTTGCACTGAGTTTAAGGCCATGACTTTGGCACCAATCATTTGTTATGTAAGACCCTCTTGTAGGATGTTGATATAATTTATAGATTCTATGATCACTCCCAGTTTGCAGTCATCAGCAAATATTATCATCCACAGACCTTTAGTGGTTGCCTGTAATGCCTGTAATACCACATCATCTGCATACAGCAGCTTTGTTGATCTGCCCCCCTGACCTGTTTGCTAATGTAGTCCATCATCAGTATGAACATCAGTGGGCTCAGAGCTGAACCCTAGTACACACCCACTCCCACTGGGAACCCCTCTGTGAGACCAAACACTGCTTGTACTTGAGTCACTGAGTCCTTATTCATAGCTTGCACTAATTTTACCAATGTTTCTGGGTATTTGAACCACCGTAGTACTGCCCAAATCAGTTTTCTTGAGACTTTGTCATATGCTTTCTCCAAATCTAGGAATGCCCAGTTGAACTCTTTCCTCGTCTCCAGCTTCTTCTCAGCTATCTGTCTCACTGAAAACACTGGGTCGGTTGTACATCCTGCTGCATCCTGATCTGAATCTGAACTGCTTATCTCCCAACGTACTTTATAGTCAGCTGTGTATCAGTTTATGAATCATCCTCTCCAGAACTTTCATGAATTATGACAAGAATTTGATACCTGTATATTGCCCTCATTTGTTTATGTCCCCTTTGTTATTATATACTTGCATGAGTATGCTTATCCCCCAGTCATCTGAGATAGGGTTTTCTTTCCAAACTGCTATGAGTACCCTCAGGAGCCATTTCTCCTTTATCTCAACCAGCGTCTTTATCATATCTGCGGTGACCTCATCTGAGCCTGCTGCTTTCCCTGACTTCATTTTCCTTAATGGTATTCTTACTTCTTCTACAGTTGGCTCGTCTTCTTCTCCTCTCATCATAGGTTGTGTCTGGGGAAGCACAGCTTCTGTGAGGTTTTCTTCATTCAAAAGCTGCTGAAAGTACTCATCTACATTTAATGTCTTGTGGACTGCTGAGCAGATTGTTGCTGTCATCCCTTATGAGTGGTGTCTGACTGTCTTTTTTATCTTTCTGTCTTTGCCTTGCAACCTGATATAGTTTCTTTGTGCCACCTACTGAGTCACTTTCCAGAAGCTGGTTGTGTGCCATGGATGCCCTGTTCATTGCTACTACTTTCTTAGCTTCTTTGTTAGCCAACCTGTATTCCTTAATAGCCTGGCTGGTTTTTTTTATCTCCCACTTTTTGCTGCACTCCTTCTTTCTTTTAATTACTTAATGGACTTCTGCATTCCACCACCAGTTTCCTTACGTACCTTATTTCCATACATGGCTTGGCCATATATCTGTTTTGCAGTCCTCACACATGCTGTTTTGCGGTGCTGCCATTCTTCTTCAGCTTCGGCTATTTCCTCCTCCTCTTCTTGGGAGTGCTAGAGCCCTGCGCAGTTTCTTGAACTGTTGTACTTTCTCTCCAGTCAACTTTCAGGTCTTCAGCCTGGTCTCTGTTGATCATACAGCCTTCTCTAACCACTGCCTGCAGCTGATTGTGGCAACCAGTGGTTTATGCTGTGGGCTGAATGTTTCACTGTGGATGACTTTGCAATCACTGATTCTACCCCAGTGCTCTTTCCTTACTAGGAGGAAGTCAACCTGAGATGCATGTTAGACAATCTTGCATGTGATCTTCTGACTGTCTGTCTTTCTGAACCACATATTGGTTACTATCAAGCCATTCAAGAGACAGAAGTCTAGAGTTGCCTCTCCTTATGTATTCCTGTTGCCCCACCCCTGTGGACTAAGGCATTCCTTATATCCTGTTCCATCTGTCCCAATATGTGCATTCAAGTCACTCATTATCAACACCAATTCATGTTGTCATGCCTTTTATAGTAGGTCCAGCAACTGCTGTATGAATTCATTATTTTCCTCACTATCATAACCCTGCTGTAGGCTGAGATTATGAATACTGCTCTATCATTACAATGGAGTCTGATTGCCATGAGTCTATTTATATACCTTTCTGGCATTTAAATGAATATTCAGTCAAATAACTGTCAAAATGAGATCTAGGTAATCGTCATGGTAGAAGTGTAGATAAATAAGGCTATGCGTTATAAGCTCTACTGCTTAGTCAAACACTTGATTCTCTTTGTTTCCCATTGCAAACTTAAGTCAAATATGCAACACAAAAGTTATGCCTAGTTGCCTCTACGCCCACTAGGCATAGCTGGTTAGTACATTAATAAACCATATCGGCATCACTGTCTGTGGTAGGGAGCATTTAGGAAGGAGGAAGATAGTGGGAGAGTAACAGGAAAAGCCTCAATCCTGTATGAAAAACATGGTTGTAAAAAATTGATGAGTGTTGTAAGTAAAGGGATGGGAAGGATAATATACTGCAAAGAAGGGAATGGACAGCTACACACACACACACACACACACACACACACACACACACACACACACACACACACACACACACACACACACACACACACACACACCCTAACTAACACTAACACACTAGCACTATACACACAGAGGTTGTAACTTAGTAGTTATTCTTTGTTTTTAATGAAAGTATTTATTTGCTTACATGTTTGTTACATTTTAATGGTGGTTTTACAAGTTCTTTAAATGGATTGTTCATTCATAAATTCATTCAGTACGTTCATTGGTTCATTGGAAGTCATATGATTTTAAGTACACATTCATTTATAAGTTGATTCCTTACTGATTCATTCAAAATCTCACAAGGTTTTAGATTTGGGTTTTAAGTTCACTATGAGTGTTTTATCATACAGTTTCTGAAGAAGTTTGAATAAAAGAAGGACAAAAGTGCGTACAATTATTTTAGAGTTTCCTGCTTGTCATCATTTCAGTAGAACTGTTTGTGTGTTTTATGAGTTTCAAGTTTCTGCGTTGCAGTTTAGAGAAAGAATTTTGTTGAAATATTGAATAAATTATTTGAGAATTGGGTGCAGGGAAGAAATTTATGTGGAGGTAGTATATGGTTTATATAGAAAAATGGTATATAAAATGGAGGCCATTTACAGTAAATAATGCCGTCTGTAAAATATTAATGAAAATATTGGAAATGAAGTTTGAGAAGGTTATGCAGGAAGTAATGTTATTTAACATGCATGGAATGAAAGGTAGAAGATGTTATGAGTTATTAATTGCGGTAAAGGGGATGGCAGATGAGAGATGATATATATATGGAGAAGGTGGTGCCAAGTTAATGTTGGGAGTCATATGCAAGGCAATTGATTATGTAAGTCATAAATGTTTATGGGAAATTGTGATGCAATATGGGCTTAAAGGAAAAATAATGGACTTATTAAAGATACCATATATTAATAACAGAGTTATAGTAATAGTTAATGGATGGTTTACTGAGAAGCTATGGGTGAAGAGAGGTGTTCATAGGTTCATAGGTTCATAGGTAGGTACTAGGCTATCAGCACTAGGGCCTATACAAGCAAAGCCAAAAAGGTACCCTGGCTTTTGCCACACAAGAAAATTATTTGCCTGTGCCACTGTCGAGCAGATCCACAGAAGTAATCCCCGGGGTGAATTTCCTATTTCCCTTCCAATCATCAAGATTTTTCTTGAAGAGTGCTAATGAGGAGCTTTGTTTGATATAGATAGGTAGTTTATTCCACAGTATGAGAAGTCTCTGGGACAGGAATCTATCCCTCCGGCATGTTCTGTTTATTGTGGTAACAAGGTTTAGGTCCCTAGAGCATGTAGCTTGGAGGGATTGGGATTTCTTTAAGTGGAGCATGTCCAACAGCTCTGGGTTTGACATAGCTTTGTATGTTAGGCAGAGATCACCTCTGAGTAGGTGATATGCGATGGAGTAAAGCTGGAGTTTTTTGAGACGGTCTATGTAGGGCATCTGTTTGAGGCTGGTAATACACTTTGTGAGGTATTTCTGTGGCCTTTCCAGTTGTAGATGTCTTGTGAGGTACATACCAAAAGGGCGTTGTACTCTATAATGGGTCTAATGAGTGATGAGTAGAGGGGAACAATGACCTCTTTTTTTCTGGATGAGAAACCTTGTGTGATGAGGTGTGCAATGTAGAAGAATTTCCTGACTACTGTGGCGATGTGATTATCAAAGGAAAGACTACTGTCCACCTGTGTCCCAAGGTCTCTTATCACACTTTCGGTGTTAAATATACTACCGCCTATGTTGTAGTTCATGGGTACAGAGATTTTACCAAAGAGGATGACAATACACTTTTTGGCATTAAACTTGAGGCCATGGCTTTGATACTAGCCATCTGTCTCAGTGAGGCCCATTTGTAGGATGTCCACATCGTTAAGAGTTTCAGTTATGGTACCTAGTTTGCAGTCATCTACGAACTTCGTTAGCCAAAGGCCTTCTGTGTTAGCCTGTACTTCAGAGAAGTAGATACCAAACAGGAGAGGACCCAGGACTGAACCCTGTGGTACTCCACTTGTCACTGGTCTGAAGTCGGATTTGGAGTCTGCTACTTTCACACTGTGGGCTCTGTCAGTGAGCCAGTTGGCAACTCATCTTGTGACATAGGGATTTATACCTAGTTTAGTGAGTTTATCTATAATTCAAGAGCAGGGGATTGTGTCAAAAGCCTTGGCAAGATCTAGATAGGCTGTGTGAACCACCTTACCCCCATCTATGGCTTTGGTGACTGCTTCAAAGAAGTCTATCAGGTTTAGGAGACATGATCTGCCTTTTACAAACCCAAACTGGGTGGAGTCCAAAGTTTGGAGATTACCATTGTCTTTGTTTATAAGTTACATGACGATAGATTCCATGGCCTTGCAGCCCAGGCTCGTCAGGCTAATGGGGTGGTAATTCCCAGGGTCCGTGGTGGCTCCACCTTGTGGAGTGGCATAAGCATCGCTGTGCACCATTCAGCGGGCACAAAGCTTGAGGTGAGGCTATGATTGAACATGGTACTTAGGTGAGTTGGCAGTTCATTCTGTAGTTCATGTAGAACGCAGCCTGGGATGTTGTCTGGTCCCATTGATGCTGTGTTCTTGGCTTTGGAGAGTGTGGTTTTTACCTGTGTAGCTGTGATTACAGGAACTTTGCATTCTTCCGGTATAGAGATGGGGCCTTTAGGGGGTGAGAGGGGAGTAAGGTTAGCACTGAACCTATCTGCCAGGATGTTTGCAATATCAGTTGGGTCTGTATATTTAGTGCCATTGTGCTGTAGCTCAGAGCAGATCTGAGTGTTGCCATTGAGATTCTTGACATAGCTATAGAAAGCTTTGTGGTTGTCTTTAGAATCAGTGGCAATTTTATTTTCGTAACTAGCTTTGGAGGATTGTATCAGGGATCACAGCTTCTTACTGAGGCTGACCAGGGAGCTCCTCCACTCATGGAATTTTAGTCTCTTTTGCAACAGTTTCTTTCTTTTGTTGTACAGTTTGTTTATGGCAGGGGACCACCAGATTGGCTTCCTTTTTTTGGAATTTGGTTCTGTTTGGGATAGCACAATCTATGCAGTCGTGTAAGTGCTTAGAAAGTGCAATTGTGTAGGATTCAGTAGTCGTAACTGCATTGTCCATCTGCATGGGTGTCATGTAGTTCACCACTTCTTAAGAAGCATGAAGTTGGCTTTGGAGAAATTTTTTATTGTGGTTTCCTTAATGGGAGGGTGGGGGCAGGATGTGGATATCTAGTGTGATTAGCTTATGGTCGGATTGGACCAATGAGGCATTGACTTCAGGTGTGGAACTCCAGTCCCTCATTTTGGTAATGACTAGATTTAAGATATTGTTTCCCCTGGTAGGGGTGTGGATAAGTTGATCCAGGGCACTGGAGTTTATGAATTCCAGAAAGCACTGAGCGAAGGAGTTGGTACATGAGTAGTTTTCCTAGTTAATGGTGGGGTAGTTGAAATTGCCCATTATTAGTGTGTTTGGTTGAACCCTAATATTTTCCAGTACATCAAGAAAATAGGATTGGGAATCTGTGGCATGGTGGGGGATCTGTAGCAAGCTACAATTTGGATTGCAGTTTTGCCCAGAGTTAGTTGCACTTGGATAATCTCGGCTGCATTATGCTGAGCAACTAGCCTGGAGGTGTGGATATCCTTAATGAATATGGACACACCTCCACCTTTATTGTTCCGGTCCAGGTTACATGGCCAAAAAGTGTGGTATGAGTTATACCCTGGTAGTGCAGCAGTGCTCTCTGGAGCCTTGAACCAGGTCTCAGTCACTGCATAGATATACATGTTCTCCTTTTTAAGGTGTGCCTTGTGTGAGTGCATTTTGATATTTAGAATTCTAGCATTGATTAGCATCACCCTCAGTTTTTGCTTGCCTGTTCCTGTTACCGTGGTGAATTTGTCATTTTAACCTTGCCTAAAAAAGGCACTATAGGGTAGGCAAGAACCTTAGCCAGTATCCGGAATCAAAGGGGTGACAGGTGCAGGCCATCTCTGGCAAAGCATCCTGGTCTGTCGACCATGTCATCCCAGGCAGACAGATACTGGATCCCTTTAGAATGACACCAGAAGCTTAGCCAATTGTTGAAATCAAGTCAATCATTTTGTCCTTGTACTGCGGTATCATTCTGGGTGATGGCAGAATGCTACTCAGGGCTAGGGCCATACCTGCCTGTGCTACAAGATTGGAGTGCTCTTCCATGTCTCTTTTCATGTAGTCCAGGGAGGTACGTCTCAAGTCATTCACACCAACATGGACAATGACAGAGTCATATTTGTACTTGTTGTGAAGTGACCTGAGTGCATGGGTTATGTGGTGGATCCTGGCACCCGACAGGAAGCTGACAATGAGTGGGACATCAGTGTGCCTGACTATAGAGTCACCTGTGACTAGTGTGTTGGGTATGTTGTTTTGCCTTATTGGCTGTGGTTGAGTGGCACACTGAGTTTGCGGCTACGTGTCATCTGGGTTGTGTTGGGGGGGGGGGGTAGAGGTTGCTTGCATTTCTGCTTTGGAGTTCTCTGCTGCTTGAGCAGATTATTATTCAGAGTCTCCATAGATGTTTTTGTGTGTCTATGTGTAGATTTTGGTGGTGTAGATTTAAAGACACCATATATTAATAACAGAGTTAGAGTAATAGTTAATGGATGGTTTACTGAGAAGCTACGGGTGAAGAGAGGTGTAAAACTTAACTGCCCTAAGAACAATGGTTGATTTTGTTTAGTGATGAATGCTGTTGCTTATGCTATGTGGCATAAAGGTTATGAAATCTTTTTGGGATTCCTAATTTTTAATATGCAATGATGTTATAGTTATTGCAAGAAATTAGAGTTGGATGAAAACAAATGTGATATTACTGAATGATACATTCAAGAAAGTGGGATTATACCTTAATAAAGAGAAAGGTAATGGTTTAGGTGAAGTAACTAAAAGTGAAGATATTTGCTTTTCTGGTAAAAAGAAATTAATTAGTCTTTTGATAAAGTAGAAGAACAATGGGAAGCAGATAGGTTAGGTCATATATGGAGTGTATGTATGTGTCCAAGAAAAAAACAAAAATAAATAATGCAGTTGTTCAGTGTCATGTAGGGATCAATACCTAACCTAGTAAAAAGAGAAATTCTGTACCTGGAAGAAGTAAAAGGAGGGTTAGGATTAATGCATCCAATTGTGCATATAGTATCTTTGCAATCTGTGTGTTGTGATGTGAAAGCTGGAAAAATGATTGATTGCAAACATTTTTGAAGTTAAATATGGGGAGTTTGGGAAATAAAGTAAAAGTAGGAAAAAGGGAAAATGTTTATAACTGAAGTTAAAGAAAACCAGGAAAATGTATTATGCAAAATAAATACCCAAGAATTAGAAAAATATGAAAGAATAGCATCATAAGATGAAATTTGTGTTATATTAATCCTTGGGAAGGATTGGGAAATGAAGTAACTAATTTTATAAGAAAAAGAAGGTAAAGATTCTTGCTTTAAAATGCGTTAGAATTTTTATGGAGACTATTTATTTACAAATTATTTGCAAAAGGGAGTATATTATATAAGAGATTATGTGATAGTCTGTGCATATATTGTAATAAAAAAGAAACAGCAGAACATGTTTTTGGATGTGAAATGTGGGATTGGGTATACAAAGAAAATGTTACTATAAACATAAATAAAGAAGAGGATGTGAGCTTGAATATGGTTTTCTATAGATACAAGAAAGAATATGTTGGTATGCAAGAAATAATAGATAACATTTATGTTTTGAATGATATGGGAAATTTGAAATTAAAGAAGAGAAGTCTTACTTAATAAACAATGTACTTCAGAGGATATTTTGGAAATTATATATTTTTCATTGTATAATAAAGAGCAGGAGTATTGAATTAAATTAAGTTTTAGATTTTGGTGGATTAAGAAGTTGTTTCATTCTACATTTACATTGTATATATTAAAAACATAAATAGTGTAAATATTGTAAATACTGTAAATGTGCAAATATTGAAACTATTATAAAATAGTGTAATGTTATGTAAATAGCATGAGAGGGTTATATAAATAAAAAAACACTAGTATTTTCAATATGTGTAATGGGATCTTTCACATCCCCCTGAGCTACAACCAACTCAAGCATATGGCACATTGGTTTAACTTCTCGACCAGATAACAAAAATTTGTGGAATTCAGTGGACTGAGTTGAGTTTCACACAAAATTTGCAGTAAGTCAAGTAATATGCAATTTGTCGCAGCTGAATGAACATAACTCAACACAATGCAGACACAAGAAATAACCAGCAATATCGAACAACTACAGTCAGGTATTGCAAAATGGTATGCCAAAGAAAAACTGTGATATATTTGCATTAGCAATTTGTTTGTATGGCTGCTAGACAGACTCAACAGAACATGTCAGTAATATGTGAAAAACACTTACTGAAGACAAATGTGCATCAACAATAGTCGAATAATCCACAAATATCCAAAAAATGTTACAGACATCATTGCTAGACATGGGTCCAGGGAAGTAAATACTGTGGGAAGAAATAGCCAGGGAATTGTATGGCTAGGCTGATAGCCTAGTACCAATTTATGCCATGGAATTCATAAAAAAATTAAATAAAAATATTAATTACACTGGAGTGGCATCCATGACCACATCACCAGTGCTAAATATAGCTAACAATGAATGCGGGCCATGTGAACTGACCACATGTAATGCACACACCAAGGAAATATGATGATGGCAAAGACAATGTGAGATGAGGGATGACTGCATAGCAAGGTCAGAGGAAAATTTAGTCAAGATGGGCATTTTTTTTTATGAGATCCCCATCCTCTTTTGGGGGGGATAGAAGCTATACAAAAGACACAGCAAGACAAGGTGGGGAAAAGTGTGCATGCAAACAGTTAATAAGTATCAAAAGACATGACTGACAAGGGTCGGTAATATACACAAATGATAAGTGATGTAAGCACAAATATGGACTGCAGAACACGGGTTAAGAAAAAAATTACAAACAGGGTAGGGGTGCTTACCCACCATGGCCAACCTCAATAATACATTATGTACCAATGCACAAAGCAGTCCTGGCTATGTGATGTCATACAAAGGATTACGACTGATGGTAAGCACGTGACACAGAATACTAAATGGGATTCCCGGCATAGCAGTACACAGTGAACGCAAAACATCATCTTATTTATTTATTTATTTATTTATTTATTTATTGCATTTGTTAACCAGGTGATGCCCCACTGGGCTAAGAGCCCATTTTCAGTGGAGACCTGGGAAGAAGAGCTCCACAAGTTACAAAATAAGCATACAGAAAATCTAACTGATACATCACAGAAAATACAGAATAAAATTAGGAACTTTGAACAGTGACTTGAAACTAAATAGGCTAAAAGTAGTATGGAAAAAAAGGAAACAATATTGTCAATACAACTTAATTGCAATCACAGTAGAAAAAAAATTGCAAACAACATTATGAGGAAGCTGTACAGCAGTAAAGTTAGCTAACAGTGAACAAGATGTATGAATAAGTATTCCAGCATATGAGAGAAAGACTGAAAGAAATAAGTAGAGCATGGATGAAATTAACCTGGAGAATAGCAGGAACAAAGCCAATGATTGGAAAGGTGGAGTTTTACGAGTTTTTTGAATTCTTGATAATTAGGGCTTTGTGTGATTTGCTGAGGGAGTGTGTTCCAAAGTTTGGCAATTTTGTAGGAATAGAGGGAGTCTCTGTGTTGGTTGTGGGTGGCTTTATTGGGTCACTTTCAGTGCACCTTTCATGGTTATTTATAAATATGCTAAAGAGGAGAGGGCCATGTATAGAACCTTTGGGTACACTAACAGAGATAGAGAGCAGGGGGATAGGTTGTTTTCCCATTTAGGTGCCTGCTGGTGGTTGTACATAGCTAAAGAACTAGGACAGGGATGAAGAATTGAGGCCATATGAAGAGTTTGCTAAGTAGCTGTTGATGAGAAAGGGTGTCAAATGCCTTGGACATATCAAGAAATATAGAGGAGACAAGTTGGCCTTCATTTAAAAGATGATGAATGGTGTTGGTGAATGATAAAAGGGCAGTGTTGGTACTATGTTAGGGTCTAAAACCATGTTGGGAACCGGGTAATAGTTTGTGAGTAAGGAGATGGTTGAGGAGTTGATTATGGATGCACTTTTCTAGCATTTTTGAAAGGGGGAAAGGATGGCAATGGGATGGTAGTTAATGAGTTCACTGGAAGAACCACTTTTGTGAAGGGGAATGATGTGGGAAATTTCCATAGAGTTGGGACATAATTTTCAGAGACAGCTCTATTAATTAGGCTTGATATAGGGTAGGCAATGGAGGGAGTGGCGATGTTTAGAAATTAATTTGGTAAGTAGGTCAGCAGTGAGGCAACAGGGTTTTAGCTTAGATAGAAGAGCTTTTATGTAACTGCAATGGATAGGGAAGAAAGTGAAGGGGTAGTGTTTGTCGGGAGAATGAGTGGGAAGTGTAAGAGGTTTGTTAGGATGGTCATTTAGCAGAGTGGTTATGGTATGTGCAAAATGAGTGTTGAATTGAGTAGCAATAGGGTCAGAATTATTAGAGGTAAGAGGGGCAGGGGTTAAGGAGTGACCTAGGCTAAAGAGATAATTAATGCTTTGCCAGAACTTTTTGGGGTTGTTTAAGTGTGTTTGTTGACAGGTTAGGAAGTAAGTTTGTTTATCTTTCTTGATTTGTTTTTTAGCTTGGTTTCTTAGCTGTTGATATGCAGATAGGTTTGTATTGTTTCTGGTAATGTGGTACGCTGCCCAGGCTTTGTCTCTATGCTTTAGCAGCATTTTGGTGTATGTAGCAAGCCAAGGAAGGTGTTTGGTTTTAGGTGGATTTTCCTGGTGGGACCAAGGAGATTAAGAATACTAAAGAAGGTACTATTAAAATACTGCACAGCTAGGTCTAGTTGAAGGACTTTAATTGGTGCCCAGTTACATTGTTGGAGTAACTGATTAAATGTGGAAGGGGAGAAGTCTTTCTTACTACAGATGTATTTGTAGGTAATGTTGCTCTGAGAATGGACATGTTTTCTGTATAGGAAAGTTGGTGTATGGTCACTGAGGGAATCTGGTAGGCATTTTGCTAGGTAACCAAGGTTGGGTTTATTATTTAGTATCCAGTCAAGTGTTGATTGCCTGTTGATATGTTTGTTTATGCGGGTTGGACAGGTTATGGTTTGAATGAAGTTGAATAGTTTTAGGAAGTTAGAGGGGCTGTTGGATGAGCAGGAGCACCAGTCTAAGTTGAAGTCACCAAGAATAATAGTTTCTTGGTTGAATTGGCTAGATCCCCATAACAGTAGACATTCAATAGGTAGGAGGTTATTGCCAAGAGGAAGGTAGGTGGCTATAATAATTATAGATTTATTGGGGTTAAGGTCTAGGTGAGTAGATAGGATTTCGGCATTGAGCAGCTCAGGAGGAGTGCAGCTTAGTTGTATAACCCTGAGAGTGTTTTTAACATAATAGTGACTGCACCACCTCTTTTATTTAATCTATTGAGTCAAATGATGTTATATCCAGTTGTGGTAATTTCTAAGTCTTTCATGTGGGACTTTAAGCAGATTTCAGTGATAACAGCTATGTCAGATGAGTTGGTAGATAGGGCAGCATGAAGCTCACTAACTTTGTTTACTATGCTACGGAGATTGAAGGTGGTAAATAGCAAGTCTGTATTAGATGAGTTGAGTAAAGGTGGGTAAGGGTGAGAGTGGTTAATAGAGTTATTGAGTGAAAAATGGGGAATTGGTGGGGATGGTAGAGGGCAGAGAGGGAGAGAGAGTATTTGTGGGACCTGGGTTGGGATGAATGCCAGGCTGGAGTTTGATCTGTTTTAGAGAATGTAGCAGAATGTTTCTAAGTTTTGAAATTAGATTGTGATATCTGAGTGTAGGAGCTTTGGGGTTGTAAGAGTGTATGGGTTTCAGATGATGGTGAATATTGATGGGATTGCTAAAAAGTTGAGGTCTAATGTTAGTATAAGAGTGGGTTAGGTGGAGATAGGGGCAAAGAGGAAGTGTAGGTGAGTAAATGTGTTTAATGTAGTAGGAGTGTGGGGAGGTAAAACTATAAGTAATGTAAAGAAAGTGGAGTAGTAGTAAATTGGTAAATAGGGGAAAGTAAGGATTCATAATGGATAGAGTAGAGTACACTTGTGCTAAATGGGAGGGGTGTAGAAGATTATAGGAGGGAGTTGATAGGATTAAATGTAAAAGGGGAGTGGTCAGGAAAATGGCTGAGATGTCAGTTGAGGATAGGCTAAAATGGGGAGGGATGTGGTTTGGATAGGTATAAATGTAGAGAGGCCAGGGGTAGGTGGGAATGGGGGTAGTGCAGGGGTACAGAGTGAGCCTGGAGTGAAGCGGAGGGTGAACGGGGCAGGATATGCCAGAATTTAGTGAGTCCAATCCAGAGAAATTCTCTGCAACTTGGAGAAAGCAGGTAAATATAGAAGGGAAGGGAGAGAGCGGTAAGACCAGGAGGGGGAAACTGGGTGAAGCAGTACTAATCGTTCATAGATTAGTACTAAGCTATCTGCCTTTGCGAGCCATTTTAAGCCTAGCCAATTGTCCCTTGTGAGACTCAAACCCTGCACCTTGTGTTTACAAGGCAAACACATTAGCTATTAGCTATTAGGCCACCCTCCCAAAGTTTAGACTGAAGGGGCACTGTGTCAGAATAGTGGAAGGAAGTAGCTGAGAATACTGTTGAAAGACTAAACAGCTTACTTAGGGAACAAAAAAAAAAAACAAAGCTCTTAAGCTGTTAGTTTTCCCTTAGCCAGCTTCAGTAAGGGCAATGGTACTTGTGGCAGAACAAAGTGACTTAGTGGGGGTGCCTAAGGATTCCTAGCAGCATGCTCACTTTAAATAACTTGGACAATATATACATTTAGGGAGACATACAAAAAATTACTCAAGAGGGTCTCTGAATCCCTTTCAGAGAGGTATGGATACAACTGGACACTGATGGCATAAAGCTATTCCTCTGTAGGGAGGCATCACTACTGCAGTGTATAGGAGAAAAAATACTCATGAGGGTCTCTGAATCCCTTTCAGTGAGTGGTGGATACAACAACTGGATGCTGTTGGCAGAAGGCTAGTCTACTGTAGGGTGATGTCACTATTGCAGTGGATAGGAGACTAAAAAAGAAGACGATAGGGGAAAAATATTAAGTAAAAATAAAAGTACTGAATTATATGCAGTAACAAAGAAGAAAACAGATAGGTAGAAACCAAGTAACCTGCATATGCACATGAAATGAAGCATTAACTAGAACAAAATAAATATAAAAATAGCACAATAGTATAAGCAGATGTAATGCCTATTCAGTACACTCAAAAGATAAGCATTAAGCACATAGTGCAACTGCATTAGAACATTAAAGTCATTAGTTCCTGTCTAATGAAAATGCTACAAAATCCCATATGATTAATTCTTAAAGCTAAACATATACAACTCATTTAACCACTTTAAAGAACAGTAATTCATTTGTTTATCATTGTACAAAAACATGCCAACAGTTATATACAAACCAGCCACGATATAATAAGCGATAGCATTCCACTTCGCAAGGACCAAGAA
Organism: Protopterus annectens; assembly: GCF_019279795.1. Classification (NCBI taxonomy): domain Eukaryota; kingdom Metazoa; phylum Chordata; order Ceratodontiformes; family Protopteridae; genus Protopterus; species Protopterus annectens. The sequence continues at coordinate 1,301,724,369 of NC_056729.1, forward strand.
AATAGGTGTATTAACCCTCACTAACAGATTCTATATGTTAGAAGTGAAATGCAGTATAAACATACAAGCTTAAATGAAGTACCCTATTTGCTTCAATAGCTACTACTGCTTAAATGTTACAAAAAAAATCATGACACATAGGTGTCTTACAATAAAAAATGCAGAAGCAGAATGTACCACAAGGTATTATACATTACCAAACAATAAATTAATTTGAAGGAGTGGCCGGACTGCATAGAATAGCAGCAGCAGAAAATCACACAAACAGAATTAAACTGCCATTAAGGTGAAAGAAAGTTACAAGACAGAATATACACATATTTACGAGTATAATGCACTTAACCATAATAAACAACAGTACATACAGGACAGCTTGCTTATATTTATTGTAATTATGCACAAGAATACATCAAAAATGGTTACTAGTGTACATGTAAGCCAAGAAACAGCAAGGCTGAGCAAATCCATCAAAGAAAATGTAGAAGGAGAAAAGCAGATGTCAGGTTAGAATCTTTAAGCTGGCATGAAATAGGCAAATAGCTATGCAGACTGCCAAGCAACAGTACTGCAGAAAAAGGGTAATATGGCTGCATAATAAACCACTAACTATATAACCGAAAGAGTAGGACAGGAGAAATAGGATCCTGGCATCAAAGAAGCCATTCCAGTACAGAGGCAACTCAGATGCAGTTCATGTATGAAGTGTAGATTTGTGACATACAATGATATCACACAAGCCAAACTTATAGAAGTCTTATCACACATATCTGCAACATTAACATGAGAAGTGAAACTGCTATGTAGAAACTGTGTGTTTCTACAGAAACATTATTACATAGCATTTAAATAATATAAATTGTGGTACATAACACTGTGCATACATATGTTTGGGGAATGTAAGACACACATGTAAAACAGCTGGAAACATCAGAATGATCACCGCATTGTGTGGATATAGGTTCATAGATAGGTTCATGGATATACATTGCATATGTATGATAACCTATTATGGTGGCAGAATATCATATAAGGCCAGTACACCAACACTCAATGAGGTTTAAGGTACACAAAGGTGCACATACACATATACATACATATACAGATACATATACATATACATATACCACGTATATGTGAAACATATAGCATAAAGCTATAAGGAGGAAAGTAACTGGACAACATATGTTGACAGTATTAAGGAAATGCATGTATTAAAAATAGCCCAGCAAAAACACAGGGCAAACATATCCTGGTAAAAACATTGCACATGCAAGTGTTTCAAGCACAACAAGGACTGCAAGTCCCCTGCAAGGTACATGCAGCAATTAACATGCATATACACAAATGACACAAACAACACAGTAATGAGCAACAAGTAAACAACAATTAGAATAGGTACATAATGAAATAAGGGTTCAATATCACATAACTATATATTCCGCCATGCAACCATAAGACAACAAGTTGCACACTCACTGAAAGTGATAATAATATAACATGTAAATGTGTATGATTGATCAAAGGACAGTTATGTATACATAAGTATGGCACACAACCTATGGGCAGAATTGCAACAGCAGAACGACCAAAAAGTCACGGAACAACAACTGGAGCAGGAATGAAGGACTTAAGCACAGCTCAAACAGTAAAGCTCTTTTATTGAATAAAACAATATGGACAACTCGACTGGTTAAGCGCTTTCATCTGTTTGTATACAGACTTCCTCAGAACCAGTATTTTAAAAATGCCCATAGTTTAAATAGCAACTTTGGCGCCAAAAATTGTAAGTCACTTAAAGAAACATCCTCCTATATCACAATATATATCATAACTGAACAAATACTAAACAAATAAATACATTATAAAATTAATTGTAAAATTCCTCTAATGAAATACAAAAATCCTGTTTGAAATTCACTATATATATTATGAATATCCTATTAGAATGTCCATTAAAAAATCATTAAAAAATGGAATTTGCTAATTAATAATCATATACTCATTTACTAATAAAAACTCATTATTATAAAATATTATTAAATATTATAAAATATCTGCTGCAAATACAATGGTACATAATTAAATACTAGCTGAGAGCTAAAAAAGGTTTGATACTAACGCTTTCATTAATGTCCGGATGTCTAATGGCATCTGTAAGTATTTGCCACTTACTTTCTTTCCATGCTAACAACATTTTCCAATGGGGAACAAGGTACTTAAGGTGACTATGTGAGGGTGTAGTGCTCCTGATTTGTTAGTGCTGGCATATATGAATGCTGCCTTGAGCAAATACGAGGTAAGTCATTGGCCTTATGTGTTGTTACTTAGTATGGGATTCACAATGCTATGGTAGCATGTGCAAAGGTCACCTGTCGATCTACTCTCAGGTCCAGTTGGTGAATCTGTGAGTCATGTGGCAATGTTACAGCTGCCTCATGTACACAGACAACCCTCTCCCCTTCCCATACATGTACAACACATGTGAGAGATGCAACCACATAGCCAAACTGGGGGCTAAGCTCTGTTAACTCAGCACTGGCATTCTCTGTCAGGTGGAGTGGGATACTACAGTGAATACAGTACCAGTCTCCCATAGACCTGCCACTACCGCAATCCAAACACAGAAACACACAGGTACATTATTGGACTCTCAGATTAGCATCCTGCCTGAGCAGCTGACACCTTCAAAGCAGACACACAAGCAAACGTTAAGCCAGAGCAGGGCACGTGCAACACATAGCTCACAAAGCCTGTGTGCCAAACAGTCACAGGCCATATGGCTTGACAACACACCTGCTACAGTTGTATGAGGTACCTCTATCGTCAGGTACACTGAGGTCCTGCTCACCAGGCTGAACAAGGTGACAGTCACGCTGAGCTGCCCGTCGGGCACTATGATCCACCACATAACACAAGCATACCGGTCACTCCAAGGCATGTAGAAGTATGACTCAGTCATTGTCTGTGCCAGTGTGTATGACCTCTGACGCATCTCCCTGGACTACATGTTAGGGGACATAGAGGGGCTCTCTGAGCTTGTGGCACAGGCTGTTATGACCCTGGCCTTGAGTAGCATCTCACCCTCACCAAGAATGCTGCCACAATATGCAGACAGGATCATCAGTTTCTGCAATTAACGTATGTTTCAGTGACATTCAAAGGGGATCCAATGCCTGTCAGTGTGGGATTACATGCTGGACAAGCCACATTGCTTTGCTTGTGACAGCTTGCACCTGTCACCCATGGGCCGTTGTATATTGGCAGAGGCTGCTGCTACACACATAGTGCCTTTGTATGCAAGGCTGACATTACATAGCCACCTACACAGGTATCACACTGGATAGGACATTAATAGAAATGCTACTCAACAGCAGCAGTGTAAACCTCAAGATGCATGCAGTGGAAACTGTCCTTAGCATGGGGTACAGCAATATCCATGCAGTAACAGACTCCTAGTGCAAGGCTCCCAGGTGCACAACATCAGTGCCAGGTCATTCCTGATACCATGCTTGTCGTCCCCTACATATGCACCAAACCAGAATAGGGGGGATGTATCCAAAGGCACCTCAGATACACACACCCCCAGGTTGGTGGCACTGCACAAAGCATCAGAGCCTATCCGTGTGCACCTAATAGTGGGTCAGACTGCCTTCAGGTTCATAGCCTGGCACACACCACACTCCCATAACCAGGAAACCCACTTGGCCTTCCTGACAACACTGGGAATATGACGGTCTCTACACACACCATTATATGGTTGTACTGCGACTACCCAAACATAGAGTGTGAGCATTACTCTAGCTCCAAGACCCTATCTGAAGGGTTCTTAGCATTCATTCCCTGCATTGCTATGGAACAACTTGTTACCACTCCCACAAGAGGTGACAACATGCTGCACCTGTTCATCACCAACATGTGGACTATATGCTCCAGACCAGTCATGTATCCCTTGCTGGTGGGATGACACCATCTACAACCCACACTGTCTAGTCACATACCACATGCAGCCCCTGCACAGAACACCACAGTCATATAGTTGTCTGATGCATATTCCATGTATTCACATGAGGCAGGCTTCGGACATGGGAACTATTGCAGTTCACAGGTACATATGTGTAGGTGGCACACACATACATCATGTGTGCAGTGACATTACTGATATAATGTATGTCGTGCAATATTGGGAACAACACCTCACACACATGGACAAACTGTGTGACAAAACTACACATGGCGTTTGTTGGATACAAACCCCTACCTAACTATGTTAGATCACTTGTGAGAGACGCAGTAGCAGAGCGCGCTATTTGCATTACTGGGGGGATTGCTTTCTCCTGCTGTACTTATAGGGTGCTGACATCATCAGTGTTTAGACAGTGGAATATGCAGCATGTGTTGTGTAGTAATAGTTGCCAAAAGGGACATTTGTTTTATACATGTAATTGCACACACTACTCCCCCACACACATTTACACACACACTGTGCACTTGCAGGATTCAAACCCCTACCTAACTATGTTATGACACTTGTGAGAGACACAGTAGTAGAGCGTGCTATTTGCATCACTGGGAGGATTGCTTTCTCCTGCTGTGCTTATAGGGTGCTGACATCATCGGTGTTTAGACAGTGGAATATGCAGCATGTCTTGTGTAGTAATAGTTGCCAAAAGGGACACTTCTCTTACACATGGAATTACACACACTACTCCCCCACACATTGTGCACTTGCAGGATTCAATCCCCTACTTAACTATGTTATGACACTTGTGAGAGACGCAGTAGCAGAGTGCACTATTTGCATTACTGGGAGAACTGCTTTCTCCTGCTGTACTTATAGGGCGCTGACATCATCGGTGTTTAGACATATGCAATGTGTTACAGGCAAGCTACATGCAAACAGGACAAACAGTGACATTCTGTCAAAGATGTGCAGACAGAACACTGTGGTAATTACTATGGGTGTGCAAAACAATACAATGACATTCATACTGTAACTGCATCAGGCATGCTGGTATATACCCACAATGATATCATTACACTGTACTGTTGTCAACATCATACTATTACAACACATCTATGTAGTCACCCTGTGCATCAGCACCATGTTAACCTGTTCCTGCACCAATTTTACAGATTGCAGGAAGTGGCACAGTTTCATCATATGCACAGGGTGTGTACCTGGTATGCCTGAGTCTGCCACTGATACAACCAATTGACATGTCTGTGTGTGTGTGTTGGTGAGGGACAGCAGTACAAGATGGGGCAATGTTGATGCAGTGTGTGCATGTATGTGTTAGCCCTAGGTGTTATCACTTTGCATGTGTGTATGAATGCACACAGTCCCACCTCATGGCTGCCATATACAGGTGTTTGTGGACAGCCACAGACTGTACCTGGCAGGTCATACAGATCACTGTCTGTGGCCACGGACATGGTACCTGTGCCTGGCAGGGGTGCTATTGACCATATCAGGTACTAAGCCAGACTGGGTACTGTCATCAGAAGCAGGTGGTTGGTGACTGGATACAGGTCCCTGTTGGGACTGTCCGGCGCCACGTGCACGAGGTCTCCTGGGGCGGTCTGATGACAGCACAGACCCAGCATTGCTGGGGCTGCTACTGGCACTATGTGAGCGGCCGCAGGCCTGTCGTCTGCGATGGCTGCCAGCTGCTGCTGTTGCTGGCATATGGCCACTTCGATGCCTCAACCGTCACCATTGCCCTGGCTCATGGACATGTAGTTGTGGAACAGATCTAATGTGTCCCCCCAACGTCTGTCAATGACCTCGGTGAAGTTACGGATGGCAGCCGCAACAACACGCATACTGTCACTCATGGTTGTGTGACATGCTCTCAGCTCCCTCAGACCCTATCTGGTGTACCATTCCATACGTGACTGTGCCTGCATTACAGCCCGAAACATAGCTGAGGTTGAAAGACCTCTGTGGGCACGTCTGACACAGGTGGTACATCCACGGATGCTCCCACGAGAACCCCTGGATGTCTGCCTGTGTGGTACCATGTCAGGACCCTGGCCATGGCTGCTGTGGGGGGATACATGTGCCACCGATACCACATTACCCTGGTCAATGCCCACTGTATCCTGTCCATCACCTAGGGACATTGGTGACAAAGGATGTATTGGCAGGATGACTGTGTGCATTGATGGGGTCGACAGCTGTGTAGTGTCAAATGGCTGACCAATGATGGACCCTAGCACACCTACCTGTGCCATTACACAGGTATCATCATTATCACTATCCACAGCAGCTGATTCAGGTTCCCTGCTGCACAACACCAGAGCAGCACCAGAACCTGTGGGAGTAAGACAGGAAACACAGTTTACAATGTGTACACAATGTCACCACTGATACACACATGCGCACATGCACACATGCACACATGCACACATGGGCACATGCACACATGCACACATGCACACATGGGCACATGCACACATGCACACATGCGCACATGCGCACATAGGCACATGCGCACATGGGCACATGCACACATGGGCACATGCACACATGCACACATGGGCACACATGCACACATGCACAGATGCACACATACGCACATGGGCACACATGCACACATGCACACATGCGCACATGCACATATGGGCACATGCACACATGCACACATGCACACACCTCAGTATATGAGATATCAACCCACAGACACAAACAAACACATAGCACTACTGCTTCAGCCTATTATTACTGTTAGTATCAAGAGTATTGAAGGTAATGGTATTACACATTCACCAGCATGGATAGGCTGCCTTGCTGTTACACCAGATAGACCTGCAGAAAAGAGACATTTATTGTCAGTGGGCACAACTGTGCCATTGATACCGTGGGCATGATACAGTTCAGTAGTGCAACAGTTAGCTTCCACAGGTGTACTGCTGATATTGAGGATATCACTCTTGCACAATAATTACCAAGATTACAGCTACAAAACGAGGACACACCTCACACATGCATAACCTAACAGTGTACAGAATGGTCAACTATACACATGGCATGTTACCTGCATGCTCCGTGTCCTGCTGCTGTGTGGCTCCAGCCTCCATCATTACACATGTATGCTGCTGCTGTTGCTGTTGGGCTGGAGCCACAACACTTAGGAGTAGTCCCTCCTGTCTGGTGAGGGGGGGATGTCTAGACACCCCACCACCTGTGGCAAGCTGCTGCCTGTGGATATCCGACGCACGCTGATGGAAATTTCTAATTAAATCACTGCAGTGATGGAGTACCTGCTCATATGTCCAGTTATGTGTGCCTATGTCATTTACCCGACGGACCAGGTCTTGCCACAGTGCAGCCCTCTCCTGCTGGTTCTGGCTGGTGCGGGAAAAGAGTACAGCGAAATCCCGCACCAGGCTCTGGTGTATCTCTTCCTCCTCTGCAGCGGAGTAGACAGGGTTCCGCTGGTGAACCATAGCCCTGAAAAGGAGAAGGAAAATATGTCAGCAATATCTGTCAGCAAAGTATGGCACACATAATACACATAATACTCGACTGCAGTGCTATAACTTAACCACCATATATAGCATCTGTCTGTCTATTGGGGGATTCACATGTGAATGACCAGATATCAGTGCTCATCCGACAACTGTGCAACAGTCCCTGGCACACTCCATACGACAGACTAGTATACTGCAGCAGTCAACACACTGTTTCAGGTACAATACATAACCTCACACTAGGGGGTTGTATCAAGGTACTGTATGGGGAACATTATCAGCCCATGCACTGCACACAATGCATGTTACATATTTCACTGGTAATGCACACTACTCTTACTTGCCATAACCCTACCTACACCACAGTGACATACAGGGTAACACAGCACAACATATGGCAATGTAGTATGTGTTGATCGCAATACCTCACACACCTGTCTCTGGCCTCATACCAAGAACACACACTACCATGACAGACAGACAGTCATGGTGAGCAATCACACCAGTACACAACATGCACCCAGTCACTGGCACATTCATTCCACCTCACATATTTCATTTGCAATGTGTTCATGGGTGTGCATTGTGTCTTAGGTAGGTAGTGTGCTTTTGGCCCTGGGCCTACAGCAGCATACTGTTATGCTACCCTGCCCTTTGTGACACATGTGTTATGATCGTACCTGCTCCTTACAAACAGTTACACAGAGTGACTCATATGGCATATTACCTATCTGCATAACATTCAGCAGGGGTATGTCTGACATCTACTCATGGGGAGCCTTGCTTCTTAATTCTGTGTGGTCTACTACAGGGTATGTCATATCTGTGGGTAGGGTCCTGTACCTCCACCATGTGCTCTATACTGCAGTGACAAGGACAACAGACATAGGTAATTTGTGTTGTGGATGCTGGAGGTGTTACCATGGTTGTTAGACAACTGTCATGGGTGTGACCGAACTATGTATATCCAGCAGTGGCAACCTCTATGTAGGTAGTCTGTGTGTGCTCTGTGGTCTTGTCAGTCACTCTGCATAGGTATTGTGTTTGAGTGCATTGACACAGTTACTTGCATATGTCTGTGTCCTTCTCCATATCTGTAGCTGTCATGGGAGGTACATACCGTGAAGGACATTGTGGGGTGTGGAGGGGGTACAGTGACCTACATGTCCATAGCTGACACACCATGTCCACTGACACATTCCATGTACAGGTATTACAGGACTAGTGTGCCACTGTGTATATCAATGGGGAGCCTATTGCACACTTCTTGCCCCTGTTCCCCCCCTGACACATGCAGTGGTGGGCAGGCATGCACATATGTGGTGGTTACTGGTGTCAATGTTTTTGAATGGGGTAAGGTACTCCAGTATCCACACTGGTCCAGGCACCTGTTGCAAGACATCTGCACACATGTGCCTTACACAGTATATATATATATATATATATATATATATATATATATATATATATATATATATATATGTTGATATATTTATATCTGTATATAGATATATATATATATATATATATATATATATATATATATATGTTTGTATATATGTATATAATATGTATATATAGATGTAGATGTATACATATAGATGTGGGGAGAGAGGGGGAGAGAGTGAGAGACAGACAGAGGGAGAGTGAGAGTGAGAGGGGGTGGGACAGAGAGAGCGAGATAGTCATATACAGACATATCTGTTGTCAGTCAGATCTATCTGTATATGTATATGTATCAACATATATCTATATATGTATGTGTGTATTACATATATCTGTATGTACATATTCTACCAATCTCGATGTCTGTGCAGTAAGTGAGAACCTGGTTCAAGGCTCCTGAGAGCACACCAGCGGTACCAGGCTATACCTCGTATCATGCTTTTTGGACCCAGGACTCGGGACAAAACAAAAAGGGAGGGGGTGTGTCCATATTCATGAAGGACACCCACACCTCCAGGTTAGTGGCAACACATGAAGCATCAGAGACCATCCAGGTGCAGATAACCATAGGCAAACCTGCTATACAACTGGTAGCATGTTACAGACCACCCTCCCAATCTCAGGAACCACAGTCAGCCTTCCTGAAGACATTGGAGAATATGAATGTCCCACCACACACCATCATATTGGGAGACTTCAACTACCCTAACATACACTGGGTGCATTATTTTACCCCATACACCCTAGCCCAAAGGTTCCCGGAATTCACTAAGTCAAATGCAATGGAACAGCTAGTCACCTCTCCCACAAGGGGAGATAATATACTAGACCTGATCATCACAAACATGGGGACAATGTGCTACACACCGGAAGTATACCCCTCACTAGTCACATCTGACCACAGACTAATCCCCCTGGATATACATATCCCACCTCCCCCACAACACAAAAGACTACAGTGGGAAACCTCTCACATGATGACTTTACACTTATTATAACTGAGTTGGTATCCTTTATGCCCACTGGGCCAGTGGAAACCACATTTCACAATGCAGACACCTTCACATAAGCTTTCTACGGACATCTCCAAGAATGCATGGATCATGCAATCCCAAATAAAACCAAGACCCTCTCCACCAATGGCAGGCGTCCTGTCTGGTGAACCCCATCATTGAACAAATTGTATAACAACAGAAGGTAGCTACTGCACGGCAGAGCAGAATTCCATAGAGATAAGGCATCTGTGATCAGCACTAGTAGAAAGATACGTTCTGTCGTACAAACATGCAAGGCCAACAATGAGAGGGACATCGCTATGGACACTACAGATAACCACAAGGCCTTCTTCTGCTATGTTACACACCTGGGTGGGAACCCTCAGATATGTTCAAAGTTAGTTCACAGTGACAAAAGCTACACTGGACACACAGATAATGCCAACATTCTGGCAGACAGGTTCAGTGCAGATTTCTCCCCTCCCTCACCCACACATGAGGAATTACTTATCCCAGCTGACTGTAACCTCCCTGTCATCTCAAATGTCCAGCTGGGAACCACCCTCAGCAAAGCTGTAAACACAGAATCAATGGGACCCGACAGTATTGCAGGTTGCATGCTACGTGAACTCCAAGAGGAGCTACACATGCACATTAAATGCTATTCAACCATAGCCTTACTACAGCATATGTACCTGGACACTGGCATACAACAACAGTAGTCCCACTCCACAAAGGAGGCACCTCTAAAGACCCTGGTAACTACCGCCCCATAAACTTAACCAGCCTGGTCTGCAACGCTATGGAAAGAATCATTATGGAACTCATACAGAGACATTGGGGACTTAAACACTTGATCCCACCCGGTTTGGCTTTGTAGAGTGCAGATCCTGCCTTATGAACCTGGTTGACATTTTTAAATCAGTCACTAGAGCCATTGATGAGGGCACAACGGTCCATACAGCCTACCTGGACTTGCCTACGGCTTTCGACACAATACCGCACTCTGGCATCATAGACATGATCAACAGCTGAAATGTAAATCCATATGTCACAAGATGGGTTGCAAACAGGCTAACAGATAGAAATCCTACAGTCAAACTCACTGGTGCCATGTCAGACTCAGAGCCAGTCACAAGTGGTGTCCCACAGGGCTCTGTCCTGGGACCGCTCATGTTCGGCATATATTTCTCAGATGTGGAAGCAGACATGGGAGGGTAGTGGCTGACAATGTTCAAAGATGACTGCATACTAGGTGCCATAGTCGATACACCAGCTGACACATACATCCTACAGAAAGGCCTCACAGACACCGACAACTGGTGCCGGAGTCATGGCCTTAATCTGCATGCCATGTAATGTATAGTCATACCCTTTCGGATGGACAAGGTACCCACATATTATCACATAGACAGTAACCCACTGAGTACAGACAAAGTAATCGGAGACCTGGTGACACTGATTGATACTGACCTTTCATTTGACACTCACTTTGTCAAAGTGGCTGGATAGACTTCCTACCATGCCCACCTTATCATGAAGGGATTCACATCCAGATCAAAAGGGGTCATTGTACCCCTATACTCCTACCTTATCAGGCCCATGACTGTGTACTATGCCCCATTTGGTATGTACCTCACCTGGCACTTGCAACAGCTAGGGGGACCCCATAAGTACATCACCAGGAGGATCAAGGGTCTCCAACAACTTTCATATGCTGCCAGACTAAAGTAACTCATGCTGTATTCCGTAGCATACTGCCTACTTAGGGGTGATCTGTGCCTGATGTACAAGGCCATGTCCAATCAGGTATCGATGGACATGTTCCACCTCATACAATCCAAATCCATCAGAACCACAACAGCTACAGATTTAAACCTCAGCACACATATGGATAGGACATACTGTTGGGACAGATCCATCACTAAGAGGCTTCCCATACTGTGGAACAGGATCCCAGTTCATGTTAGGCAGAGACCCTCACTGACACTCTTCATGTGAATTCTTGATGAGTGAATGGGAGATCATAGGTTTACACCAGGGGTCAGCTCTGTGTCACTACTAGACAGAGGCACAGTAAACTAATGCTATTATGTACGGGGGTCTTCACTGTATCACTACTATACTGAGGCACAATTTTCTAAATCTATTCTATACACTGTCTGCAGATAGCCTAGTACTAAACTATGACACTGTGAAACTATATTTGTCTATGTATTTCTACATCCCTCTCTATCTATGTATACACATATGCATATTGCATATATATATATATATATATATATATATATATATATATATATATATATATATATATATATACTCCTTCTTAGTTCCACATATGTATACACACAGTAACGTACTGCTGAACATCCATTACTGTACAACCTACTTGTACATTGCACTACAACCTACATTGCTATGTGCACATAGCTACCTTCACATACATATGTATGTAGAGCCTTCAGTGACAGTTGCAGTATGTCCCCGGCCCTATGCACATCTTCATATACATAGATACAGACCAATAACACATCTGGAGGGTTCACAGTATGTAGACTATTATAGTAGTACTTTACATTACCTGTGTTTGTTGCAGCTGTTTGCAAAATGCTTGCAATTACTTGGCCTGCTGTCAGCCTCTTTGTTTTGTTGTTACAGGTTTTTTTCTTTCCCTTTCTTTCTTTCTTTCTTTCTTTCTCTCTCTCTCTCTCTCTCTCTCTCTCTCTCTACCTCCAGCGGGTGCAATGAAAGTATTGCATGTGTGGACTGGGAGTACAGGATGCTTTTGTAGGTATCTGCACATGTCCATGTGATGGCCTCTGCACCATTTGTTAGCCAGCATTTACTAATTGCATGCAGCCTGTTGTGTAGTGATTGCAGTTCTCACTGTGATTAGAGGACTGTGCTATAAAAAGGTCTGTTAGGTAGGCGTAGCCCTTTCAGATTATCAGGGTGGGGACCATGCTGGTTTGCTGTGCACACTGTTCTGTGAGTGTAAGGGTTGGTATGTCTCTCATATTTCAGGCTGTGCTGTAGACACTGCAATGCATGTTGTTCTGTAAGCTGAGTATTCCTCCAGTGTCCTCTTCTCTGTGTGTATGTAAGCTGACACCTACAACTAGTAATACTGTGTATATGGGTGTGTGTGCTTTCCTGTGGGGATTGTGGTGTAACTGGTATATAGCAGTGGCTCTTGCAATCTGTTGCTATGGCTTCAATATTTGGCCTTTACATTCACTCCTTGTATGCCTGCTAGGTGTCTTTCCTGTAATGTGTTGCTATGGCTTTCCTATTTTCCATTTACATTCACAGCTTGTAATGCTTGTTAAATCTGTTTGGGCAGCAATTCCCTATGTGTCTGTTGTGGTAGGGTGTTACTGCATGCAGTGTGGTCTGGCCATGGTGTGGGCCTTGACACTTACAAGGGTATTTGATCATGCTGCTGAGCAGGCCTCAGATACTCTCAAGTGCATCTTTTATCAGCCTCATGGAATGGTACATAGCAGTGGGATACTCCAATGACATATTCTGATATTCTGCAGTTGTGACTGTGGGTTATTTCAAGCATATGTATTAGTAAACCATTTGTGACGTGCAGGTGGTGCATACCTTCAGTCATTCATAGTTACCATTGCATGTGTAGTCATACCTTTCTGCCTACTGTTAGTACATTTGACAAGGTGTCAGTGGGGCACAGCTGACATTTGTTTTCACATCAGGGACATCCCTGTAACTCAGCCACAGTTGCTATGTCTGATCTCTTAACTATTCAACTATGGCAGTGTTTATCCTGCTCTGAGTATGTGTGTGGATTGCCAGATGCTACTGTGACATTATTACCTAGTAGCTACCAACTAGCATGACTGTTTCTCAGCACACAGTACTATTTTACAAATCCACTAGATTTGACAGTAAATATACATGACATGCTTTGTGTACTAGACTTGCTATATTCCCTTTACATTAATTCCTACTATTTTATGATATATTTCTTTCAGCACAATGTTCTTGTATAGCAGTCATGGCTTAGTGGTAAGTCATGCAGACTAGTGTTTCCAAGGTCCTGGGCTCGAGACTGAGGGAGGTATTTTTATTTTGCTGCTGAGAAAACTACAGGCCTTGTCATTCAGAGTGACTAAGGCACTTTTAAGCAGTTGTAAGCGGGTTAGTGCTGGTTTGCATGGAGGTCACGGATGTGCACTGCCGCTTAGCTTCGCGCACACATGCTTAGCTAAGCGCATAGAAGTGCACTCCCGCTTACTACTGCTTAAAAGTGCTTACACTCGCGCACACCCGCACTATTTTCTTTTAAAGAAAAGAAAATGGGGAGATAGGAAAGTGGTGAAAAAGGGGGCACAAAGAGGGTAGGACAGTAGGAAAACAAGCTCGGGTTTTGCAGGAGGGATGTAGGAAAGGCCCATAGCTGCCCATTTCTTCGTCAGCAACAGCTGTGCATATGTTTGTAATTTGGTGTGAAATTTGAAACCTTCCACCCCTGAGAGGTGTGCGGACAACAATAATATTTGTTGTACAGCCAATTGTAATTGCCAGTTTACATGTCCAGCAGACATGTGTGCAAACTGGGCAGCTATGTATGGGGCGTAATTTTTTGTGGGTACAGAGTGTCCTGTTTTTTTTTTTTTTCAGGTGAGAGTGGTATGTCAGGTACGGAGAGTCGGTATAGCTGGGGAGGTAGGTAGGGGAGGTTAACAGACAAGACAAACAAGATGCATACAGGGGTGGTGTATGACACATGTGGGGGGGTTACACAATTGACAGGGACGGATGTTTGGATATCTCGAGCCCATGAGCCCACAGATGGCAACAGTGGAACTGAGATCCCCACCCATGGGCAGTTGCCACTGTGCCTTCACTGCCCAGGATGAGGCTGTGCTGGGGGCTGTGTAGGATGGGCAGCAGGCACACCCGTGAGTTGTGCCACCCGTGCCTCAAGCTGGTGTAGGGGCCCAAGCACAGTGTGCCGGATCTCTCTACGCACCACAGTCCGGACACTACGGAGGGTGAGTGGATGTTCTCCGGCCATGCTTGCAGAGGGGGGATGAGCCCCATCCCCTGCAGTGCTTCCACCCGCAGGTGGCACAGGGCCACTGGAGGAGGGTCTGGCCTGGGCACTACTGTCAGGTGCACTCGCCAGCTGAGGTGGGAGAGGTGGGTCCGCTGGAACCCGCCTTCCCTGTCATCCTATGTTTTGCATTATTTAGTGACAGTTTGGGTTAGTAACGTGCAATACCATTCACAATTAGTTGTAACAGCATGCATTAGTATTCCCATTAACCAAACACCCATAAAATCAAGCCATTGAACAGCAAGCATAACACATGCATAATTTGAACAACAGTACACGTTCCAACAACATGCAGGGTTGAGTGATGGCAACAGGCCATCAGGTTTGGATGTATGAACAGGGCACATGCATCAACGTACATGCAAATATGTATGAACCAACAGGACAATTGTCCAGGGGTGTTAATTGTGAATATACATACCCATTTCATGTGGAATGGATTATTTGTGGTTATAGGGTAGGGTGAAGAAATATTTCATTAACAACTTCAAATACCTATACATATGCTGTACATTTCTACTAGCTGCAGATATATACACACTACATGTCTGACTACAGTTTCCTATGTGACAACTTATGCTTGTTGGTGATAGGAATGTTACTGCTACATCAATATACATTTCATTTTTATTCATACACATTCATATCTGGCTCTGTTCAGCTACATCATCCTGCTACATTTGCTTTATATGGCTCTAGACAACTGTGGATGTTTGGTATTTCATACAACCATACTATCTGCATATTGCAAACGGAGAGTAACATATCCAGATTTTGGGACACACATTCCAGCTTCAGTACTTTTTTCAACACATGTTGCTGTTTGGTTGTGCCTGTGATATTCATTTCATTCTGTACTGACTGCAGTATACTTTATTCAGGAGTTATTACTACTTTATTGGTGGATTCATACCTCTTTCTCACACTCTCTCACTTGTTTTATTTTTACAATTCAGGATGGTACTTAATTCTAGGTTTTATTGACATGTTTTACTTAGTTATAACAATCCTTTCCAACAGTCTCACTTGTGTCATGTTTCAGAATTTAAACGGGGATATATTTCACACGTGTTTTACTCAGCTTCTGTAGCTGTACTTTTCAGCCTGCTGCAGGTTATGTACTATTATATTACAGGTTGAGATTTCAGACTTGTTTCATTTTTATTTTTGGATTACAGGCTGCATCACACTTATGTATTCAAACAATACTAGCAAAATCTCTCTTACACTGTTACTTGCACTTTTTATTAATAAGTGACTACACTGCACTCTTTTTCAAGCTGTCATACTTATATTTTTTTACAGTTACAGGGAGAGAATTACTGACCTGCCTGGTGGTGCAACTGCACCAGCCTATTGGCATAGGCTCGACGGTTCATGGACACCTGCAGCTGTAATATAAATGAAGTAATATTGGAATACATATCTCCATAATATCAGCTAGGTTAATTTCTTACATAAATAATTACATGTAACTTACTCAGTAGTGGGGCATTGGGCATTTGCCAGGCCTCCTGGATCCAACGGTTCAGTTGGTCCTGCTTCCATCTCTTCATGGTGGTGACGGACCTGTTCACCAGTCCTTGGTATTCCTGTGACACTGGTGAGATCATGTGCCAACCGGTCCCATGCCTCAGCCCTATATGCTCCCCACAGGACCTGGCCCTGCATGAGTTGGGCCTCATGATCATGGACGAGGAGCCAAACCATATATTTGGACTCCTCAATGCCCCACCTCTGTGCTTGGAAGCAACTACCCTCTCCTACACCTGCCATCCTGACTGCAAATTGGTTCCACAATCAGTTATGCTGTGTATTCGCGCCTATGGGGCTTATATATGCCGTTTTTCCCACACTTATCTGTGACTGGCCATTTTGGAATTGTATCAGCTTCATAAAACCTGCTTTGTCATGCTCCTCTTTCCATTCATTCCTATATATATGCTATTACTGCATTTCTAAAAGCAATTGTCATGGCTTAGTGGTTCAGTACTTTGACTATGGTGCATGGTATCCTGAGTTCGAGCCTGGCCATTGCTTTTTATATTTTATGACTGTCTGCACAGGCCAGGAGGTGTGTCTGTGTAAAGGCAATTTTGATACAGCTTGCTCAACGTTGCTCGTCGGTTAGCTTGTTGGCATGGTGCGCAGCTCCGTGCAAACGGGTCACGCTGGCTTACGCGCCATTTGGCTGTTAGCATGCATATTACGCTCAGCTCAGCTACGGGCACACAGTTTCAGTGTTTTGGAACTCTGCTCAACCCCAGCCACTCCTTCTACACCTGTTAAACCACTACTCACCTACGGGCACTCATTTTATACCTGTTAAAACACTGCTCACCTACAGGCAGATATACTCAGCTTGTTAGAGTGTAGCTCAGCTATGGGCATTTCTGACATTTCTTCTTTTTTTATTTCACACATTTCTTCACAATACATGGCCCATTTCATTACATTTTACATAAAAATAATTTTATACATGAACATATATGTTAGGGAATTGTTTTGTGCTTATTTCACTAAAAATAAAAATTGATGTTGTGGGGGCTTGAACCATGACTGCCTCCTCTTCAGCTGACGTCTCTACCACTATGCTATTGCTTCTTGGCTTACTTTGCATATTTAGTTCTTATATGCTTTTCCACTGACTGCTAACTGTGGCTAAGCGATGGGCACGCCTGCGCAAATGAGCGCACTCACGGGCAAACACCTTTAAAACTTATAAAAAAATATATAACATGTTCATTTTTACATTTTATGTTCATAGTCTGTGGGGGCATGTGTTGTGTTGTGTTTATTCACATTTACACGGACTCTGTCGTGGGGTTTACTTTCTGGACTTTTGCTCTTCTGGGGGCGTGTCCGTTTGCAGGGCTCGCCCTACGGACATGCCCCCTACTGTCTTACATGGACCGTGTTAATCATAGGTGTGATTTAGCATGCCCTCATGCATATGCATGGCATGCTGATGTCACACAGTTTAACTGTAGCCTCCGTGTAAGCCTTGTTACTCTTACACGGAGGCTTCGTGAATCCTGCCCAATGTTTTAACAACTGCATCTATGCATTAAAACAATGATGTAAATAGAGTGGAACTCAAGCAATACACAGCAGTACAACTCTGACAACATAAGTGACAGTGCAAGAAAGCAAACATGCATTCAATATGGTCAGAAGTAATACTATACACACAAGCTACTAAGTAAGTAAGCTATTAAAGCAACAAAAAAATTCTGCATTTTATACAGTCAGTAATACATACCACTAGAACAAAGACAAATAACACTGAAATAAAACACTCCCATTTAAAACACTGTACAAGTTGAACACAGATGTCTATAATTTTGGTTGTGTCAGTAAACATCCTCTAACCTAAATATAAACTATTATATTTTGAATAACATGGACAAATGCAGTTTATACAAAATCATTTGCACAGCAAAAGTTATACACACTAAATTAACACTTAGAAGATATACCTTGCGGATGTATTATGGGAAGCTGGCCATTACATTTGCATTCATGGATGCCATCTGAATAAATATCTCATACTGGAGATTTGTTTTACAGGGGAAAAAGACTGAACATACCTCTGTCTCTTCACTGCTCCTGAAGTCTGTGCATTCTGTCTATACACAGGGAATGGTCACAGGTTCATTGCTCAGCATCAACATGAATGAAATGAGAAGAAATATTACCTGGCAACGATGTGCCTGTTATGAGGTCAGAAAGCAGTTAATTTTACATTAGCTATGCTCAGAAGGGAGTCAGAATAAACAAATAATGTGATCAAGCAGTATCATACAAACCTAGATAACGGTTTATATAAACAAACATGTATTTGATAATGCATGCATATTAGGATAACTGACTACAAACTAGTAAAGGTTGGATTTAAACCTATGGCACACACCAGTGTTTACACCAAAGTCCACAACCATGTCTGCCAAGCTACTTGACCTCTGGCGTATGTGATGGGAAGTTAATGGAAATAAAATATCATTGATCTGTGACTGTGCAGTTAAAGCATGATAAACACCATCACTTGCCCTCGTCTACCACTGGTCATGATATACAAGTTGACTTTTGGAAAAGATTTGAGACAGGGCCGATGTAACATTAAAAGAATGATGTGATCAGCATTGTGATTGTGCACATTTAACAATGATATTAAACAGGGTTAGTGCTATATGCACATTAAGTATGAGCTGTACAATGTTAGAGTATTCCTCTCAATAATATCTGAGGATTGTAAGTATTGTCACATGAAATACAGCTCAGAAAGGACAAACATTGTATACATGAGCACGTATGGACACCAGTACACATATCGATGCTATCACAGATGTATACAGCTGAAAAATGTAAATATCTCCACATATATACAAACCAACGAGAACAATCAAATATAAACACACATAAAGTTATGTAAGTGTGTGCATACGTTTATTACAGATCTCTATATACAGTTGTATAGACATTTATATGCATGCAAAACTATGCATAATGATAGCTCTATTTACTGTCTCCATATTTATATACATATTTATTGAGATACACATACTCATATGTGCATCCACATATATTTACATATGTATAGATATGGATATACATATATTTTATTTATTTATTTATCATTTGTTAACCGGGAAAGTTCGACTTGGAACAAAGGCAATTTTCAGTGGTGGCCCAGGGAGAAATGCTCCAGATGCATGTCTTTGTAATGTCTTTGTAATATATATATATTTATCTAAAGACACACACACACACACACACACACACACACACACACACACACACACACACACACAGATATATACATATATATATGTGTGTGTGTGTGTGTGTGTGTGTGTCTGTATATATATATATATATATATATATATATATATATATATATATATATATATATATACATATGTGTGTGTGTGTGTGTGTGTGTGTGTAGGGATGTGTGTGCATATGTACAATTAAGGTATGCAGTAATAAAAATAAATGCCATCTGCTGACCTGTGTTGTATGACAGATGGTGGCCATATTCAATATCACGCAATCATTATTATCGTAGAAACTGTGGACATAGATAAAAAAAGTGTTGATATCTGAGGCATAAATGGAAAGACAACACAGAGATAACCATACACAAGCCAAAAGTAAAAAAAAAAACATGCCTAATGTTTAACAAACACCAAGATGAGCATTAGAGGAATTAAAGGTCTTATGTGGGATTTGAACTCAAAAACACAAAAGAAGTGGGGTTTTAGTGACTTACATTATCTG